>NC_068455.1:78664350-78720926 GCF_023373465.1 Oncorhynchus keta | reverse complement strand
AGGTTGGATGGAGACACACCTGGCTAGTCTCATCAGGTTGGATGGAGACACACCTGGCTAGTCTCATCAGGTTGGATGGAGACACCTGGCTAGTCTCATCAGGTTGGAGGGAGACACACCTGGCTAGTCTCATCAGGTTGGATGGAGACACACCTGGCTAGTCTCATCAGGAGACACACCTGGCTAGTCTCATCAGGTTGGAGGGAGACACACCTGGCTAGTCTCGTCAGGTTGGAGGGAGACACACCTGGCTAGTCTCATCAGGTTGGAGGGAGACACACCTGGCTAGTCTCATCAGGTTGGATGGAGACACACCTGGCTAGTCTCATCAGGTTGGAGGGAGACACACCTGGCTAGTCTCATCAGGTTGGAGGGAGACACCTGGCTAGTCTCATCAGGTTGGAGGGAGACACCTGGCTAGTCTCATCAGGTTGGAGGGAGACACCTGGCTAGTCTCATCAGGTTGGAGGGAGACACCTGGCTAGTCTCATCAGGTTGGAGGGAGACACACCTGGCTAGTCTCATCAGGTTGGATGGAGACACACCTGGCTAGTCTCATCAGGTTGGATGGAGACACACCTGGCTAGTCTCATCAGGTTGGATGGAGACACACCTGGCTAGTCTCATCAGGTTGGATGGCTAGACACACCTGGCTAGTCTCATTGGATGGAGACACACCTGGCTAGTCTCATCAGGTTGGATGGAGACACACCTGGCTAGTCTCATCAGGTTGGATGGAGACACACCTGGCTAGTCTCATCAGGTTGGAGGGAGACACACCTGGCTAGTCTCATCAGGTTGGAGGGAGACACACCTGGCTAGTCTCATCAGGTTGGAGGGAGACACACCTGGCTAGTCTCATCAGGTTGGAGGGAGACACACCTGGCTAGTCTCATCAGGTTGGAGGGAGACACACCTGGCTAGTCTCATCAGGTTGGAGGGAGACACACCTGGCTAGTCTCATCAGGTTGGAGGGAGACACCTGGCTAGTCTCATCAGGTTGGATGGAGACACACCTGGCTAGTCTCATCAGGTTGGATGGAGACACACCTGGCTAGTCTCATCAGGTTGGATGGAGACACACCTGGCTAGTCTCATCAGGTTGGATGGAGACACACCTGGCTAGTCTCATCAGGTTGGAGGGAGACACACCTGGCTAGTCTCATCAGGTTGGAGGGAGACACACCTGGCTAGTCTCATCAGGTTGGAGGGAGACACACCTGGCTAGTCTCATCAGGTTGGAGGGAGACACACCTGGCTAGTCTCATCAGGTTGGAGGGAGACACACCTGGCTAGTCTCATCAGGTTGGAGGGAGACACACCTGGCTAGTCTCATCAGGTTGGAGGGAGACACACCTGGCTAGTCTCATCAGGTTGGAGGGAGACACACCTGGCTAGTCTCATCAGGTTGGAGGGAGACACACCTGGCTAGTCTCATCAGGTTGGAGACACACCTGGAGACACACACCTGGCTAGTCTCATCAGGTTGGAGGAGACACACCTGGCTAGTCTCATCAGGTTGGATGGAGACACACCTGGCTAGTCTCATCAGGTTGGATGGAGACACACTGGCTAGTCTCATCAGGTTGGATGGAGACACACCTGGCTAGTCTCATCAGGTTGGATGGAGACACACCTGGCTAGTCTCATCAGGTTGGAGGTGGCTGTCTCATCAGGTTGGAGGAGACACACCTGGCTAGTCTCATCAGGTTGGATGGAGACACACCTGGCTAGTCTCATCAGGTTGGAGGGAGACACACCTGGCTAGTCTCATCAGGTTGGAGAGACACACCTGGCTAGTCTCATCAGGTTGGAGGGAGACACACCTGGCTAGTCTCGTCAGGTTGGAGGAGACACACCTGGCTAGTCTCATCAGGTTGGATGGAGACACACCTGGCTAGTCTCATCAGGTTGGATGGAGACACCTGGCTAGTCTCATCAGGTTGGATGGAGACACACCTGGCTAGTCTCATCAGGTTGGATGGAGACACACCTGGCTAGTCTCATCAGGTTGGATGGAGACACACCTGGCTAGTCTCATCAGGTTGGATGGAGACACACCTGGCTAGTCTCATCAGGTTGGATGGAGACACACCTGGCTAGTCTCATCAGGTTGGATGGAGACACACCTGGCTAGTCTCATCAGGTTGGATGGAGACACTTGGCTAGTCTCATCAGGTTGGATGGAGAGGCTACTCATCAGGTTGGAGGGAGACACACCTGGCTAGTCTCATCAGGTTGGATGGAGACACACCTGGCTAGTCTCATCAGGTTGGATGGAGACACACCTGGCTAGTCTCATCAGGTTGGATGGAGACACACCTGGCTAGTCTCATCAGGTTGGATGGAGACACACCTGGCTAGTCTCATCAGGTTGGATGGAGACACACCTGGCTAGTCTCATCAGGTTGGATGGAGACACACCTGGCTAGTCTCATCAGGTTGGATGGAGACACACCTGGCTAGTCTCATCAGGTTGGATGGAGACACACCTGGCTAGTCTCATCAGGTTGGATGGAGACACACCTGGCTAGTCTCATCAGGTTGGAGGAGACACACCTGGCTAGTCTCATCAGGTTGGATGGAGACACACCTGGCTAGTCTCATCAGGTTGGATGGAGACACACCTGGCTAGTCTCATCAGGTTGGATGGAGACACACCTGGCTAGTCTCATCAGGTTGGATGGAGACACACCTGGCTAGTCTCATCAGGTTGGATGGAGACACACCTGGCTGGAGGAGACACACTCAGTCTCATCAGGTTGGATGGAGACACACCTGGCTAGTCTCATCAGGTTGGATGGAGACACACCTGGCTAGTCTCATCAGGTTGGATGGAGACACACCTGGCTATGGAGACACACCTGGCTAGTCTCATCAGGTTGGATGGAGACACACCTGGCTAGTCTCATCAGGTTGGATGGAGACACACCTGGCTAGTCTCATCAGGTTGGATGGAGACACCTGGCTAGTCTCATCAGGTTGGATGGAGACACACCTGGCTAGTCTCATCAGGTTGGATGGAGACACACCTGGCTAGTCTCATCAGGTTGGATGGAGACACACTCATCAGGTTGGATGGAGACACACCTGGCTAGTCTCATCAGGTTGGATGGAGACACACCTGGCTAGTCTCATCAGGTTGGATGGAGACACACCTGGCTAGTCTCATCAGGTTGGATGGAGACACACCTGGCTAGTCTCATCAGGTTGGATGGAGACACCTGGCTAGTCTCATCAGGTTGGATGGAGAGACACACCTGGCTAGTCTCATCAGGTTGGAGGGAGACACACCTGGCTAGTCTCATCAGGTTGGATGGAGACACACCTGGCTAGTCTCATCAGGTTGGATGGAGACACACCTGGCTAGTCTCATCAGGTTGGATGGAGACACACCTGGCTAGTCTCATCAGGTTGGATGGAGACACACCTGGCTAGTCTCATCAGGTTGGATGGAGACACACGGCTAGTCTCATCAGGTTGGATGGAGACACACCTGGCTAGTCTCATCAGGTTGGATGGAGACACACCTGGCTAGTCTCATCAGGTTGGATGGAGACACCTGGCTAGTCTCATCAGGTTGGATGGAGACACCTGGCTAGTCTCATCAGGTTGGATGGAGACACACCTGGCTAGTCTCATCAGGTTGGATGGAGACACCTGGCTAGTCTCATCAGGTTGGATGGAGACACACCTGGCTAGTCTCATCAGGTTGGATGGAGACACTTGGCTAGTCTCATCAGGTTGGATGGAGACACCTGGCTAGTCTCATCAGGTTGGATGGAGACACACCTGGCTAGTCTCATCAGGTTGGATGGAGACACCTGGCTAGTCTCATCAGGTTGGAGGGAGACACCTGGCTAGTCTCATCAGGTTGGATGGAGACACCTGGCTAGTCTCATCAGGTTGGATGGAGACACACCTGGCTAGTCTCATCAGGTTGGATGGAGACACACCTGGCTAGTCTCATCAGGTTGGATGGAGACACCTGGAGACTCACATGGAGACACACCTGGCTAGTCTCATCAGGTTGGATGGAGACACACCTGGCTAGTCTCATCAGGTTGGATGGAGACACACCTGGCTAGTCTCATCAGGTTGGATGGAGACACCTGGCTAGTCTCATCAGGTTGGATGGAGACACACCTGGCTAGTCTCATCAGGTTGGATGGAGACACACCTGGCTAGTCTCATCAGGTTGGATGGAGACACACCTGGCTAGTCTCATCAGGTTGGATGGAGACACCTGGCTAGTCTCATCAGGTTGGATGGAGACACCTGGCTAGTCTCATCAGGTTGGATGGAGACACACCTGGCTAGTCTCATCAGGTTGGATGGAGACACTCTGGCTAGTCTCATCAGGTTGGATGGAGACACACCTGGCTAGTCTCATCAGGTTGGATGGAGACACACCTGGCTAGTCTCATCAGGTTGGATGGAGACACCTGGCTAGTCTCATCAGGTTGGATGGAGACACCTGGTTGGATGGAGACACACCTGGCTAGTCTCATCAGGTTGGATGGAGATCAGGTTGGATGGAGACACACCTGGCTAGTCTCATCAGGTTGGATGGAGACACACCTGGCTAGTCTCATCAGGTTGGATGGAGACACCTGGCTAGTCTCATCAGGTTGGATGGAGACACACTGGCTAGTCTCATCAGGTTGGATGGAGACACCTGGCTAGTCTCATCAGGTTGGATGGAGACACACCTGGCTAGTCTCATCAGGTTGGATGGAGACACACCTGGCTAGTCTCATCAGGTTGGATGGAGACACCTGGCTAGTCTCATCAGGTTGGATGGAGACACACATCAGGTGGCTATCAGGTCACACCTGGCATCAGGTTGGATGGAGACACACCTGGCTAGTCTCATCAGGTTGGATGGAGACACACTGGCTAGTCTCATCAGGTTGGATGGAGACACACCTGGCTGGCTAGTCTCATCAGGTTGGATGGAGACACACCTGGCTAGTCTCATCAGGTTGGATGGAGACACACCTGGCTAGTCTCATCAGGTTGGATGGAGACACACCTGGCTAGTCTCATCAGGTTGGATGGAGACACCTGGCTCTCATCAGGTTGGATGGAGACACACCTGGCAGTCTTGGATGGAGACACCTGGCTAGTCTCATCAGGTTGGATGGAGACACACTCTGGCTAGTCTCATCAGGTTGGATGGAGACACACCTGGCTAGTCTCATCAGGTTGGATGGAGACACACTAGTCTCATCAGGTTGGATGGAGACACCTGGCTAGTCTCATCAGGTTGGATGGAGACACACCTGGCTAGTCTCATCAGGTTGGATGGAGACACACCTGGCTAGTCTCATGGAGACACACCTCTCAGGTTGGATGGAGACACACCTGGCTAGTCTCATCAGGTTGGATGGAGACACACCTGGCTAGTCTCATCAGGTTGGATGGAGACACACCTGGCTAGTCTCATCAGGTTGGATGGAGACACAGGTTGGATGGAGACACCTGGCTAGTCTCATCAGGTTGGATGGAGACACACCTGGCTAGTCTCATCAGGTTGGATGGAGACACACCTGGCTAGTCTCATCAGGTTGGATGGAGACACACTGGCTAGTCTCATCAGGTTGGATGGAGACACACCTGGCTAGTCTCATCAGGTTGGATGGAGACACCTGGCTAGTCTCATCAGGTTGGATGGAGACACACCTGGCTAGTCTCATCAGGTTGGATGGAGACACACTCATCAGGTGGCTACCTGGCTGTCTCATCAGGTTGGATGGAGACACACCTGGCTAGTCTCATCAGGTTGGATGGAGACACACCTGGCTAGTCTCATCAGGTTGGATGGAGACACACTAGTCTCATCAGGTTGGATGGAGACACACCTGGCTAGTCTCATCAGGTTGGATGGAGACACACCTGGCTAGTCTCATCAGGTTGGATGGAGACACACCTGGCTAGTCTCATCAGGTTGGATCAGGAGACACACCTGGCTAGTCTCATCAGGTTGGATGGAGACACACCTGGCTAGTCTCATCAGGTTGGATGGAGACACACCTGGCTAGTCTCATCAGGTTGGATGGAGACACACCTGGCTAGTCTCATCAGGTTGGATGGAGACACACCTGGCTAGTCTCATCAGGTTGGATGGAGACACACCTGGCTAGTCTCATCAGGTTGGATGGAGACACACCTGGCTAGTCTCATCAGGTTGGATGGAGACACACCTGGCTAGTCTCATCAGGTTGGATGGAGACACACCTGGCTAGTCTCATCAGGTTGGATGGAGACACACCTGGCACACCTGGCTAGTCTCATCAGGTTGGATGGAGACACACCTGGCTAGTCTCATCAGGCTGGATGGAGACACACCTGGCTAGTCTCATCAGGTTGGATGGAGACACACCTGGCTAGTCTCATCAGGTTGGATGGAGACATCAGGTTGGATGGAGACACACTGGCTAGTCTCATCAGGTTGGATGGAGACACACCTGGCTAGTCTCATCAGGTTGGATGGAGACACAGGTTGGATGGAGACACTGGCTAGTCTCATCAGGTTGGATGGAGACACACCTGGCTAGTCTCATCAGGTTGGATGGAGACACACCTGGCTAGTCTCATCAGGTTGGATGGAGACACACCTGGCTAGTCTCATCAGGTTGGATGGAGACACACCTGGCTAGTCTCATCAGGTTGGATGGAGACACACCTGGCTAGTCTCATCAGGTTGGATGGAGACACACCTGGCTAGTCTCATCAGGTTGGATGGAGACACACCTGGCTAGTCTCATCAGGTTGGATGGAGACACACCTGGCTAGTCTCATCAGGTTGGATGGAGACACACCTGGCTAGTCTCATCAGGTTGGATGGAGACACACACCTGGCTAGTCTCATCAGGTTGGATGGAGACTGGCTAGTCTCATCAGGTTGGATGGAGACACACCTGGCTAGTCTCATCAGGTTGGATGGAGACACACCTGGCTAGTCTCATCAGGTTGGATGGAGACACACCTGGCTAGTCTCATCAGGTTGGATGGAGACACACCTGGCTAGTCTCATCAGGTTGGATGGAGACACACCTGGCTAGTCTCATCAGGTTGGATGGAGACACACCTGGCTAGTCTCATCAGGTTGGATGGAGACACACCTGGCTAGTCTCATCAGGTTGGATGGAGACACACCTGGCTAGTCTCATCAGGTTGGATGGAGACACACCTGGCTAGTCTCATCAGGTTGGATGGAGACACACCTGGCTAGTCTCATCAGGTTGGATGGAGACACAGTCTCATCAGGTTGGATGGAGACACACCTGGCTAGTCTCATCAGGTTGGATGGAGACACACCTGGCTAGTCTCATCAGGTTGGATGGAGACACACCTGGCTAGTCTCATCAGGTTGGATGGAGACACCTGGCTAGTCTCATCAGGTTGGATGGAGACACACTGGCTAGTCTCATCAGGTTGGATGGAGACACACCTGGCTAGTCTCATCAGGTTGGATGGAGACACACCTGGCTAGTCTCATCAGGTTGGATGGAGACACACCTGGCTAGTCTCATCAGGTTGGATGGAGACACACCTGGCTAGTCTCATCAGGTTGGATGGAGACACACCTGGCTAGTCTCATCAGGTTGGATGGAGACACACTCTGGCTAGTCTCATCAGGTTGGATGGAGACACACCTGGCTAGTCTCATCAGGTTGGATGGAGACACAGTCTCATCAGGTTGGATGGAGACTGGCTAGTCTCATCAGGTTGGATGGAGATCAGGTGGATGGAGACACCTGGCTAGTCTCATCAGGTTGGATGGAGACACACTCATCAGGCACACTGGCTAGTCTCATCAGGTTGGATGGAGACACACCTGGCTAGTCTCATCAGGTTGGATGGAGACACACCTGGCTAGTCTCATCAGGTTGGATGGAGACACACCTGGCTGGAGTCTCATCAGGTTGGATGGAGACACACCTGGCTAGTCTCATCAGGTTGGATGGAGACACACTCTGGCTAGTCTCATCAGGTTGGATGGAGACACACCTGGCTAGTCTCATCAGGTTGGATGGAGACACACCTGGCTAGTCTCATCAGGTTGGATGGAGACACACCTGGCTAGTCTCATCAGGTTGGATGGAGACACCTGGCTAGTCTCATCAGGTTGGATGGAGACACACTGGCTAGTCTCATCAGGTTGGATGGAGACACCTGGCTAGTCTCATCTGGCTAGTCTCATCAGGTTGGATGGAGACACCTGGCTAGTCTCATCAGGTTGGATGGAGACACACCTGGCTAGTCTCATCAGGTTGGATGGAGACACACCTGGGTTGGATGGAGACGCTCTCTCTCTCTCTCTCTCTCTCTCTCTCTCTCTCTCTCTCTCTCTCTCTCTCTCTCTCACTCTCTCTCTCTCTCTCTCTCTCTCTTGGTTTGGTTTTCCGGTTCTCTCTGTTCCTCTCCGGCCTACCCCCTGGTTATCTCCCTCCCTCCCTCCCTCCCTCCCTCCCTCCTCCCTCCCTCCCTCCCTCCCTCCCTCCCTCCCTCCCTCCCTCTCTCTATCTCTCTCTATCTCTCTCCCTCTCTCTCTCTCTCTCTCTCTGTCTCGACGTGTCTCTCTTTCTCTCTCTCTCTCCCTCTCTCTCTCTCTCTCTCTCTGGTTTTCCGGTTCTCTCTGTTCCTCTCCGGTCTACCCCCCTGGTACTTCCGGTCACCGTTTACTGACAACTGTGAACCTTTACAGATGGTTACCGTCAGCCGTGACGACTTCAACGTCGTTTAGCGTATCACCGATATCCGATATCATTCAACTAGTGGGAATTTAATGTGTGTGTGTGTATTGTGGAAGAGTGTGTGTGTGTGTATTGTGTGTAGTGTGTGTAGTGTGGAAGAGTGTGTGTGTGTAGTGTGTGTGTGTGTGTTTGTGTGGTGTGTGTGGTGTGCGTAATGTGTGTAGTGTGTGTACAGTTGTGGCCAAAAGTTTTGAGAGTGACACAAATATTCATTTTCGCAAAGTCTGCTGCCTCAGTTTGTATGATGGCAATTTGCATATACTCCAGAATGTTATGAAGAGTGATCAGATGTATTGCAATTAATTGCAAAGTCCCTCTTTGCCATGCAAATGAACGGAATCCCCCCAAAACATTTAATGTCAGTGATTCTCTCTTTAACACTGGTGTGAGTGTTGACGAGGACAAGGCTGGAGATCACTCTGTCATGCTGATTGAGTTCGAATAACAGACTGGAAGCTTCAAAAGGAGGGTGGTGCTTGGAATCATTGTTCTTCCTCTGTCAACCATGGTTACCTGCAAGGAAACACGTGCCGTCGTCATTTCTTTGCACAAGAAGGGCTTCACAGGCAAGGATATTTCTGCCAGTAAGTCAGCACATAAATCAACCATTTATCGGATCATCAAGAACTTCAAGGTGAGCGGTTCAATTATTGTGAAGAAGGCTTCAGGGCGCCCAAGAACGTCCAGCAATTGCCAGGACCGTCTCCTAAAGTTGATTCAGCTACGGGAACGGGGCACCACCACTACAGAGCTTGCTCAGGAAAGGCAGCAGGCTGGTGTGAGTGCATCTGCTCGTACAGTGAGGCGAAGACTTTTGGAGGATGGCCTGGTGTCAAGAAGGGCAACAAAGAAGCCACTTTTCTCCAGAAAAAAACATCAGGGACAGACTGATATTCTGCAAATGGTATTGGACTGCTGAGGACTGGGGTAAAGTCATTTTCTCTGATGAATCCCCTTTCCGATTGTTTGGGGCATCTGGAAAAAAGCTTGTCCGGAGAAGACAAGGTAAGAGCTACCATCAGTCCTGTGTCATGCCAACAGTAAAGCATCCTGAGACCACCCAGGTGTGGGGTTGCTTCTCAGCCAAGGGAGTGGGCTGACTCACAATTTTCCCTAAGAATACAGCCATGAATAAAGAATGGCACCAACACATCCTCCGAGAGCAACTTCTCCCAACCATCCAGGAACAGTTTGGTGACGAACAATGCCTTTTCCAGCATGATGGAGCACCTTGCCAATAGGCAAAAGTGATAACTAAGTGGCTTGGGGAACAAACATCAAAATATTTTGGGTCCATGGCCAGGAAACTCCCCAGACCTTAATCCCATTGAGAGCTTGTGGTCAATCCCCAAGAGGTGGGTGGACAAACAAAATCCCACAAATTCTGACAAACTCCAAGCATTGATTATGCAAGAATGGGCTGCCATCAGTCAGGATGTGGCCCAGAAGTTAATTGACAGCATGCCAGGGCGGATTGCAGAGGTCTTGAAAAAGAAGGGTCAACACTGCAAATATTGACTCTTTGCATCAACTTGTAATTGTCAATAAAAACCTTTGACACTTGTGAAATGCTTGTAATTATACTTCAGTGTTCCATAGTAACATCTGACAAAAATATCTAAAGACACTGAAGCAGCAGACTTTGTGCAAATTAATATTTGTGTCATTCTCAAAACTTTTGGCCACAACTCTAGTGTGTATTGTGTGTAGTGATAGTAGTGTTTAGTGTGTGTAATGTTTGTAGTGTGTATTGTGTGTAGTGATAGTAGTGTTTAGTGTGTGTAATGTTTGTAGTGTGTATTGTGTGTAGTGATAGTAGTGTTTAGTGTGTGTAATGTTTGTAGTGTGTATTGTGTGTAGTGATAGTAGTGTTTAGTGTGTGTAATGTTTGTAGTGTGTATTGTGTGTAGTGTGTAGTGTGTATTGCGTGTAGTCTGTAGTGTGTATTGCGTGTAGTGTGTAGTGTGTATTGCGTGTAGTGTGTAGTGTGTATTGAGTGTAGTCTGTAGTGTGTATTGCGTGTAGTGTGTAGTGTGTATTGCGTGTAGTGTGTAGTGTGTATTGTGTGTAGTGTGTAGTGTGTATTGCGTGTAGTGTGTAGTGTGTATTGCGTGTAGTGTGTAGTTTGTTTAGTGTTCGTAGTGTGTAGTGTGTATTGCGTGTAGTGTGTAGTGTGTATTGCGTGTAGTGTGTATTGCGTGTAGTGTGTAGTGTGTATTGCGTGTAGTGTGTAGTGTGTATTGCGTTCAGTGTGTATTGTGTGTAGTGTGTAGTGTGTAGTGTGTAGTGTGTATTGTGTGTAGTGTGTAGTGTGTAGTGTGTAGTTTGTTTAGTGTTCGTAGTGTGTAGTGTGTCTAGTGTGAGTAGTAATATAGTGTGTCTAGTGTGTGTAGCGTGCGTAGTGTAATGTAGTGTGGTGTAGTGTAGTATAGAGTAGTGTAGTATAGAGTAGTGTAGAGTAGTGTAGTGTGGTGTAGAGTAGTGTAGAGTAGTGTAGTGTGGTGTAGTATAGAGTAGTGTAGTGTGGTGTAGTATAGAGTGGTGTAGTGTATAGTGGAGTAGTGTAGTGTGGTGTAGTATAGGGTGGTGTAGTGTATAGTGGAGTAGTGTAGTGTGGTGTAGTGTAGTATAGAGTAGTGTAGTATAGTGTAGTATAGAGTGGTGTAGTGTATAGTGGAGTAGTGCAGTGTAGTGTAGTGTAGTATAGAGCGGTGTAGTGTAGTGTAGTGTGGTATAGTGTAGTGTAGTGTAGTGTAGTGTAGTGTATAGTAGAGTAGTGTAGTGTAGTGTAGTGTAGTGTAGTGTATAGTAGAGTAGTGTAGTGTAGTGTAGTGTAGTGTAGTGTAGTGTAGTGTAGTGTAGTGTAGAGTACTGTAGTATAGTGTAGAGTAGTGCAGTGTAGTTTAGTGTGGTATAGAGCGGTGTAGTGTATTGTAGTATAGTGTGGTGTAGTGTAGAGTAGTGTAGTATAGTGTAGAGTAGTGCAGTGTAGTTTAGTGTGGTATAGAGCGGTGTAGTGTATTGTAGTATAGTGTGGTGTAGTGTAGAGTAGTGTAGTATAGTGTAGAGTAGTGTAGTATAGTGTAATGTAGTACAGTGTAGTGTAGTGTAATGTAGTACAGTGTAGTGTAGTGTGGTGTAGTGTATAGTAGTGTAGTATAGTGTAGAGTAGTGTAGTGTATAGTAGTGTAGTGTGGTGTAGAGTGGTGTAGTGTACAGTAGCGTAGTGTAGTGTAGTATAGAGTAGAGTAGTGTGGTGTAGTGTATAGTTGTGTAGTGTAGTGTAGAGTAGCGTAGTGTATAGTGGTGTAGTGTAGTGTAGTGTGTGTAGTGTAGTGTAGTGTGGTGTAGTGTATAGTGGTGTAGTGTAGTGTAGTGTAGTGTAGAGGAGTGTAGTGTTGTGTTGTGTAGAGTGGTGTAGTATAGAGCGGTGTAGTGTAGTTTAGTGTAGTGTAGTATAGAGTGGTGTAGTGTAGTTTAGTGTAGTGTAGTATAATGTAGTGTAGTGTAGTGTGGTGTAGTGTAGTGTAGTGTGGTGTAGTGTATAGTGGTGTAGTGTAGTGTAGTGTAGAGTAGTGTTGTGTAGAGTGGTGTAGTATAGAGCGGTGTAGTGTAGTGTAGAGTAGTGTAGTGTATAGTAGTGTAGTGTGGTGTAGAGTGGTGTAGTGTACAGTAGCGTAGTGTAGTGTAGTGTAGTGTAGTGTAGTATAGAGTAGTGTGGTGTAGTGTATAGTCGTGTAGTGTAGTGTAGAGTAGCGTAGTGTATAGTGGTGTAGTGTAGTGTAGTGTGGTGTAGTGTATAGTGGTGTAGTATAGAGCGGTGTAGTGTAGAGTAGTGTAGTGTAGTTTAGTGTAGTGTAATGTAGTGTAGTGTAGTGTGGTGTGGTGTAGTGTATAGTGGTGTAGTGTAGTGTAGTGTAGTGTAGTGTAGAGTAGTGTAGTGTAGTGTTGTGTAGTGTGGTGTAGTGTAATGTAGTATAGTTTAGTGTAGTGTAGTGTGGTGTAGTGTAGTGTAGTGTGTGCAGTGTAGTGTATTTTAGTGAGTGCAGTGTATTATATTGTAGTGTCGTGTGTGTTGTGTAGTGAGTGCCGTGTAGTGTAGTGTGTGTTGTGTAGTGTATTGTAGTGAGTGCAGTGTAGTGTAATGTAGTGTGTGTTGTGTGTTGTAGTGTAGTGTAGTGTAGTGTAGTGTAATGTAGTGTAGTGTAGTGTGGTGTGGTGTAGTGTATAGTGGTGTAGTGTAGTGTAGTGTAGAGTAGTGTAGTGTAGTGTTGTGTAGTGTGGTGTAGTGTAATGTAGTGTAGTTTAGTGTAGTGTAGTGTGGTGTAGTGTAGTGTAGTGTGTGCAGTGTAGTGTATTTTAGTGAGTGCAGTGTATTATATTGTAGTGTCGTGTGTGTTGTGTAGTGAGTGCCGTGTAGTGTAGTGTGTGTTGTGTAGTGTATTGTAGTGAGTGCAGTGTAGTGTAATGTAGTGTGTGTTGTGTGTTGTAGTGTAGTGTGTGTAGTGTAGTGTAGTGAGTACAGTGTATTGTGGTGTAGTATAGTGTGTGTTGTGTATTGTAGTGTAGTGTGTGTGGTGTAGTGTAGTTTGTGCAGTGTATTGTAGTGTATTGTAGTGTGTGTTGTGTTGTGTAGTGTAGTGAGTGCAGTGTATTGTAGTGTGTTTTGTATATTGTAGTGTAGTGTGTGTAGTGTGTGTTGTGTTGTGTATTGTAGTGTAGTGTAGTGTGCGTTGTATATTGTAGTGTAGTGTGTGCAGTGGAGTGTGTGTTGTGTATTGTAGTGTAGTGTGTGTAGGGTAGTGTAGTGAGTACAGTGTATTGTAGTGTATTGTCGTGTGTGTTGTGTTGTGTAGTGTATTGTAGTGAGTGCAGTGTATTGTAGTGAGTGCAGTGTAGTCTAGTGAGTGCAGTGTAGTGTAGTGTAGTGAGTGCAGTGTAGTGTAGTGTAGTTCAGTGAGTGCAGTGTAGTGTAGTGTGTGTTGTGTAGTGTGTTGTCGTGAGTGCAGTGTAGTGTAGTGGTGTGTAGTGGTGTGTAGTGTAGTGTATTGTCATGAGTGCAGTGTAGTGTATTGTAGTGGTGTGTAGTGTAGTGGTGTGTAGTGTAGTGGTGTGTAGTGTAGTGTATTGTGTAGTGCAGTGTAGTGTAGTGTAGTGTAGTGTTGTGGTGTGTAGTGAGTGCAGTGTAGTGTAGTGTATTGTCGTGAGTGTAGTGTAGTGTAGTGTAGTGTAGTGGTGTGTAGTGTAGTAGTGTGTAGTGTAGTGTAGTGTAGTGTAGTGTATTGTCGTGAGTGCAGTGTAGTGCAGTGTAGTGTAGTGTAGTGGTGTGTAGTGTAGTGTAGTGTAGTGTAGTGTAGTGTAGTGGTGTGTAGTGTAGTGGTGTGTAGTGTAGTGGTGTGTAGTGTAGTGTAGTGTAGTGTAGTGTAGTGTAGTGTAGTGAGTGTAGTGTAGTGTAGTGTAGTGCAGTGTAGTGTAGTGGTGTGTAGTGTAGTGGTGTGTGTGAGTACAGTGTAGTGTTGTGTAGTGTAGTGTAGTGTAGTGGTGTGTGTGTGTGTAGTGTATTGTAGTGCAGTGTGTGTAGTGTAGTGTTGTGGAGTGTAGTGGTGTGTAGTGTAGTGTAGTGTAGTGTAGTGTAGTGTAGTGTAGTGTATTGTCGTGAGTGCAGTGTAGTGCAGTGTAGTGTAGTGGTGTGTAGTGTAGTGGTGTGTCGTGAGTACAGTGTAGTGTTGTGTAGTGTAGTGTAGTGTAGTGTAGTGGTGTGTAGTGTAGTGTAGTGTATTGTCGTGAGTGCAGTGTAGTGTAGTGTAGTGTTGTGGCGTGTAGTGGAGTGGTGTGTAGTGAGTGCAGTGTAATGTAGTGTAGTGTAGTGTAGAGGAGGCTGGTGAGAGGAGCTATTGAAAGACCGGCTCATTGTAATGATTGGAATGGAATAAATGGAATGTATCAAACACATATATGGAACTCACGTGTTTGACTCCGTTCCGTTTACTCCATTCCAGACATTACAACGAGCCCGTCTTTCAATGGCTCCTCCCACCAGCGTCTACTGGTGTGTAACATGTGTATTGTGGTAGCAGTGATGTAACTAGATGAGTCATTCTCAGTGCGTTTTGGACGGTACGCTAATGGAGATGTTGTGTACATCTCTACTCTGTGGGACAAAAGAGAGGCGCATCACCACAACACACACAACACACACACTCACACACACACAGACACACACACACACACACACACACACACACGGTAGTGGAGATTAAGGCGTGTCTGTTGGGGAAAAAGACTGACTGACCAAAACATCTGTCCAGCAGATTTACAACCTCTCCTTCAACCCCCCATCTCAGACTGGGCTCCAACCTCTCCTCCAACCTCTCCATCTCAGACTGGGCTCCAACCTCTCCTTCAACCCCCCATCTCAGACTGGGCTCCAACCTCTCCTTCAACTCCCCATCTCAGACTGGGCTCCAACCTCTCCTTCAACCCCCCATCTCAGACTGGGCTCCAACCTCTCCTTCAACCCTCCATCTCAGACTGGGCTCCAACCTCTGCTTCAACCCCCCATCTCAGACTGGGCTCCAACCTCTCCTTCAACCCCCATCTCAGACTGGGCACCAACCTCTCCTTCAACCCCCCATCTCAGACTGGGCTCCAACCTCTCCTTCAACCCCCCATCTCAGACTGGGCTCCAACCTCTCCTTCAAACCCCCATCTCAGACTGGGCTCCAACCTCTCCTTCAACCTCTCCATCTCAGACTGGGCTCCAACCTCTCCTTCAACTCTCCATCTCAGACTGGGCTCCAACCTCTCCATCTCAGACTGGGCTCCAACCTCTCCTTCAACCCCCCATCTCAGACTGGGCTCCAACCTCTCCTTCAACCCCCCATCTCAGACTGGGCTCCAACCTCTCCATCTCAGACTGGGCTCCAACCTCTCCTTCAACCCCCATCTCAGACTGGGCTCCAACCTCTCCTTCAACTCTCCATCTCAGACTGGGCTCCAACCTCTCCATCTCAGACTGGGCTCCAACCTCTCCTTCAACCCCCCATCTCAGACTGGGCTCCAACCTCTCCTTCAACCCCCCATCTCAGACTGGGCTCCAACCTCTCCTTCAACTCTGCATCTCAGACTGGGCTCCAACCTCTTCTTCAACCCCCCATCTCAGACTGGGCTCCAACCTCTCCTTCAACCCTCCATCTCAGACTGGGCTCCAACCTCTCCATCTCAGACTGGGCTCCAACCTCTCCTTCAACCCCCCATTTCAGACTGGGCTCCAACCTCTCCTTCAACTCTCCATCTCAGACTGGGCTTCGATCTCTTTCAACTCTCCATCTCAGACTGGGCTCCAACCTCTCCTCCAACCCCCCATCTCAGACTGGGCTCCAACCTCTCCTTCAACTCTCCATCTCAGACTGGGCTCCAACCTCTCCTTCAACCCCCCATCTCAGACTGGGCTCCAACCTCTCCTTCAACCCTCCATCTCAGACTGGGCTCCAACCTCTCCTTCAACTCTCCATCTCAGACTGGGCTCCAACCTCTCCTTCAACCCTCCATCTCAGACTGGGCTCCAACCTCTCCTTCAACCCTCCATCTCAGACTGGGCTCCAACCTCTCCTTCAACTCTCCATCTCAGACTGGGCTCCAACCTCTCCTTCAACCCCCCATCTCAGACTGGGCTCCAACCTCTCCTTCAACCCCCCATCTCAGACTGGGCTCCAACCTCTCCTTCAACCCCCATCTCAGACTGGGCTCCAATCTCTCTCTTCAACCCCCATCTCAGACTGGGCTCCAACCTCTCCTTCAACCCCCATCTCAGACTGGGCTCCAACCTCTCCTTCAACTCTCCATCTCAGACTGGGCTCCAACCTCTCCTTCAACCCCCATCTCAGACTGGGCTCCAACCTCTCCTTCAACCCCCCATCTCAGACTGGGCTCCAACCTCTACTTCAACTCTCCATCTCAGACTGGGCTCCAACCTCTCCTTCAACTCTCCATCTCAGACTGGGCTCCAACCTCTCCTTCAACCCCCCATCTCAGACTGGGCTCCAACCTCTCCTTCAACTCTCCATCTCAGACTGGGCTCCAACCTCTCCTTCAACTCTCCATCTCAGACTGGGCTCCAACATCTCCTTCAACCCCCCATCTCAGACTGGTCTCCAACCTCTCCATCTCAGACTGGGCTCCAACCTCTCCTTCAACCCCCATCTCAGACTGGGCTCCAACCTCTCCTTCAACCCCCCATCTCAGACTGGGCTCCAACCTCTCCATCTCAGACTGGGCTCCAACCTCTCCATCTCAGACTGGGCTCCAACCTCTCCATCTCAGACTGGGCTCCAACCTCTCCTTCAACTCTCCATCTCAGACTGGGCTCCAACCTCTCCATCTCAGACTGGGCTCCAACCTCTCCATCCCAGACTGGGCTCCAACCTCTCCATATCAGACTGGGCTCCAACCTCTCCTTCAACCCCCCATCTCAGACTGGGCTCCAACCTCTCCTTCAACTCTCCATCTCAGACTGGGCTCCAACCTCTCCTTCAACCCCCCATCTCAGACTGGGCTCCAACCTCTCCTTCAACCCCCCATCTCAGACTGGGCTCCAACCTCTCCTTCAACTCTCCATCTCAGACTGGGCTCCAACCTCTCCTTCAACCCCCATCTCAGACTGGGCTCCAATCTCTCCTTCAACCCCCCATCTCAGACTGGGCTCCAACCTCTCCTTCAACCCCCCATCTCAGACTGGGCTCCAACCTCTCCTTCAACACTCCATCTCAGACTGGGCTCCAACCTCTCCTTCAACTCTCCATCTCAGACTGGGCTCCAACCTCTCCATCAACCCCCCATCTCAGACTGGGCTCCAACCTCTCCTTCAACCCCCCATCTCAGACTGGGCTCCAACCTCTCCTTCAACTCTCCATCTTAGACTGGGCTCCAACCTCTCCTTCAACCCACCATCTCAGACTGGGCTCCATCCTCTCCTTCAACTCTCCATCTTAGACTGGGCTCCAACCTCTCCTTCAACCTCTCCTTCAACCCCCCATCTCAGACTGGGCTCCAACCTCTCCTTCAACCCCCCATCTCAGACTGGGCTCCAACCTCTCCTTCAACTCTCCATCTTAGACTGGGCTCCAACCTCTCCTTCAACCCCCCATCTCAGACTGGGCTCCAACCTCTCCTTCAACCCCCCATCTCAGACTGGGCTCCAACCTCTCCTTCAACCCCCCATCTCAGACTGGGCTCCAACCTCTCCTTCAACTCTCCATCTCAGACTGGGCTCCAACCTCTCCTTCAACCCCCCATCTCAGACTGGGCTCCAACCTCTCCTTCAACCCCCCATCTCAGACTGGGCTCCAACCTCTCCTTCAACCCCCCATCTCAGACTGGGCTCCAACCTCTCCTTCAACCCCCCATCTCAGACTGGGCTCCAACCTATCCTTCAACTCTCCATCTCAGACTGGGCTCCAACCTCTCCTCCAACCTCTCCATCTCAGACTGGGCTCCAACCTCTCCTTCAACCCCCCATCTCAGACTGGGCTCCAACCTATCCTTCAACTCTCCATCTCAGACTGGGCTCCAACCTCTCCTTCAACCCTCCATCTCAGACTGGGCTCCAACCTCTCCTTCAACCCCCCATCTCAGACTGGGCTCCAACCTATCCTTCAACTCTCCATCTCAGACTGGGCTCCAACCTCTCCTTCAACCTCTCCATCTCAGACTGGGCTCCAACCTCTCCTTCAACTCTCCATCTCAGACTGGGCTCCAACCTCTCCTCCAACCTCTCCATCTCAGACTGGGCTCCAACCTCTCCTTCAACCTCTCCATCTCAGACTGGGCTCCAACCTCTCCTTCAACCCCCCATCTCAGACTGGGCTCCAACCTCTCCTTCAACCCCCCATCTCAGACTGGGCTCCAACCTCTCCTTCAACTCTCCATCTCAGACTGGGTTCCAACCTCTCCTTCAACCCCCATCTCAGACTGGGCTCCAACCTCTACTTCAACCCCCCATCTCAGACTGGGCTCCAACCTCTCCTTCAACCCCCCATCTCAGACTGGGCTCCAACCTCTCCTTCAACTCTCCATCTCAGACTGGGCTCCAACCTCTCCTTCAACTCTCCATCTCAGACTGGGCTCCAACCTCTCCTTCAACCCCCCATCTCAGACTGGGCTCCATCCTCTCCTTCTACTCTCCATCTCAGACTGGGCTCCATCCTCTCCTTCAACTCTCCATCTCAGACTGGGCTCCAACCTCTCCTTCAACCCCCCATCTCAGACTGGGCTCCAACCTCTCCTTCAACTCTCCATCTCAGACTGGGCTCCAACCTCTCCTCCAACCTCTCCATCTCAGACTGGGCTCCAACCTCTCCTCCAACCTCTCCATCTCAGACTGGGCTCCAACCTCTCCATCTCAGACTGGGCTCCAACCTCTCCTTCAACCTCTCCATCTCAGACTGGGCTCCAACCTCTCCTTCAACCCCCCATCTCAGACTGGGCTCCAACCTCTCCTTCAACCCCCCATCTCAGACTGGGCTCCAACCTCTCCTTCAACCCCCCATCTCAGACTGGGCTCCAACCTCTCCTTCAACCCCCCATCTCAGACTGGGCTCCAACCTCTCCTTCAACTCTCCATCTCAGACTGGGCTCCAACCTCTCCTTCAACCCCCATCTCAGACTGGGCTCCAACCTCTCCTTCAACCCCCCATCTCAGACTGGGCTCCAATCTCTCCTTCAACTCTCCATCTCAGACTGGGCTCCAATCTCTCCTTCAACTCTCCATCTCAGACTGGGTTCCAACCTCTCCGTCAACTCTCCATCTCAGACTGGGCTCCAATCTCTCCATCTCAGACTGGGCTCCAACCTCTGCTTCAACCCCCCATCTCAGACTGGGCTCCAACCTCTCCTTCAACTCTCCATCTCAGACTGGGCTCCCTCTGCTTCAACCCCCCATCTCAGACTTCAACCTCCTTCCATCTCAGACTGGGCTCCAACCTCTCCTTCAACCTCTCCATCTCAGACTGGGCTCCAACCTCCATCTCAGACTGGGCTCCAACCTCTCCATCTCAGACTGGGCTCCATCCTCTCCTTCAACTCTCCATCTCAGACTGGGCTCCAACCTCTCCTTCAACCCCCCATCTCAGACTGGGCTCCAACCTCTCCTCCAACCTCTCCATCTCAGACTGGGCTCCAACCTCTCCTCCAACCTCTCCATCTCAGACTGGGCTCCAACCTCTCCTTCAACCCCCATCTCAGACTGGGCTCCAACCTCTCCTTCAACCCCCCATCTCAGACTGGGCTCCAACCTCTCCTCCAACCTCTCCATCTCAGACTGGGCTCCATCCTCTCCTTCAACCTCTCCATCTCAGACTGGGCTCCAACCTCTCCTCCAACCTCTCCATCTCAGACTGGGCTCCAACCTCTCCTTCAACCTCTCCATCTCAGACTGGGCTCCAACCTCTCCTTCAACTCTCCATCTCAGACTGGGCTCCAACCTCTCCTTCAACCTCTCCATCTCAGACTGGGCTCCAACCTCTCCTTCAACTCTCCATCTCAGACTGGGCTCCAACCTCTCCTTCAACCCCCCATCTCAGACTGGGCTCCAACCTCTCCATCTCAGACTGGGCTCCAACCTCCCCATCTCAGACTGGGCTCCATCCTCTCCTTCAACCTCTCCATCTCAGACTGGGCTCCAACCTCTCCTTCAACTCTCCATCTCAGACTGGGCTCCAACCCCTCCTTCAACTCTCCATCTCAGACTGGGCTCCATCCTCTCCTCCATCTCATTTATTTATTTATTTTTATTTTTTATTGCAGGAATACCAGTATACATGCAAGATGTATTCAAACAGTCAATGATAACATATGCTAGTGGGTACAACAAATTACAGATTATACAAAGACCTTTAAATATACATATAATATAAATATAGTATAAATATAGTATAAATATATAAATCACAAATAGATTTCTATTGGAAGAACATGGAATGAACATAATGTACTGCTCGAACTCCTTGTAGAAAATATGGAACTTTTTTTGTTGTTGTGAATGTGCATTTGCATGTGACATTTTGCCATTAGCAAAATTAGAATAAAGAGGTAATTATTATTATTTTTCTTTATTATGGCTAAGGAAACCTGAGCAGCACATTCTCCCATAAAAAAACAACAAAAGTAATCAAGAATATTAACAATTATAAAACTATAAATCTCTTGCCATAATTTCTTTACATGTAGACAATGCCAAAATAAATACGAAACTGTTTCTGGATACTCAACACAATCCGTATTGATAATGTATTTTTTGAGTTTCTTACCCTGATTCACAGAGTAATTGTCACACCCGGATCTGTTTCACCTGTCCTTGTGATTGTCTTCACCCCCCTCCAGGTGTCTCCACCCCCCTCCAGGTATCTCCACCCCCCTCCAGGTATCTCCACCCCCCCTCCAGGTGTCTCCACCCCCCTCCAGGTATCTCCACCCCCCTCAGGTGTCTCCACCCCCTCCAGGTGTCTCCACCCCCCTCCAGGTGTCTCCACCCCCCTCCAGGTATCTCCACCCCCTCCAGGTGTCTCCACCCCCTCCAGGTGTCTCCATCTCCCTCCAGGTGTCTCCACCAGCCTCCAGGTGTCTGCACCCCCCTCCAGGTGTCTCCACCCCCCTCCAGGTGTCTCCACCCCCCTCCAGGTGTCTCCACCCCCCTCCAGGTGTCTCACCCCCCCTTCAGCTGTCGCCCATCTTCCCCATTATCCCCTGTGTATTTATACCTGTGTTCTCTGTTTGTCTGTTGCCAGTTCGTCTTGTTTGTCAAGTCAACCAGCGTTTTTGTTCTCAGCTCTAGCTTTTCACAGTATCTATTTTTCTCGCCCTTCTGGTTTTGACCATTGCTTGTCCAGACTCTGAGCCCGCCTGCCTGACCACTCTGCCTGCCCCTGACCCTGAGCCTGTCTGCCAACCTGTACCTTTGCCCCACATCTGAATTGTTGACCTCTGCTTTCTGTGACCCTGAGCATGCCTGCCGTCAGGTACCGTTGCCCCACCTCTGGTTTACTGACCCCTGCCTGCCTTGACCTGTCCATTGCCAGCCCCTGTTGGAATATTAAACCATTGTCAGTTTGATGTATCTGCATCTGGGTCTTACCTTGATTCCTGATAGTATGAACTGGCCATGACTGACTCAGCAGACCCAGGCCAGCTGCACAACGTCATCTCCTCCCAGGGAACCACCATCGGTAGGCACGAGGAATTGCTTTGTGCAATCGTTGGCTGAACGCCATGACCGGGCGTTGGACAGTTCGCTGGAGCAATTCCACGGGTTGGCTGGGAGGACGCCTACCTCAGCGACTCAGCTGCTAGTAGTGCCGTCTCATTGGTCACTGCACCTTCTCGGGAGCCCCGCTTACCTCCTCCAGAACGCTTCTATGTCGGTCGTTCCGAGCTCAGTGTGCCCTCGTCTTTGAGCTTCAGCCCTCCTCCTTCCCCTCAGATCGCTCCAAGATAGTCATTACGCTGATGTCCGGGAGGGCTCTCACCTGGGTTACTGCCGCGTGGGAACAATAGCCGGCCATATGCACTAGTCTGGAGGGGTTCGTGGGAGAAGTCAGGAAGGTCCTTGATCCCTCTTTCTCCGGGCGAGTGACCTTCTGCTAATCCAGCAGTGTAGCTGATTATGCAGGGAATTTCCACACGTTGGCAGCGGAGAGTGCTTGGAATCAAGAGGCACAGTTCAATATGTTCCTGCATGGCGTCTCAGAAGTCAAAGACGAGCTTTTCAGCACGAGAGTTACCTACGGAGCTCGATTCCCTTATCGCTCTGACCATTGGAGGGAGAGGAAATTGGATTTCACTTCGACTTCGAGTCGGAAGCTCCCAACGGTCTCTTTGGGAAGAGAAACCGAGGCAGCCCATTCTGCCACGGCCATTGACTGACGCCAGCACAACCTGCCCTGGGATGTCTTCCTGGGGGCTCGGTAGGTGCCCCAGACCTCTCAACCATTCCTGCGGAGTACCAGGACCTCCGGGAGGTGTTCAGCAAGGCCCGGGCCACTACGCTCCCGCCGCACTGACATGACTGTGGGATTGACCGTCTCCCTAACATGACTCTGTCCCGGAAACGACTGTACTCTCTGTCGAGACCAGAGACCAAGGCCATGGAGACCTACATTGGGGACTCCCTTTCTGCAGAATTCATCCGTCCTTCTTCTTCTCCCAGCAGCGCATTGTTCTTCTTTGTGGAGAAGCAGGACAAGACCCTGCACCCGTGCATTGACTACCGGGGTCTCAACGACATAGTGGTGAAGAACTGCTACCCGCTACCACTCATATCCATGGCCTTTGAGCTACTCCACGGGACCACTGTGTTTTCCAAGCTGGATCTATGGAATGCCTACCCCCTGGTGTGGATACGGGATGGGGACGAGTGGAAGACCGCCTTCAACATGTCCAGTGGTCACTACGAGTATCTCGTCATGCCATGTGGCCTTACCAACGCCCCTTTTGCGTTCCAGGCACTGGTCAATGATGTTCTCCATGACATGTTGAACCAGATCGTCTTTGTCTACCGAGAGGACATCATCATCTTCTCCCGTTCCACCCAAGAACATGTGCTCCACATCCGACAGGTTCTCCAATGCCTCCTGGAGAACCAGCCATTTGTAAAAGCTGAGAAGTGCGAGTTCCATCATTCCACCATCCCTTTTCAGGATTCCATCATCAGGGAGTGTGCAAATGGATCCCGGTGGTAGATTGGTCCCATCTTACTTCCAGAGAGCAGTTGAAATGCTTCCTGGGGTCCAGGAGGTGCAGCGGTCCCAGCCAAACCCTGTGGGGAGGGGGCACTGATAATCGGATGTTTGTGTCTGATGCTGTCCGCTTTGTGGTCCTGGAGTGCTCAGAATAAGACTCCACATATCCCTGGATTTCGTTACGGGTCTACCACCGTCTGAGGGCAACACTGCCATCCTGATTGTGGTCGACTGGTTTTCCAAGGCTGCTCACTTCATTCCTCTCCCCAAACTACCCTCAGCAAAGGAGACGGCCCAGCTCATGGTGCAGCACATCTTCCGAATCCATGGACTGCCCTTGGACATGGTCTCCTACTGGGGGCCTCAGTTCTCTTCCCGGTTCTAGAAGGCATTCTGTGCCCTAATTTGGTCATCAGCCAGCCTGTCCTCTGGTTTCCAACCCCAGTCCAATGTCCAGCCGGAGCAAGCCAACCAGGTTCTTGAGATTATTCTGCACTGCCTGGCCTCCGCCAAACCCACCTCCTGGAGCCAGCTGCTGGTGTGGGTTGAGTACGTCAAGTACGCCCGCAACACCCTTCGCTGCTCTGCCACGAGCCTATATCCGTTTGAGTCTTCCCGGGAGTATCAGGCCCCGCTCTTCCCTGAGCAGGAGGAAGAGGTCAGGTACCTTCTACCCAGATGTTTATCCGCCACTGTCATCGTGCTTGGAGGAGAGCCTGGTCGGCCCTCCTCACGACCACCTGGGATCTGCACCTCCGGGTGGAATTCCACAAACTCTCCCCCCCAGTTTATCGACCCAATTCCCATCTCCAAGATTATTATCCCCTCTGCTTAATCGTCTTCTGTAGCCCAGTACCCTCTGTATACATCCCACCTTTCATGTGTCCAGAGTCAAACCTATGTCTCACAGCCCTTTTGTCTCCTGCATCTGGGTCTTACCTTGATTAATGATAGTAATAGGTATGGATCATTCTTAAAGATACTTTTTTGACCTCAACAAACAGGTATTTGTGTGGTAATAACCTAAATTCTTTCAACAGATATTAGTGACACATCTATTCCAGTAAATGTGGATTTGGATTACAAACAATCATCCTTTGAAATAAAGCAGGTATCTGTTGTTCTGAGGGAACGAGGAGAAACATATTTTCCCTTTTGGAGATTTAACTGGATTAAGGAGGGTTGATCAAGAAGGTGAGGTCTGGTTACACCTCTAAACGACATGAGAGTTCCAGATGGAATAGCATCAAAGACTATGGAGAACTCTCTAGGTGTTACAATATCAGAGACTATGGAGAACTCTCTAGGTGTTACAGCATCAGAGACTATGGAGAACTCTCTAGGTGTAACAGCATCAGAGACTATGGAGAACTCTCTAGGTGTTACAGCATCAGAGACTATGGAGAACTCTCTAGGTGTTACAGCATCAGAGACTATGGAGAACTCTCTAGGTGTTACAGCATCAGACTATGGAGAACTCTCTAGGTGTAACAGCATCAGAGACTATGGAGAACTCTCTAGGTGTTACAGCATCAGAGACTATGGAGAACTCTCTAGGTGTAACAGCATCAGAGACTATGGAGAACTCTCTAGGTGTTACAGCATCAGAGACTATGGAGAACTCTCTAGGTGTTACAGCATCAGAGACTATGGAGAACTCTCTAGGTGACACAGCATCAGAGACTATGGAGAACTCTCTAGGTGTTACAGCATCAGAGACTAGAACTGTGTTAGAACTCTCTCTAGGTGTAACAGCATCAGAGACTATGGAGAACTCTCTCTAGGTGTAACAGCATCAGAGACTATGGAGAACTCTCTAGGTGTAACAGCATCAGAGACTATGGAGAACTCTCTAGGTGTTACAGCATCAGAGACTATGGAGAACTCTCTAGGTGTAACAGCATCAGAGACTATGGAGAACTCTCTAGGTGTTACAGCATCAGAGACTATGGAGAACTCTCTAGGTGTAACAGCATCAGAGACTATGGCAGAACTCTCTCTAGGTGTTACAGCATCAGAGACTATGGAGAACTCTCTAGGTGTTACAGCATCAGAGACTATGGAGAACTCTCTAGGTGTTACAGCATCAGAGACTATGGAGAACTCTCTAGGTGTTACAGCATCAGAGACTATGGAGAACTCTCTAGGTGTTACAGCATCAGAGACTATGGAGAACTCTCTAGGTGTTACAGCATCAGAGACTAGGAGAACTCTCTAGCAGCATCAGAGACTATGGAGAACTCTCTAGGTGTTACAGCATCAGAGACTATGGAGAACTCTCTAGGTGTAACAGCATCAGAGACTATGGAGAACTCTCTAGGTGTCTCTAACAGCATCAGAGACTATGGAGAACTCTCTAGGTGTTACAGCATCAGAGACTATGGAGAACTCTCTAGGTGTAACAGCATCAGAGACTATGGAGAACTCTCTAGGTGTTACAGCATCAGAGACTATGGAGAACTCTCTAGGTGTAACAGCATCAGAGACTATGGAGAACTCTCTAGGTGAACAGCATCAGAGACTATGGAGAACTCTCTAGGTGTTACAGCATCAGAGACTATGGAGAACTCTCTGGAGACTATATGGAGAACTCTCTAGGTGTAACAGCATCAGAGACTATGGAGAACTCTCTAGGTGTAACAGCATCAGAGACTATGGAGAACTCTCTAGGTGTAACAGCATCAGAGACTATGGAGAACTCTCTAGGTGTTACAGCATCAGAGACTATGGAGAACTCTCTAGGTGTTAACAGCATCAGAGACTATGGAGAACTCTCTAGGTGTTACAGCATCAGAGACTATGGAGAACTCTCTAGTGTTAGCAGCATCAGAGACTATGGAGAACTCTCTAGGTGTTACAGCATCAGAGACTATGGAGAACTCTCTAGGTGTAACAGCATCAGAGACTATGGAGAACTCTCTAGGTGTAACAGCATCAGAGACTATGGAGAACTCTCTAGGTGTAACAGCATCAGAGACTATGGAGAACTCTCTAGGTGTTACAGCATCAGAGACTATGGAGAACTCTCTAGGTGTAACAGCATCAGAGACTATGGAGAACTCTCTAGGTGTTACAGCATCAGAGACTATGGAGAACTCTCTAGGTGTTACAGCATCAGAGACTATGGAGAACTCTCTAGGTGTTACAGCATCAGAGACTATGGAGAACTCTCAGCATCAGGACTATGGAGAACTCTCTAGGTTTACAGCATCAGAGACTATGGAGAACTCTCTAGGTGTAACAGCATCAGAGACTATGGAGAACTCTCTAGGTGTTACAGCATCAGAGACTATGGAGAACTCTCTAGGTGTAACAGCATCAGAGACTATGGAGAACTCTCTAGGTGTTACAGCATCAGAGACTATGGAGAACTCTCTAGGTGTAACAGCATCAGAGACTATGGAGAACTCTCTAGGTGTCTCTAACAGCATCAGAGACTATGGAGAACTCTCTGGTGTAACAGCATCAGAGACTATGGAGAACTCTCTAGGTGTAACAGCATCAGAGACTATGGAGAACTCTCTAGGTGTTACAGCATCAGAGACTATGGAGAACTCTCTAGGTGTAACAGCATCAGAGACTATGGAGAACTCTCTAGGTGTACACAGCATCAGAGACTATGGAGAACTCTCTAGGTGTTACAGCATCAGAGACTAGGAGAACTATCAGAGACTATGAGAACTCTCTAGGTGTAACAGCATCAGAGACTATGGAGAACTCTCTGGGTGTAACAGCATCAGAGACTATGGAGAACTCTCTAGGTGTAACAGCATCAGAGACTATGGAGAACTCTCTAGGTGTTACAGCATCAGAGACTATGGAGAACTCTCTAGGTGTAACAGCATCAGAGACTATGGAGAACTCTCTAGGTGACACAGCATCAGAGACTATGGAGAACTCTCTAGGTGTTACAGCATCAGAGACTATGGAGAACTCTCTAGGTGTTACAGCATCAGAGACTATGGAGAACTCTCTAGGTGTTACAGCATCAGAGACTATGGAGAACTCTCTAGGTGTAACAGCATCAGAGACTATGGAGAACTCTCTAGGTGACACAGCATCAGAGACTATGGAGAACTCTCTAGGTGTTACAGCATCAGAGACTATGGAGAACTCTCTAGGTGTTACAGCATCAGAGACTATGGAGAACTCTCTAGGTGTTACAGCATCAGAGACTATGGAGAACTCTCTAGGTGTAACAGCATCAGAGACTATGGAGAACTCTCTAGGTGTTACAGCATCAGAGACTATGGAGAACTCTCTAGGTGTAACAGCATCAGAGACTATGGAGAACTCTCTAGGTGTTACAGCATCAGAGACTATGGAGAACTCTCTAGGTGTTACAGCATCAGAGACTATGGAGAACTCTCTAGGTGTAACAGCATCAGAGACTATGGAGAACTCTCTAGGTGTAACAGCATCAGAGACTATGGAGAACTCTCTAGGTGTAACAGCATCAGAGACTATGGAGAACTCTCTAGGTGTAACAGCATCAGAGACTATGGAGAACTCTCTAGGTGTAACAGCATCAGAGACTATGGAGAACTCTCTAGGTGTTACAGCATCAGAGACTATGGAGAACTCTCTAGGTGACACAGCATCAGAGACTATGGAGAACTCTCTAGGTGTTACAGCATCAGAGACTATGGAGAACTCTCTAGGTGTTACAGCATCAGAGACTATGGAGAACTCTCTAGGTGTTACAGCATCAGAGACTATGGAGAACTCTCTAGGTGTAACAGCATCAGAGACTATGGAGAACTCTCTAGGTGTTACAGCATCAGAGACTATGGAGAACTCTCTAGGTGTTACAGCATCAGAGACTATGGAGAACTCTCTAGGTGTTACAGCATCAGAGACTATGGAGAACTCTCTAGGTGTTACAGCATCAGAGACTATGGAGAACTCTCTAGGTGTTACAGCATCAGAGACTATGGAGAACTCTCTAGGTGTTACAGCATCAGAGACTATGGAGAACTCTCTAGGTGTTACAGCATCAGAGACTATGGAGAACTCTCTAGGTGTTACAGCATCAGAGACTATGGAGAACTCTCTAGGTGTTACAGCATCAGAGACTATGGAGAACTCTCTAGGTGTTACAGCATCAGAGACTATGCATCAGAACTCTCTAGGTGTTACAGCATCAGAGACTATGGAGAACTCTCTAGGTGTTACAGCATCAGAGACTATGGAGAACTCTCTAGGTGTTACAGCATCAGAGACTATGGAGAACTCTCTAGGTGTTACAGCATCAGAGACTATGGAGAACTCTCTAGGTGTTACAGCATCAGAGACTATGGAGAACTCTCTAGGTGTTACAGCATCAGAGACTATGGAGAACTCTCTAGGTGTTACAGCATCAGAGACTATGGAGAACTCTCTAGGTGTTACAGCATCAGAGACTATGGAGAACTCTCTAGGTGTTACAGCATCAGAGACTATGGAGAACTCTCTAGGTGTTACAGCATCAGAGACTATGGAGAACTCTCTAGGTGTTACAGCATCAGACAGCATCAGAGACTATGGAGAACTCTCTAGGTGTTACAGCATCAGAGACTATGGAGAACTCTCTAGGTGTAACAGCATCAGAGACTATGGAGAACTCTCTAGGTGTTACAGCATCAGAGACTATGGAGAACTCTCTAGGTGTTACAGCATCAGAGACTATGGAGAACTCTCTAGGTGTAACAGCATCAGAGACTATGGAGAACTCTCTAGGTGTAACAGCATCAGAGACTATGGAGAACTCTCTAGGTGTAACAGCATCAGAGACTATGGAGAACTCTCTAGGTGTTACAGCATCAGAGACTATGGAGAACTCTCTAGGTGTAACAGCATCAGAGACTATGGAGAACTCTCTAGGTGACACAGCATCAGAGACTATGGAGAACTCTCTAGGTGTACAGCATCAGAGACTATGGAGAACTCTCTAGGTGTTACAGCATCAGAGACTATGGAGAACTCTCTAGGTGTTACAGCATCAGAGACTATGGAGAACTCTCTAGGTGACACAGCATCAGAGACTATGGAGAACTCTCTAGGTGTTACAGCATCAGAGACTATGGAGAACTCTCTAGGTGTTACAGCATCAGAGACTATGGAGAACTCTCTAGGTGTTACAGCATCAGAGACTATGGAGAACTCTCTAGGTGACACAGCATCAGAGACTATGGAGAACTCTCTAGGTGTTACAGCATCAGAGACTATGGAGAACTCTCTAGGTGTTACAGCATCAGAGACTATGGAGAACTCTCTAGGTGTAACAGCATCAGAGACTATGGAGAACTCTCTAGGTGACACAGCATCAGAGACTATGGAGAACTCTCTAGGTGTTACAGCATCAGAGACTATGGAGAACTCTCTAGGTGTAACAGCATCAGAGACTATGGAGAACTCTCTAGGTGTAACAGCATCAGAGACTATGGAGAACTCTCTAGGTGTTACAGCATCAGAGACTATGGAGAACTCTCTAGGTGTAACAGCATCAGAGACTATGGAGAACTCTCTAGGTGTTACAGCATCAGAGACTATGGAGAACTCTCTAGGTGTTACAGCATCAGAGACTATGGAGAACTCTCTAGGTGTTACAGCATCAGAGACTATGGAGAACTCTCTAGGTGTTACAGCATCAGAGACTATGGAGAACTCTCTAGGTGTTACAGCATCAGAGACTATGGAGAACTCTCTAGGTGTTAACTCTCTAGGTGTTACAGCATCAGAGACTATGGAGAACTCTCTAGGTGTTACAGCATCAGAGACTATGGAGAACTCTCTAGGTGTTACAGCATCAGACTATGGAGAACTCTCTAGACAGCATCAGAGACTATGGAGAACTCTCTAGGTGTTACAGCATCAGAGACTATGGAGAACTCTCTAGGTGTTACAGCATCAGAGACTATGGAGAACTCTCTAGGTGTTACAGCATCAGAGACTATGGAGAACTCTCTAGGTGTTACAGCATCAGAGACTATGGAGAACTCTCTAGGTGTAACAGCATCAGAGACTATGGAGAACTCTCTAGGTGTTACAGCATCAGAGACTATGGAGAACTCTCTAGGTGTTACAGCATCAGAGACTATGGAGAACTCTCTAGGTGTTACAGCATCAGAGTCTATGGAGAACTCTCTAGGTGTAACAGCATCAGAGACTATGGAGAACTCTCTAGGTGTTACAGCATCAGAGACTATGGAGAACTCTCTAGGTGTAACAGCATCAGAGACTATGGAGAACTCTCTAGGTGTTACAGCATCAGAGACTATGGAGAACTCTCTAGGTGTTACAGCATCAGAGACTATGGAGAACTCTCTAGGTGTTACAGCATCAGAGACTATGGAGAACTCTCTAGGTGTTACAGCATCAGAGACTATGGAGAACTCTCTAGGTGTAACAGCATCAGAGACTATGGAGAACTCTCTAGGTGTAACAGCATCAGAGACTATGGAGAACTCTCTAGGTGTAACAGCATCAGAGACTATGGAGAACTCTCTAGGTGTTACAGCATCAGAGACTATGGAGAACTCTCTGGGTGTAACAGCATCAGAGACTATGGAGAACTCTATAGGTGTAACAGCATCAGAGACTATGGAGAACTCTCTAGGTGTTACAGCATCAGAGACTATGGAGAACTCTCTAGGTGTAACAGCATCAGAGACTATGGAGAACTCTCTAGGTGTTACAGCATCAGAGACTATGGAGAACTCTCTAGGTGTAACAGCATCAGAGACTATGGAGAACTCTCTAGGTGTAACAGCATCAGAGACTATGGAGAACTCTCTAGGTGTAACAGCATCAGAGACTATGGAGAACTCTCTAGGTGTTACAGCATCAGAGACTATGGAGAACTCTCTAGGTGTTACAGCATCAGAGACTATGGAGAACTCTCTAGGTGATACAGCATCAGAGACTATGGAGAACTCTCTAGGTGTTACAGCATCAGAGACTATGGAGAACTCTCTAGGTGTTACAGCATCAGAGACTATGGAGAACTCTCTAGGTGTTACAGCATCAGAGACTATGGAGAACTCTCTAGGTGTTACAGCATCAGAGACTATGGAGAACTCTCTAGGTGTTACAGCATCAGAGACTATGGAGAACTCTCTAGGTGTTACAGCATCAGAGACTATGGAGAACTCTCTAGGTGTTACAGCATCAGACTATGGAGAACTCTCTAGGTGTTACAGCATCAGAGACTATGGAGAACTCTCTAGGTGTTACAGCATCAGACTATGGAGAACACTCTAGGTGTAACAGCATCAGAGACTATGGAGAACTCTCTAGGTGTAACAGCATCAGAGACTATGGAGAACTCTCTAGGTGTTACAGCATCAGAGACTATGGAGAACTCTCTGGGTGTAACAGCATCAGAGACTATGGAGAACTCTCTAGGTGTAACAGCATCAGAGACTATGGAGAACTCTCTGGGTGTAACAGCATCAGAGACTATGGAGAACTCTATAGGTGTAACAGCATCAGAGACTATGGAGAACTCTCTAGGTGTTACAGCATCAGAGACTATGGAGAACTCTCTAGGTGTAACAGCATCAGAGACTATGGAGAACTCTCTAGGTGACACGGCATCAGAGACTATGGAGAACTCTCTAGGTGACACGGCATCAGAGACTATGGAGAACTCTCTAGGTGTTACAGCATCAGAGACTATGGAGAACTCTCTAGGTGTTACAGCATCAGAGACTATGGAGAACTCTCTAGGTGACACAGCATCAGAGACTATGGAGAACTCTCTAGGTGTTACAGCATCAGAGACTATGGAGAACTCTCTAGGTGTTACAGCATCAGAGACTATGGAGAACTCTCTAGGTGTAACAGCATCAGAGACTATGGAGAACTCTCTAGGTGACACAGCATCAGAGACTATGGAGAACTCTCTAGGTGTTACAGCATCAGAGACTATGGAGAACTCTCTAGGTGTTACAGCATCAGAGACTATGGAGAACTCTCTAGGTGTAACAGCATCAGAGACTATGGAGAACTCTCTAGGTGACACAGCATCAGAGACTATGGAGAACTCTCTAGGTGTTACAGCATCAGAGACTATGGAGAACTCTCTAGGTGTAACAGCATCAGAGACTATGGAGAACTCTCTAGGTGTAACAGCATCAGAGACTATGGAGAACTCTCTAGGTGTTACAGCATCAGAGACTATGGAGAACTCTCTAGGTGTAACAGCATCAGAGACTATGGAGAACTCTCTAGGTGTTACAGCATCAGAGACTATGGAGAACTCTCTAGGTATTACAGCATCAGAGACTATGGAGAACTCTCTAGGTGACACAGCATCAGAGACTATGGAGAACTCTCTAGGTGTTACAGCATCATAGACTATGGAGAACTCTCTAGGTGTTACAGCATCAGAGACTATGGAGAACTCTCTAGGTGTAACAGCATCAGAGACTATGGAGAACTCTCTAGGTGTTACAGCATCAGAGACTATGGAGAACTCTCTAGGTGTTACAGCATCAGACTATGGAGAACTCTCTAGGTGTTACAGCATCAGAGACTATGGAGAACTCTCTAGGTGTTACAGCATCAGACTATGGAGAACTCTCTAGGTGTAACAGCATCAGAGACTATGGAGAACTCTCTAGGTGTTACAGCATCAGAGACTATGGAGAACTCTCTAGGTGTTACAGCATCAGAGACTATGGAGAACTCTCTAGGTGTAACAGCATCAGAGACTATGGAGAACTCTCTAGGTGTTACAGCATCAGAGACTATGGAGAACTCTCTAGGTGTTACAGCATCAGAGACTATGGAGAACTCTCTAGGTGTTACAGCATCAGAGTCTATGGAGAACTCTCTAGGTGTAACAGCATCAGAGACTATGGAGAACTCTCTAGGTGTTACAGCATCAGAGACTATGGAGAACTCTCTAGGTGTAACAGCATCAGAGACTATGGAGAACTCTCTAGGTGTTACAGCATCAGAGACTATGGAGAACTCTCTAGGTGTAACAGCATCAGAGACTATGGAGAACTCTCTAGGTGTTACAGCATCAGAGACTATGGAGAACTCTCTAGGTGTTACAGCATCAGAGACTATGGAGAACTCTCTAGGTGTAACAGCATCAGAGACTATGGAGAACTCTCTAGGTGTAACAGCATCAGAGACTATGGAGAACTCTCTAGGTGTAACAGCATCAGAGACTATGGAGAACTCTCTAGGTGTTACAGCATCAGAGACTATGGAGAACTCTCTGGGTGTAACAGCATCAGAGACTATCGAGAACTCTCTAGGTGTAACAGCATCAGAGACTATGGAGAACTCTCTGGGTGTAACAGCATCAGAGACTATGGAGAACTCTCTAGGTGTAACAGCATCAGAGACTATGGAGAACTCTCTAGGTGTTACAGCATCAGAGACTATGGAGAACTCTCTAGGTGTAACAGCATCAGAGACTATGGAGAACTCTCTAGGTGTAACAGCATCAGAGACTATGGAGAACTCTCTAGGTGTAACAGCATCAGAGACTATGGAGAACTCTCTAGGTGTTACAGCATCAGAGACTATGGAGAACTCTCTAGGTGTTACAGCATCAGAGACTATGGAGAACTCTCTAGGTGATACAGCATCAGAGACTATGGAGAACTCTCTAGGTGTTACAGCATCAGAGACTATGGAGAACTCTCTAGGTGTTACAGCATCAGAGACTATGGAGAACTCTCTAGGTGTTACAGCATCAGAGACTATGGAGAACTCTCTAGGTGTAACAGCATCAGAGACTATGGAGAACTCTCTAGGTGTTACAGCATCAGAGACTATGGAGAACTCTCTAGGTGTTACAGCATCAGAGACTATGGAGAACTCTCTCGGTGTAACAGCATCAGAGACTATGGAGAACTCTCTAGGTGTTACAGCATCAGAGACTATGGAGAACTCTCTAGGTGTAACAGCATCAGAGACTATGGAGAACTCTCTAGGTGTAACAGCATCAGAGACTATGGAGAACTCTCTAGGTGTTACAGCATCAGAGACTATGGAGAACTCTCTAGGTGTTACAGCATCAGAGACTATGGAGAACTCTCTCGGTGTAACAGCATCAGAGACTATGGAGAACTCTCTCGGTGTAACAGCATCAGAGACTATGGAGAACTCTCTAGGTGTTACAGCATCAGACTATGGAGAACTCTCTAGGTGTTACAGCATCAGAGACTATGGAGAACTATCTAGGTGTAACAGCATCAGAGACTATGGAGAACTCTCTAGGTGTTACAGCATCAGAGACTATGGAGAACTCTCTAGGTGTTACAGCATCAGAGACTATGGAGAACTCTCTAGGTGTTACAGCATCAGAGACTATGGAGAACTCTCTAGGTGTAACAGCATCAGAGACTATGGAGAACTCTCTAGGTGTAACAGCATCAGAGACTATGGAGAACTCTCTAGGTGTTACAGCATCAGAGACTATGGAGAACTCTCTAGGTGTTACAGCATCAGAGACTATGGAGAACTCTCTAGGTGTAACAGCATCAGAGACTATGGAGAACTCTCTAGGTGTTACAGCATCAGAGACTATGGAGAACTCTCTAGGTGTTACAGCATCGGAGACTATGGAGAACTCTCTAGGTTTTACAGCGTCAGAGACTATGGAGAACTCTCTAGGTGTTACAGCATCAGAGACTATGGAGAACTCTCTAGGTGTAACAGCATCAGAGACTATGGAGAACTCTCTAGGTGTAACAGCATCAGAGACTATGGAGAACTCTCTACGTGTAACAGCATTAGAGACTATGGAGAACTCTCTAGGTGTAACAGCATCAGAGACTATGGAGAACTCTCTAGGTGACACAGCATCAGAGACTATGGAGAACTCTCTAGGTGTTACAGCATCAGAGACTATGGAGAACTCTCTAGGTGTAACAGCATCAGAGACTATGGAGAACTCTCTAGGTGTAACAGCATCAAAGGCTTTGGCGAACTCTCTCGGTGTAACAGGGATATTGTAACAAGATAAAAGGTCCTCATAATTGAGTAACAATCGTTCTACAAAGTTGATTCACCAGCAGGATATGATTATTAAACCAGTTCTTAGAACATAAAGGCTTGTTTCTATACAAAATGTCCTTATTGTTCCAGATCAAATACCTATGTGGGGGGGGGGGATGATGTTTATATATTATTATTAACGACCACGCTAATAATACTTGCCTTTGAAAACAGAAAATGTTGTAGGAGTATTATAAATGTTAGAATTATAAAGTAACTTAAAATTGAAGCCACCAAAACAGGAGACGAAAAAAATGAGGGATGAAATTCCACGTTGAAGTTGGATTCTTTAAGAACTGTTCAGCCCAATTTATCTTAAAAGTATTATTCAAAGTAGGAAAATCATCAAAATGCAGGCCATCATATTGATAAATGTTCATAATGACAGATGTCCTAGCATAATGTGTATGGATTTTCCAGATTAAGTTGAAAAGCATCTGTTCAACTGCTTTACCTATTTTGTTGTCAAGATGTAGGGACTGGGCTGTATGTAGGGGACTGGGCTGTATGTAGGGACTGGGCTGTATGTAGGGACTGGGCTGTATGTAGGGACTGGGCTGTATGTAGGGACTGGGCTGCATGTAGGGACTGGGCTGCATGTAGGGGACTGGGCTGTATGTAGGGGACTGGGCTGTATGTAGGGGACTGGGCTGCATGTAGGGACTGGGCTGTATGTAGGGACTGGGCTGTATGTAGGGGACTGGGCTGTATGTAGGGACTGGGCTGTATGTAGGGACTGGGCTGTATGTAGGGGACTGGGCTGTATGTAGGGGACTGGGCTGTATGTAGGGGACTGGGCTGTATGTAGGGGACTGGGCTGTATGTAGGGGACTGGGCTGTATGTAGGGACTGGGCTGTATGTAGGGGACTGGGCTGTATGTAGGGGACTGGGCTGCATGTAGGGGACTGGGCTGTATGTAGGGTACTGGGCTGTATGTAGGGACTGGGCTGCATGTAGGGACTTGGCTGCATGTAGGGACTGGGCTGTATGTAGGGGATTGGCTGTGTGTAGGGACTGGGCTGCATGTAGGGACTGGGCTGCATGTAGGGGACTGGGCTGTATGTAGGGGACTGGGCTGCATGTAGGGGACTGGGCTGTATGTAGGGGACTGGGCTGCATGTAGGGACTGGGCTGTATGTAGGGGACTGGGCTGTATGTAGGGACTGGGCTGCATGTAGGGACTGGGCTGTATGTAGGGGACTGGGCTGCATGTAGGTGACTGGGCTGTATGTAGGGGACTGGGCTGTATGTAGGGGACTGGGCTGCATGTAGGGGACTGGGCTGCATGTAGGGGACTGGGCTGCATATAGGGGACTGTGCTGCATGTAGGGACTGGGCTGCATGTAGGGACTGGGCTGTATGTAGGGGACTGGGCTGCATGTAGGGACTGGGCTGCATGTAGGGACTGGGCTGTATGTAGGGGACTGGGCTGCATGTTGGGACTGGGCTGCATGTAGGGACTGGGCTGCATGTAGGGACTGGGCTGTATGTAGGGGACTGGGCTGCATGTAGGGACTGTGCTGCATGTTGGGACTGGGCTGCATGTAGGGACTGGGCTGCATGTAGGGACTGTGCTATGTGTAGGGACTGGGCTGTATGTAGGGACTGTGCTGTGTGTAGGGACTGGGCTGTGTGTAGGGGACTGGGCTGTATGTAGGGACTGTGCTGTGTGTAGGGACTGGGCTGTGTGTAGGGACTGTGCTGTGTGTAGGGACTGGGCTGTGTGTAGGGGACTGGGCTGTATGCAGGGACTGTGCTGTGGGGACTGGGCTGCAGGGACTGGGCTGTGTGTAGGGACTGGGCTGTATGTAGGGGACTGGGCTGTGTATGGGCTGTAGGGGACTGGGCTGTATGTAGGGACTGGGCTGTATGTGTAGGGACTGGGCTGTGGGACTGTGCTAGGGACTGGGCTGTGTGTGTGTAGGGACTGGGCTGTATGTAGGGGACTGGGCTGTATGTAGGGACTGTGCTGTGTGTAGGGACTGGGCTGTATGTAGGGACTGGGCTGTGTGTAGGGACTGGGCTGTATGTAGGGACTGTGCTGTGTGTAGGGACTGGGCTGTGTGTAGGGACTGGGCTGTGTGTAGGGACTGGGCTGTGTAGGGACTGGGCTGTAGGGACTGGGCTGTGTGTAGGGACTGGGCTGTATGTAGGGGACTGTAGGGACTGGGCTGTATGTAGGGGACTGACTGGGCTGTGTGTAGGGACTGGGCTGTGTGTATGGGACTGGGCTGTGTGTAGGGACTGGGCTGTGTGTAGGGACTGGGCTGTGTGTAGGGACTGGGCTGTGTGTAGGGACTGGGCTGTGTGTAGGGACTGGGCTGTATGTAGGGGACTGGGCTGTATGTAGGGGACTGGGCTGTGTGTAGGGACTGGGCTGTATAAATAAGTCTGGAGAGACATTCTGCTTTAGAAAGCAGTACTCAACCTTTCAAGGAGGATACATCCATCTGCAACCAATGGTTCAACTTCTTTTTTCTTTTTTTTCCAATTATAGGTATAAAAAAAATAACATACAAAAATAACATCTTTCCTAGACATGGTAATGCAAAGGTATGTTACATTTTCCTTGACTGGAATATGCTCTCTCTCCTGCACGCAAGGTCGTCCTGCTCCCGCTCCTCAGCCAGATCAGCAGAGGTGACCGGTCCGCTACCGATCCCCTGGATCGTCATAGTGGTCGGCATCGTGCGGCTGGGGCAGCGCGTCAGGGAGGTGGTACTGTTACGTGTGCTCCCTCTCCGGCGTCTAGGTCACCAGGCTGCTGATTATTGCGCACATCTGTCACCAATCGTCACGCGCACCAGCGCCTCATGACGCTCACCTGGAATCCATCACCTCCTTGATTACCTTCCCTATATTTGTCACTCCCCTTAGTTCTTTCCTCGGTTGTAATTGCCTCTGTTTCATGCCAGTCCGTTGTTTGTTTCTTGTTACCTCGTACCGTTTATTTATTAAACACTCCCTGTTCTTGCTTCCCGACTCTCAGCGTACATCGTTACACAGATAAAGGGTATCACACAGGTTGAGGCAAAGACCAGATGCGTTGGAAAAAAATATGTATCACTTCGACTTTTCTAGGAATCTGGTCAGCATCTTGCAAAATGAGTGTGGTGTCATCTGCAAGCTGACTGATGATAATATCTCTATCAGCAATAGAGATTCCTTTTAATATCTCTCTCAGCAATAGAGATCCCTTTTAATATCTCTCTCAGCAATAGAGATCCCTTTTAATATCTCTCTCAGCAATAGAGATCCCTTTTAATATCTCTGTCAGCAATAGAGATCCCTTTTAATATCTCTGTCAGCAATAGAGATCCCTTTTAATATCTCTGTTAGCTATAGAGATCCCTTTTAATATCTCTGTCAGCAATAGAGATCCCTTTTAATATCTCTGTCAGCAATAGAGATCCCTTTTAATATCTCTGTCAGCAATAGAGATCCCTTTTAATATCTCTGTCAGCTATAGAGATCCCTTTTAATATCTCTATCAGCAATAGAGATCCCTTTTAATATCTCTGTCAGCAATAGAGATCCCTTTTAATATCTCTATCAGCAATAGAGATCCCATTTAATATCTCTGTCAGCAATAGAGATCCCTTTTAATATCTCTGTCAGCAATAGAGATCCCTTTTAATATCTTTATTAGCAATAGAGATCCCTTTTAATATCTCTGTCAGCAATAGAGATCCCTTTTAATATCTCTGTTAGCTATAGAGATCCCTTTTAATATCTCTGTCAGCAATATAGATCCCTTTTAATATCTCTGTCAGCAATAGAGATCCCTTTTAATATCTCTATCAGCAATAGAGATCCCTTTTAATATATCTGTCAGCAATAGAGATCCCTTTTAATATCTCTGTTAGCTATAGAGATCCCTTTTAATATCTCTGTCAGCAATAGAGATCCCTTTTAATATCTCTGTCAGCAATAGAGATCCCTTTTAATATCTCTGTCAGCAATAGAGATCCCTTTTAATATCTCTGTCAGCAATAGAGATCCCTTTTAATATCTCTGTCAGCTATAGAGATCCCTTTTAATATCTCTATCAGCAATAGAGATCCTTTTTAATATCTCTGTCAGCAATAGAGATCCTTTTTAATATCTCTGTCAGCAATAGAGATCCCTTTTAATATCTCTGTTAGCTATAGAGATCCCTTTTAATATCTCTGTCAGCAATAGAGATCCCTTTTAATATCTCTGTCAGCAATAGAGATCCCTTTTAATATCTCTGTCAGCTATAGAGATCCCTTTTAATATCTCTATCAGCAATATAGATCCTTTTTAATATCTCTGTCAGCAATAGAGATCCTTTTTAATATCTCTGTCAGCAATAGAGATCCCTTTTAATATCTCTATCAGCAATAGAGATCCTTTTTAATATCTCTGTCAGCTATAGAGATCCCTTTTAATATCTCTGTCAGCAATAGAGATCCCTTTTAATATCTCTGTTAGCTATAGAGATCCCATTTAATATCTCTGTCAGCAATAGAGATCCCTTTTAATATCTCTGTCAGCAATAGAGATCCCTTTTAATATCTCTATCAGCAATAGAGATCCTTTTAATAATATCTCTGTCAGCAATAGAGATCCTTTTAATATCTCTGTCAGCAATAGAGATCCTTTTTAATATCTCTGTCAGCAATAGACATCCCTTTTAATATCTCTGTCAGCAATAGAGATCTCTTTTAATATCTCTGTTAGCTATAGAGATCCCATTTAATATCTCTGTCAGCAATAGAGATCCCTTTTAATATCTCTATCAGCAATAGAGATCCTTTTTAATATCTCTGTCAGCAATAGAGATCCCTTTTATATCGCTGGATTTAACAAAACTTGTAACAAGTTGTTTTGCAAGCAGGAAGAGATAATGTGAAATTGGGCTTTTGAACAAGAGAGGTTATCTTTGTAATTATACTTTCTTCTTCGGCTTTCCTCGTCTTGTCAAGAAAAGTCCCATATTTTCTTAAATATTTTCCAAACCCCATATTTAAAAAGCTGTTAGTGTAGAAGTGCTCCAGGAAAGGTGTAATTACATTTCTTATCTCCATCTTGACCAACTCATGTTTTAATATAGAGCTATTAAGCTTCCAGTAGGATGCTCTGCCAAGGCCATTATCCGAGATAAACAGTGTAATGTCAGTATAAATAGCTCTATGGTCAGTAAGGGCCATTATGAGAGATAAACAGTGTAATGTCAGTATAAATAGCTATATGACCAGTAAGGGGAGTGACCAGGATGTTAACAGAAATAGTCTGTTTATCAAAACATTTAGACACCAACCACAGATCTTTGGTGATTGTCTGCAGTGGGTCTTATTACTCCAAGTGAAAGACTCGTCATTAGGAAACTTTAGTCTCCAAATATCTATAATATCAAACCTTTCCATAAACTACCTCAAACTAATATTCATAGAAATGAACTGTCCTGGAGGCCATCTGTCAATTAAATTATTCAGAGAAATATTAAAATCTACGACCTACTATAAGTAAAGCATTAGGGAACTTGGTTAGCCAACGGAGAATAGGCTTTTCCAAAGACTCAAGTAACTGATCATTTTCAAATTTGGAATAGTACCCATAAACAAAGAAAGTGACCAGTCTGAGTGCAAAATACTTCCATTGAAGTGAATCTTTAGAGTGATAACTGCAGCAGAGAGTTCAGAAACATATGAGAGAGACAGAAATCATTTCCCCATTGAGATCTCCAGTTATTCTAACACATGCTAACCTCTACTGTTATTGCTAATGGTGAGATGCCAAGACATGCTAACCTCCCCTGTTATTGCTAATGGTGAGATGCTAACACATGCTAACCTCTCCTGTTATTGCTAATGGTGAGATGCTAACACATGCTGACCTCTCCTGTTATTGCTAATAGTGAGATGCTAACACATGCTAACCTGTCCTGTTATTGCTAATGTGGATGCTACCATGATTATGAATAATCCTGAATGAATTGTGAATAATGATGAGTGAGAAAGTTATATAGTGTCAAAGATCATAGCCCCAAGACATGCTAACCTCTACTGATATTGCTGTTGGTGAGATGCCAATATATGCTAACCTCTACCGTTATTGCAAATGGTGAGACTCAAGCACATGCTAATCTATACTGTTATTGCTAATGGTGAGATGCTAACACATGCTAACCTCTCCTGTTATTGCTAATAATGAGATGCTAACACATGCTAACCTCTCGTGTTATTGCTAATAGTGAGATGCTAACACAACAAGCTGTACTATGCCAGTAGCCAAGGACGACGATCATCGATTTTCATAATTTAATACTACACCCTAGCCAATCCTAAACCAGCAATTCATCAATAGCAATCAATATGTCATCTCCAATAAAAAACGGAATCAAGACAACAAGCTATACTTTATTATGTTAACATGAATAATCGTTAATATTTACTATTGAGCAATGATTTGGGGATCCATCAATGGATCAATGGACTATAAAATCCAAAAAGTGCAGCAAAGTGGTACCATATTGACTAGAGTAGGAAGTGGTACCATATTGACTAGAGTAGGAAGTGGTACCATATTGACTAGAGTAGGAAGTGGTACCATATTGACTAGATTAGGAAGTGGTACCATATTGACCAGAGTAGGAAGTGGTACCATATTGACTAGAGTAGGAAGTGGTACCATATTGACTAGAGTAGGAAGTGGTACCATATTGACTAGAGTAGGAAGTGGTACCATATTGACTAGAGTAGGAAGTGGTACCATATTGACTAGAGTAGGAAGTGGTACCATTTTGACTAGAGTAGGAAGTGGTACCATATTGACTAGAGTAGGAAGTGGTACCATATTGACTAGAGTAGGAAGTGGTACCATATTGACTAGATTAGGAAGTGGTACCATATTGACTAGAGTAGGAAGTGGTACCATATTGACTAGAGTAGGAAGTGGTACCATATTGACTAGAGTAGGAAGTGGTACCATATTGACTAGAGTAGGAAGTGGTACCATATTGACTAGAGTAGGAAGTGGTACCATATTGACTAGAGTAGGAAGTGGTACCATATTGACTAGAGTAGGAAGTGGTACCATATTGACTAGAGTAGGAAGTGGTACCATATTGACTAGAGTAGGAAGTGGTACCATATTGACTAGAGTAGGAAGTGGTACCATATTGACTAGAGTAGGAAGTGGTACCATATTGACTAGACTAGAGTAGGAAGTGGTACCATATTGACTAGAGTAGGAAGTGGTACCATATTGACTAGAGTAGGAAGTGGTACCATATTGACTAGAGTAGGAAGTGGTACCATATTGACTAGAGTAGGAAGTGGTACCATATTGACCAGATTGTAGGAAGTGGTACCATATTGACTAGAGTAGGAAGTGCTACCATATTGACTAGAGTAGGAAGTGGTACCATATTGACTAGAGTAGGAAGTGGTACCATTTTGACTAGAGTAGGAAGTGGTACCATATTGACTAGAGTAGGAAGTGGTACCATATTGACTATAGTAATATAATAATACCATATTGACTAGAATAGGAAGTGGTACCATATTGAATAATAATATAATAATAAGTAATAAATAATATAATAATAACTAATAATAATAATAATAATAATATAATTTGACTAATAATAATATAGGAAGTAATATAATAATAATACCATATTGACTAATAATAGGAAGTGCTACCATATTGACTAGAGTAGGAAGTGCTACCATATTGACTAGAGTAGGAAGTGGTACCATATTGACTAGAGTAGGAAGTGGTACCATATTGACTAGAGTAGGAAGTGGTACCATATTGACTAGAGTAAGAAGTGGTACCATATTGACTAGAGTAAGAAGTGGTTTGTACAGAACGGCAGCCACAGGAAGATGATAGATGGTATTTATACTACTACATCTAAAACAAACTCAAAAAGAAAAAGACAAACTCTCTCCGCTTCCTTCCCGTCTGCTACCCTTCTCAATCTGATCCCAAGCATGTGGTGTTCATCATCAATATGTTTTCATACACTTCTCTTCATTCCTCTCTCTGCGCTTCGCAATCGTTTTTTGTTTCTTAGATTCTCTCAAGCCCAATAATGAGGCCTCCTCACATCCCTCACAACATATTTCTCTCTCTCTCACTCTCTCCCACTACCTCCCTCTCTCTCCCCCTCTCTCTCCCCCTCCTTCCTTCTAATCCCCTATAATATCCCCTCCCTGGGTAATCATCCAATGATCTGTTAATTAGTGAACTGAACGTGTGCAATGACCCCAGATGACCCCTGATTATCCCCAGTGACCCCCGCTGAACCAGGAAGAACCCTCGCTGTGATGAAGTGAGACTTTGTCAGATCTCATTATCGATAAACACACACACACACACACACACACACACACACACACACACACACACACACACACACACACACACACACACACACACACACACACACACACACACACACACACACACACACACACACACACACACACACACACACACACACACACACACACACAGCACAGTCCCTGGGGAATTACACTTGGCCAGATCTCTCTTTTTCTCTGTTAAGATGTTAAGATTGGCCTGATTAACAACGAGCTGCGGACCAAATGGCCTCATGAAAAGGGCTTTGTTCCAGAGGTGCAGTATATAGAGAATAGGGACCGTTAGACCCTGTCTATAGAGACTAGGGTGGCATTAGACCCTGTATATAGAGAATAGGGACCGTTAGACCCTGTCTATAGAGAATAGGGTGGCATTAGATCCTGTATATAGAGAATAGGGAGGCATTAGACCCTGTCTATAGAGAATAGGGCCAGGCATTAGACCCTGTATATAGCATTAGACCCTGTCTATAGAGAATAGGGAGGCATTAGACCCTGTCTATAGAGAATAGGGACCATTAGACCCTGTCATAGAGAATAGGGTGGCATTAGACCCTGTCTATAGAGAATAGGGTAGGCTATAGAGAATAGGGACCATTAGACCCTGTCTATAGAGAATAGGGTGGCATTAGACCCTGTCTATAGAGAATAGGGTGGCATTAGACCCTGTCTATAGAGAATAGGGTGGCATTAGACCCTGTCTATAGAGAATAGGGTGGCATTAGACCCTGTCTATAGAGAATAGGGAGGCATTAGACCCTGTAGAGAATAGGGAGCATTAGACCCTGTCTATAGAGAATAGGGGCATTAGACCCTGTCTATAGAGAATAGGGTGGCATTAGATCCTTAGACCCTGTCTATAGAGAATAGGGAGGCATTAGACCCTGTATATAGAGAATAGGGAGGCATTAGATCCCTGTATATAGAGAATAGGGAGGCATTAGATCTGTCTATAGAGAATAGGGAGGCATTAGATCCTGTCTATAGAGAATAGGGACATTAGATCCTGTCTATAGAGAATAGGGATTAGGTCATAGAGAATATAGAGACCCTGTCTATAGACCCTGTCTATAGAGAATAGGGAGGCATTAGATCCTGTATATAGAGAATAGGGAGGCATTAGACCCTGTATATAGAGAATAGGGAGGCATTAGACCCTGTCTATAGAGAATAGGGTGGCATTAGACCCTGTCTATAGAGAATAGGGAGGCATTAGATCCTGTATATAGAGAATAGGGAGGCATTAGACCCTGTCTATAGAGAATAGGGAGGCATTAGACCCTGTATATAGAGAATAGGGAGGCATTAGACCCTGTATATAGAGAATAGGGAGGCATTAGACCCTGTATATAGAGAATAGGGAGGCATTAGATCCTGTATATAGAGAATAGGGAGGAATTAGACCCTGTATATAGAGAATAGGGACCATTAGATCCTGTCTATAGAGAATAGGGTGGCATTAGACCCTGTATATAGAGACTAGGGTGGCATTAGATCCTGTCTATAGAGAATAGGGTGGCATTAGACCCGGTCTATAGAGAATAGGGACCGTTAGATCCTGTCTATAGAGAATAGGGTGGCATTAGACCCTGTATATAGAGAATAGGGACCGTTAGACCCTGTATATAGAGAATAGGGACCATTAGACCCTGTATATAGAGAATAGGGACCATTAGACCCTGTATATAGAGAATAGGGACCATTAGACCCTGTATATAGAGAATAGGGACCATTAGACCCTGTCTATAGAGAATAGGGTGGCATTAGATCCTGTATATAGAGAATAGGGACCGTTAGACCCTGTCTATAGAGAATAGGGTGGCATTAGACCCTGTATATAGAGAATAGGGACCGTTAGACCCTGTCTATAGAGAATAGGGTGGCATTAGACCCTGTATATAGAGAATAGGGACCGTTAGACCCTGTCTATAGAGAACAGGGTGGCATTAGACCCTGTCTATAGAGAATAGGGACCGTTAGACCCTGTATATAGAGAATAGGGACCATTAGACCCTGTATATAGAGAATAGGGACCATTAGACCCTGTATATAGAGAATAGGGACCATTAGACCCTGTATATAGAGAATAGGGACCATTAGACCCTGTATATAGAGAATAGGGTGGCATTAGATCCTGTATATAGAGAATAGGGACCGTTAGACCCTGTATATAGAGAATAGGGACCATTAGACCCTGTATATAGAGAATAGGGACCATTAGACCCTGTATATAGAGAATAGGGACCGTTAGACCCTGTATATAGAGAATAGGGAGGCATTAGACCCTGTATATAGAGAATAGGGTGGCATTAGACCCTGTATATAGAGAATAGGGTGGCATTAGACCCTGTCTATAGAGAATTAGACCCTGTATATAGAGAATAGGCATTAGACCCTGTATATAGAGAATAGGGAGGCATTAGACCCTGTCTATAGAGAATAGGGTGGCATTAGATCCTGTCTATAGAGAATAGGGTGGCATTAGATCCTGTCTATAGAGAATAGGGACCCTGGCATTAGACCCTGTATATAGAGAATAGGGAGGCATTAGATCCTGCATTAGATCCCTGTCTATAGAGAATAGGGACCATTAGACCCTGTCTATAGAGAATAGGGTGGCATTAGACCCTGTATATAGAGAATAGGGGGACCATTAGACCCTGTCTATAGAGAATAGGGTGGCATTAGACCCTGTATAGACCCTGTCTATAGAGAATAGGGTGGCATTAGACCCTGTCTATAGAGAATAGGGTGGCATTAGACCCTGTCTATAGAGAATAGGGTGGCATTAGACCCTGTCTATAGAGAATAGGGTGGCATTAGACCCTGTCTATAGAGAATAGGGTGGCATTAGACCCTGTCTATAGAGAATAGGGTGGCATTAGACCCTGTATATAGAGAATAGGGAGGCATTAGACCCTGTCTATAGAGAATAGGGACCATTAGACCCTGTCTATAGAGAATAGACCCTGTCTATAGAGAATAGGGAGGCATTAGATCCTGTCTATAGAGAATAGGGTGGCATTAGACCCTGTATATAGAGAATAGGGTGGCATTAGACCCTGTCTATAGAGAATAGGGACCATTAGATCCTGTATATAGAGAATAGGGAGGCATTAGATAGACCCTGTCTATAGAGAATAGGGACCATTAGATCCTGTATATAGAGAATAGGGAGGCATTAGATAGACCCTGTCTATAGAGAATAGGGAGGCATTAGACCCTGTATATAGAGAATAGGGAGGCATTAGACCCTGTATATAGAGAATAGGGACCATTAGATCCTGTCTATAGAGAATAGGGTGGCATTAGACCCTGTATATAGAGACTAGGGTGGCATTAGACCCTGTCTATAGAGAATAGGGAGGCATTCGACCCTGTCTATAGAGAATAGGGTGGCATTAGACCCTGTACATAGAGACTAGGGTGGCATTAGACCCTGTCTATAGAGAATAGGGAGGCATTAGACCCTGTCTATAGAGAATAGGGTGGCATTAGACCCTGTCTATAGAGAATAGGGTGGCATTAGACCCTGTCTATAGAGACTAGGGAGCGTTAGACCCTGTCTATAGAGAATAGGGTGGCATTAGACCCTGTCTATAGAGAATAGGGTGGCATTAGACCCTGTCTATAGGGAGACCCTGTATATAGAGAATAGGGACCATTAGACCCTGTATATAGAGAATAGGGACCATTAGACCCTGTATATAGAGAATAGGGACCATTAGACCCTGTATATAGAGAATAGGGACCATTAGACCCTGTATATAGAGAATAGGGACCATTAGACCCTGTATATAGAGAATAGGGTGGCATTAGATCCTGTATATAGAGAATAGGGACCGTTAGACCCTGTATATAGAGAATAGGGACCATTAGACCCTGTATATAGAGAATAGGGACCATTAGACCCTGTATATAGAGAATAGGGACCGTTAGACCCTGTATATAGAGAATAGGGTGGCATTAGACCCTGTATATAGAGAATAGGGTGGCATTAGACCCTGTATATAGAGAATAGGGTGGCATTAGACCCTGTATATAGAGAATAGGGACCATTAGACCCTGTATATAGAGAATAGGGAGGCATTAGACCCTGTATATAGAGAATAGGGACCGTTAGACCCTGTCTATAGAGAATAGGGTGGCATTAGATCCTGTATATAGAGAATAGGGTGGCATTAGATCCTGTCTATAGAGAATAGGGTGGCATTAGACCCTGTATATAGAGAATAGGGAGGCATTAGATCCTGTCTATAGAGAATAGGGACCGTTAGACCCTGTCTATAGAGAATAGGGTGGCATTAGACCCTGTATATAGAGAATAGGGTGGCATTAGACCCGGTCTATAGAGACTAGGGTGGCATTAGACCCTGTATATAGAGAATAGGGTGGCATTAGACCCTGTCTATAGAGAATAGGGTGGCATTAGACCCTGTCTATAGAGAATAGGGTGGCATTAGACCCTGTATATAGAGAATAGGGTGGCATTAGACCCTGTCTATAGAGAATAGGGTGGCATTAGATCCTGTATATAGAGAATAGGAACCGTTAGACCCTGTATATAGAGAATAGGGAGGCATTAGACCCTGTCTATAGAGAATTGGGTGGCATTAGACCCTGTATATAGAGAATAGGGAGGCATTAGATCCTGTCTATAGAGAATAGGGTGGCATTAGACCCTGTATATAGAGAATAGGGTGGCATTAGACCCTGTCTATAGAGAATAGGGACCATTAGATCCTGTATATAGAGAATAGGGAGGCATTAGACCCTGTCTATAGAGAATAGGGAGGCATTAGACCCTGTATATAGAGAATAGGGAGGCATTAGATCCTGTATATAGAGAATAGGGAGGCATTAGACCCTGTATATAGAGAATAGGGAGGCATTAGACCCTGTATATAGAGAATAGGGACCGTTAGACCCTGTATATAGAGAATAGGGAGCATTAGACCCTGTATATAGAGAATAGGGACCATTAGACCCTGTATATAGAGAATAGGGAGGCATTAGATCCTGTATATAGAGAATAGGGAGGCATTAGATCCTGTCTATAGAGAATAGGGAGGCATTAGACCCTGTATATAGAGAATAGGTCTATAGAGAATAGGGAGGCATTAGACCCTGTCTATAGAGAATAGGGACCGTTAGACCCTGTCTATAGAGAATAGGGTGGCAATGTCTATAGAGAATAGGGTGGCATTAGACCCTGTCTATAGAGAATAGGGAGGCATTAGACCCTGTCTATAGAGAATAGGGACCATTAGACCCTGTCTATAGAGAATAGCGTGGCATTAGACCCTGTATATAGAGAATAGGGAGTCATTAGACCCGGTCTATAGAGAATAGGGACCGTTAGACCCTGTCTATAGAGAATAGGGAGGCATTAGACCCTGTATATAGAGAATAGGGTGGCATTAGACCCTGTCTATAGAGAATAGGGTGGCATTAGACCCTGTCTATAGAGAATAGGGTGGCATTAGACCCTGTCTATAGAGAATAGGGTGGCATTAGACCCTGTATATAGAGAATAGGGTGGCATTAGACCCTGTCTATAGAGAATAGGGTGGCATTAGACCCTGTCTATAGAGAATAGGGTGGCATTAGATCCTGTATATAGAGAATAGGGACCGTTAGACCCTGTATATAGAGAATAGGGAGGCATTAGATCCTGTCTATAGAGAATAGGGTGGCATTAGACCCTGTATATAGAGAATAGGGAGGCATTAGACCCTGTCTATAGAGAATAGGGACCATTAGACCCTGTATATAGAGAATAGGGACATTAGACCCTGTATATAGAGAATAGGGTGGCATTAGACCCCCTGTCTATAGAGAATAGGGTGGCATTAGATCCTGTCTATAGAGAATAGGGTGGCATTAGACCCTGTCTATAGAGAATAGAATTAGACCCTGTATATAGAGAATAGGAGGCATTAGACCCTGTATATAGAGAATAGGGACCGTTAGACCCTGTATATAGAGAATAGGGACGCATTAGACCCTGTATATAGAGAATAGGGAGGCATTAGACCCTGTATATAGAGAATAGGGACCGTTAGACCCTGTATATAGAGAATAGGGTGGCATTAGACCCTGTATATAGAGAATAGGGAGGCATTAGACCCTGTATATAGAGAATAGGGAGGCATTAGACCCTGTATATAGAGAATAGGGAGGCATTAGACCCTGTATATAGAGAATAGGGAGGCATTAGACCCTGTATATAGAGAATAGGGAGGCATTAGACCCTGTATATAGAGAATAGGGTGGCATTAGACCCTGTCTATAGAGACTAGGGTGGCATTAGACCCTGTATATAGAGACTAGGGTGGCATTAGACCCTGTATATAGAGAATAGGGACCATTAGACCCTGTATATAGAGAATAGGGTGGCATTAGACCCTGTCTATAGAGAATAGGGTCTATAGAGAATAGGGACATTAGACCCTGTATATAGAGAATAGGGAGGCATTAGACCCTGTCTATAGAGAATAGGGTGGCATTAGACCCTGTATATAGAGAATAGGGTGGCATTAGACCCTGTCTATAGAGAATAGGGATTAGATCCTGTTAGAGAATAGGGTGTTATATAGAGAATAGGGTGGCATTAGACCCTGTCTATAGAGAATAGGGATTAGACCCTGTCCCTGTCTATAGAGAATAGGGTGGCATTAGCCCTGTCTATTAGACCCTGTCTATAGAGAATAGGGTGGCATTAGACCCTGTCTATAGAGAATAGGGTTAGGTCTATAGAGAATAGGGAGGCATTAGACCCTGTCTATAGAGAATAGGGAGGCATTAGACCCTGTCTATAGAGAATAGGGACCGTTAGACCCTGTCTATAGAGAATAGGGTGGCATTAGACCCTGTCTATAGAGAATAGGGTGGCATTAGACCCTGTCTATAGAGAATAGGGAGGCATTAGACCCTGTCTATAGAGAATAGGGACCGTTAGACCCTGTCTATAGAGAATAGGGTGGCATTAGACCCTGTCTATAGAGAATAGGGTGGCATTAGACCCTGTATATAGAGAATAGGGAGGCATTAGACCCTGTCTATAGAGAATAGGGACCGTTAGACCCTGTCTATAGAGAATAGGGTGGCATTAGACCCTGTATATAGAGAATAGGGAGTCATTAGACCCGGTCTATAGAGAATAGGGACCGTTAGACCCTGTCTATAGAGAATAGGGAGGCATTAGACCCTGTATATAGAGAATAGAGTGGCATTAGATCCTGTCTATAGAGAATAGGGTGGCATTAGATCCTGTCTATAGAGAATAGGGTGGCATTAGACCCTGTATATAGAGAATAGGGTGGCATTAGACCCTGTATATAGAGAATAGGGACCGTTAGACCCTGTCTATAGAGAATAGGGTGGCATTTAGGGTCTCATCCTCTGTTCTGTTGAAGTTTTCCTCATAAAGTTTGCGTTGTTTGAAAAGTCTTCAACAAAGCATAAGAGAGGCCTTTCATCTCAGAGGAATGAGAATTTTTTGTGTGTGTGCGTGTGTTTAATAGTATATATTCGTTAGACCCAGTATATATATATAATAGTGATCATGTTTCCTCAATTTGTCAAACTGTTACCTCTATTCTACTTATTCGCCCTCTCTCTCTCTCTCTCTCTCTCTCTCTCTCTCTCTCTCTCTCTCTCTCTCTCTCTCTCTCTCTCTCTGTCTCTCTCTCTCTCTCTCTCTCTCTCTCTCTCTCTCTCTCTCTCTCTCTCTCTCTCTCTCTCTCTCTCTCTCTCTCTCTCTCTCTCTCTCTCTCTCTCTCTCTCTCTCTCTCTCTCTCTCTCTCGCTGTCTCTCAATTCAATTCAATTCAATGGCTTTATTGGCATGGGAAACATGTGTTAACATTGCCAAAGCACGTGAGGTACATAATATATAAAGTGAATATATAAAGTGAAATAAACATTAAAAATGAATAGTAAACACATACAGAAGTTTCAAAACAATAAAGACATGTCACACTGTGGAATTTCACCCAGTAGATATGGAAGTTTATCAAAATTGGATTTGTTTTCGAATTCTTTGTCGATCTGTGTAATCTGAGGGAAATATGTGTCTCTATAATATGGTCATACATTGGGCAGGAGGTTAGGAAGTGCAGCTCAGTTTCCACCTCATTTTGTGGGCAGTGAGCACATAGCCTGTCTTCTCTTGAGAGCCATGTCTGCCTACGGCGGCCTTTCTCAATAGCAAGGCTATGCTCACTGAGTCTGTACATAGTCAAAGCTTTCCTTCATTTTGGGTCAGTCATAGTGGTCAGGTATTCTGCCGCTGTGTACTCTCTGTTTAGGGTCAGTCACAGTGGTCAGGTATTCTGCCACTGTGTCCTCTCTGTTTAGGGTCAGTCACAGTGGTCAGGTATTCTGCCACTGTGTACTCTCTGTTTAGGGTCAGCCACAGTGGTCAGGTATTCTGCCACTGTGTCCTCTCTGTTTAGGGCCAAATAGCATTCTAGTTTGCTCTGTTTTTTTTGTTAATTCTTTCGAATGTGTCAAGTAATTATCTGTTTGTTTTCTCATGATTTGTTTGGGTCTAATTGTGTTGCTGTCCTGGGGCTCTGTGGGGTGTGTTTGTGTTTGTGAACAGAGCCCCAGGACCATCTTGCTTTGGGGACTCTTCTCCAGGTTCATCTCTCTGTAGGTGATGGCTTTGTTATGGAAGGTTTGGGAATCGCTTCCTTTTAGGTGGTTGTAGAATTTAACGTCTCTTTTCTGGATTTTGATCATTAGTGGGTATTGGCCTAATTCTGCTCTGCGTGCATTATTCTAAACGGGGGATATTGTTGCAGAATTCTTCATGCAGAGTCTCAATTTGGTGTTTCTCCCATTTTGTGAAGTCTTGGTTGGTGAGCGGACCCCAGACCTCACAATCATAAAGGGCAATGGGCTCTATGGAACAAACCAACCAGGCAGGATGGAGCAAACCAACCAGGCAGGATGGAACAAACCAACCAGGCAGGATGGAGCAAACCAACCAGGCAGGATGGAACAAACCAACCAGGCAGGATGGAACAAACCAACCAGGCAGGATGGAGCAAACCAACCAGGCAGGATGGAACAACCAAAGTAACCTGCTTAAATGACCTCCCGACCTATAGCACTCACATCTGTAGCCATGAAAATGCTTCGAAAGGCTGGTCAAGGCTCACATCAGCACCATCATCCTGGAAACTCTAGACCCACTCTAATTCAGCATACCTCCCAAACAGAACCACAGATGACGCAATATCAATGGCACTCCACACTGCCCTTTCCCACCCGGACAAAAGGAACACTTTTTGAGTACAGCTCAGAGGTTCAACACCAGTGAACACTGAACGCTTCAGTGCCCTCAAAGCTCATCACTAAGCTAAGGACTCTGGGACTAAACACATTCCTCTGCAACTGGATCCTGTACTTCCTGACGGGGTCGCCCCCAGGTGGTAACGGTAGGTAACAACACATCTGCCACGCTGATCCTCAGCACGGGGCCCCTCAGGGGTGAGTACTTAGTCCCCTCCTGTACTCTCTGTTCACCCATGACTGCGTGGCCAAGCACGACTCCAACACCATTATTTAGTTGCTGACAACACAACAGTGGTAGGCCTGATCACCGAGAACGACGAGACGGCCTATAGGGAGGAGGTCAGAGAACTGGCAGTGTGGTACCAGGACAACAACCTCTCCCTCAACGTGAGCAAGACAAAGGAGCTGATCGTGGACTACAGGAAAAGGAGGGCCGAACAGGCCCCCATTAACATCGACGGGGCTGCAGTGGAGCGGGTCGAGAGTTTCAAGTTCCTTGGTGTCCACATCACCAACAAACTATCACGGTCCAATCACACCAAGACAGTTATGATGAGGAGCACGACAACACCTTTTCCCCCTCAGGATCTTCAAAGAGTTGCACCATCGAGAGCATCCTGACATGTTGCATTACCGCCTGGAAGGACAACTCCTCGGCATCCGACCACAAGGTACTACAGAGGGTGGTGCGTACGGCCCAATACATCACTGGGGCAAAGTTTCCTGCCATCCAGGACCTCTATACCAGGCGGTGTCAGAGGAAGGCCCTAAAAATTGTCAAAGACTCCAGTCACCCTAATCATAGCCTGTTCTATCTGCTACTACACAGCTGATATAGGTCCAACAGGCGCCTTAACAGCTTCTACCCCCCCAGCCATAAGACTGCTGAACAATTAATCAAATGGCCACCGGACTATTAGCATTGCCCCCCCCCCCCTTTGTTTTACACTGCTGCTACGCTACTAGGTGTTTACATACATTCCCAAATGACCTCGACCAACCTGTACCCCCTGCATATTGATTCGGTACCGGCACCCCCTGGTATGTGTCCTGGTCATTCTTATTTTATTGTGTTACTTTTTCTTACATTTTTTTTTTTTTTTGTACTTTGGTTTCTTTAGTAAATATTTTCTTAACTCTATTTCTTGAACTGCATTGTTGGTTAAAGGGGTTTTGTTAAATAAGACAATATTCAGATTTGAGAATAGTCTTATGGGTGAAACCATGACCACTTGATGAGAGAAGAGCTGAAGCAGTCTGAAGCATGGAAACAGAGATGGACTTTTTTTTTTTACTACTTTCTCAGATCATCAATAGTCAATAATCAATAATCAACGATCAATAGTCCATTGTCGCATCATCTGTTGATGTCTAACACATTCTAAGGTCTGTAATCATTCACAAAATAAAGTTGCCAAAAAACTCTAAATCTAGCATATTATAGGACCTGTTTCAAATGATCACTTTGATGCTCAACTTCTCTACTTCATGAGCCACTTAATAAGCAAACTGGGAAAAATATCCTTTCTATTTTATTCAGCGCATTTCAATTATATTATTCTTACTATTAAAATCAAATAATATAAATTAATGGCACAGGACTTAGAAACATATCTGTCTGCTAAACGTACCTACAGTCTACAGTCTACAGTCTACAGTCTACAGCCTACAGCCTACAGTCTACAGCCTACAGTCTACAGCCTACAGCCTACAGTCTACAGTCTACAGCCTACAGTCTACAGTCTCCAACCTATAGCCTACAGTCTACAGCCTACAGTCTACAGCCTACAGTCTACAGCCTACAATCTAGAGTCTACGGTCTACAGTCTACAGTCTACAGTCTACAGCCTACGGTCTACAGTCTACGGCCTAGAGCCTACGGTCTACAGTCTACGGCCTAGAGCCTACGGTCTACAGCCTACAGCCTACAGTCTACAGTCTACAGTCTACAGCCTAGAGCCTACAGTCTACAGTCTACAGTCTCCAACCTACAGCCTACAGTCTACAGCCTACAGTCTACAGTCTACAGTCTACAGTCTACAGCTTATAGCCTACAGCCTACACTCTATAGTCTACAGCCTACAGTCTACAGTCTACAGTCTACAGTCTACAGCCTACAGTCTACAGTCTACAGTCTACAGTCTACAGTCTACAGTCTACAGCCTACAGCCTACAGCCTACAGCCTACAGTCTACAGCCTACATTCTACAGCCTACAGTCTACAGTCTACAGCCAACAGTCTATAGAATAGCCAGATAATATACAGTATCTAGTATCTATAGAACAGACAGATAACAGACAGTATCTAGTATCTATAGAACAGACAGATAACAGACAGTATCTAGTATCTATAGAACAGACAGTTAACAGACAGATAAAAGACAGTATCTAGTATCTATAGAACAGACAGCTAACAGACAGTATCTAGTATCTGTAGAACAGACAGATAACAGACAGTATCTAGTATATATATAACAGACAGATAACAGACAGTATCTAATATCTATAGAACAGACAGCTAACAGACAGTATCTAGTATCTGTAGAACAGACAGATAACAGACAGTATCTAGTATCTGTAGAACAGACAGATAACAGACAGTATCTAGTATCTGTAGAACAGACAGATAACAGACAGTATCTATAGAACAGACAGATAACAGACAGTATCTAGTATCTGTAGAACAGACAGATAACAGACAGTATCTAGTATCTGTAGAACAGACAGATAACAGACAGTATCTAGTATCTGTAGAACAGACAGATAATAGACAGTATCTAGTATCTGTAGAACAGACAGATAACAGACAGTATCTAGTATCTATAGAACAGACAGATAACAGACAGTATCTAATATCTATAGAACAGACAGCTAACAGACAGTATCTAGTATCTATAGAACAGACAGATAACAGACAGTATCTAGTATCTATAGAACAGACAGATAACAGACAGTATCTAGTTTCTATAGAACAGACAGATAACAGACAGTATCTAGTATCTATAGAACAGACAGATAACAGACAGTATCTAGTATCTATAGAACAGACAGCTAACAGACAGTATCTAGTATCTATAGAACAGACAGCTAACAGACAGTATCTAGTATCTATAGAACAGACAGATAACAGACAGTATCTAGTATCTATAGAACAGACAGATAACAGACAGTATCTATAGAACAGACAGATAACAGACAGTATCTAGTTTCTATAGAACAGACAGATAACAGACAGTATCTAGTTTCTATCGAACAGACAGATTACAGACAGTATCTATAGAACAGACAGATAACAGACAGTATCTAGTATCTATAGAACAGACAGATAACAGACAGTATCTAGTATCTATAGAACAGACAGATAACAGACAGTATCTAGTTTCTATAGAACAGACAGATAACAGACAGTATCTAGT
>NC_068455.1:78646850-78656850 GCF_023373465.1 Oncorhynchus keta | reverse complement strand
GTTCTATAGTAGTTCTATGGTAGTTCTATAGTAGTTCTATAGTAGTTCTATGATAGTTCTATAGTAGTTCTATGGTAGTTATATAATAGTTCTGTAGTAGTTCTATGATAGTTATATAATAGTTCTGTAGTAGTTCTATGGTAGTTATATCATAGTTCTGTAGTAGTTCTATGATAGTTCTATAGTAGTTCTATGGTAGTTCTATGGTAGTTCTATAGTAGTTCTATGGTAGTTCTATGGTAGTTCTATGGTAGTTCTATAGTAGTTCTATAGTAGTTCTATAGTTCTATAGTAGTTCTAGTTCTATAGTAGTTCTTCTATAGTTCTAGTTCTATGGTAGTTCTATAGTAGTTCTATAGTAGTTCTATGTTCTATGATAGTTCTATAGTAGTTCTATGGTAGTTATATAATAGTTCTGTGGTAGTTCTATGGTAGTTCTATAGTAGTTCTATATTAGTTCTATGATAGTTCTATAGTAGTTCTGTGGTAGTTATATAATAGTTCTGTAGTAGTTCTATGGTAGTTCTATAATAGTTCTATAGTAGTTCTATAGTTCTATAGTCATAGTTCTAGTAGTTCTATGATAGTTCTATAGTAGTTCTATGGTAGTTATATAATAGTTCTATAGTAGTTCTATGGTAGTTCTATGTAGTTCTATGGTAGTTCTATAGTAGTTCTATGGTAGTTCTATGGTAGTTCTATAGTAGTTCTATGGTAGTTCTATGGTAGTTCTATAGTAGTTCTATAGTAGTTCTATGGTAGTTATATGATAGTTCTATAGTAGTTATATAATAGTTCTATGGTAGTTCTATAGTAGTTCTATGGTAGTTCTATAGTAGTTCTATGGTAGTTCTATGGTAGTTCTATAGTAGTTCTATGGTAGTTCTATAGTAGTTCTATAGTAGTTCTATGGTAGTTCTATAGTAGTTCTATGATAGTTCTATAGTAGTTCTATGGTAGTTCTGTAGTAGTTCTATGATAGTTCTATAGTAGTTCTATGGTAGTTCTATAATAGTTCTGTAGTAGTTCTATGGTAGTTCTATAATAGTTCTGTAGTAGTTCTATGGTAGTTCTATGATAGTTCTATAGTAGTTCTATGGTAGTTCTATGATAGTTCTATAGTAGTTCTATGGTAGTTCTATATAATAGTTCTGTAGTAGTTCTATGGTAGTTCTATAGTAGTTCTATGGTAGTTCTATAATAGTTCTATAGTAGTTCTATGGTAGTTCTATAGTAGTTCTATGATAGTTCTATAGTAGTTCTATAATAGTTCTATAGTAGTTCTATAATAGTTCTATAGTAGTTCTGTAATAGTTCTATGGTAGTTCTATGATAGTTCTATAGTCGTTCTATGGTAGTTCTATAATAGTTCTGTAGTAGTTCTATGGTAGTTCTATGGTAGTTCTATAGTAATTATATGGTATTTCTATGGTAGTTGCAGTGGGGCAAAAAAGTATTTAGTCAGCCACCAATTGTGCAAGTTCTCCTACTTAAAAAGTTGAGAGAGACCTGTAATTTTCATCATAGGTACACTTCAACTATGACAGACAAAATGAGAAGTAAAGAAATCCAGAAAATCACATTGTAGGATTTTTAATGAATTTATTCACAAATGATGGTGGAAAATAAATATTTAACTATGGTAGTTTTATAGTAGTTAAATTGTAGTTCTATGGTAGGTCTATAGTAGTTCAATAAACAGTTCTATGGTAGTTCTATAGTAGTTAAATTGTAGTTCTATGGTAGTTCTATGGTAGTTCTATAGTAGATATATGGTAGTTCAATGGTAGTTCTATTGTTGTTATGTTGTATGTATATTGTAGGTATATTGTAGTTCTAGTGTAGTTCTATAGTAGTTATATTGTATTTCTATTTTAGTTTTGACCTTTAATAACCCTCCCTTACGGTTGTTAATGTTTCTTCTTCTTAACAATTTTGTTTGTTTGCTGTCGCCAGCTGTTGGGTGTGTCTCTCCATGTTGGGATTCGCCACTATGTACCAAGACAATGATAGGCAGAGATTGAGATTGTTGCCCTGGCAACTGTGGTCATCTTATCTCTGGGCTACCCTGTCGAAGTGGCTCTCGCCAAGACGGTATATTCTACTGTCTCCAAGTCTCACAGACGTGCCATGGAAACTCCCAAGTCCTGGCAAAAAAAAACTGAAATAAAGATAGTCTTTCAGCATTTTACTCCAAACCTGATTGCAGGCACAGGTGCACACACTAAGAAAGACAGAATAAGTACCACAGAGCCGTCGTGCAGTAAGTACCACAGGGCCGTCGTGCAGTAAGTACCACAGAGCCGTCGTGCAGTAAGTACCACAGAGCCGTCGTGCAGTAAGTACCACAGAGCCGTCGTGCAGTAAGTACCACAGAGCCATCGAGCAGTAAGTACCACAGGGCCGTCGTGCAGTAAGTACCACAGGGCCGTCGTGCAGTAAGTACCACAGAGCCGTCGTGCAGTAAGTACCACAGAGCCGTCGTGCAGTAAGTACCACAGGGTCGTCGTGCAGTAAGTACCACAGAGCCGTCGTGCAGTAAGTACCACAGAGCCGTCGTGCAGTAAGTACCACAGGGCCGTCGTGCAGTAAGTACCACAGAGCCGTCGTGCAGTAAGTACCACAGGGCCGTCGTGCAGTAAGTACCACAGGGCCGTCGTGCAGTAAGTACCACAGGGCCGTCGTGCAGTAAGTACCACAGGGCCGTCGTGCAGTAAGTACCACAGAGCCGTCGTGCAGTAAGTACCACAGGGCCGTCGTGCAGTAAGTACCACAGGGCCGTCGTGCAGTAAGTACCACAGCGCCATCGTGCAGTAAGTACCACAGAGCCGTCGTGCAGTAATTACAACAGGGCCGTCGTACAGTAAGTACCACAGCGCCATCGTGTAGTAAGTACCATGGCGCCGTCGTGCAGTAATTACAACAGGGCCGTCGTGCAGTAAGTACCACAGAGCCGTCGTGCAGTAAGTACCATGGCGCCGTCGTGCAGTAAGTACCACAGCGCCATCGTGCAGTAAGTACCACAGCGCCATCGTGCAGTAAGTACCACAGCGCCATCGTGCAGTAAGTACCACAGCGCCATCGTGCAGTAAGTACCACAGCGCCATCGTGCACTACCGCGGCACCAACTTTTAACAAAGGTAACTGTCTTGCAGTCTAACATGCTGACTAGACCAGGCATCCCTGTATATAGTATGTATATAGTATGTATATAGTCGCCTCTTAATTGTTATGTAATTCTACTGTGTTACTTTTTATTTTTACTTTATTTTACATAGTAAATTATTTCTTAACTCTATTTCTTGAACTGTACTGTTTGTTAATGGCTTGTAAAGTACGTTTTTCAAGGTAAAGTGTTGAATTCGGCAAATGTGACGAATAACATTTGATTTAATTTGATTTTGTCCATCCACACCAGACACGATCAGGACACGCAGGTTGAAATATCAAAACTAACTCTGAACCATATTATATTAATTTGGGGACAGATTGAAAAGCATGGAACATTTTTAAGCTATAGGGGAGGGTCTGGGTGGGCGTCTGTCCGCGGTGGCGGCTCTGGCGCGAGACGCGGACCCCACTTCACCATAGTCTTAGTCTGCCTCATTGTCTGCCTCCGTGGCTTCCTAACCACGGCGACTCTTTTAAATGACCCCACTGGACTGAGGGGCAGCTCGGGACAGAGGGGCAGCTCGGGACAGAGGGACAGCTCGGGACAGAGGGGCAGCTCGGGACAGTGGGGCAGCTCGGGACAGTGGGGCAGCTCGGGACAGAGGGGCAGCTCGGGACTGGGGGCAGCTCGGGACAGAGGGGCAGCTCGGGACAGAGGGGCAGCTCGGAGGGGCACAGAGGGGAAGCTCGGGACAGAGGGGCAGCTCGGGACAGAGGGGCAGCTCGGGACAGTGGGGCAGCTCGGGACAGTGGGGCAGCTCGGGACAGAGGGGCAGCTCGGGACAGAGGGGCAGCTCGGGACAGAGGGGCAGCTCGGGACAGAGGGGCAGCTCGGGACAGTGGGGCAGCTCGGGACAGAGGGGCAGCTCGGGACAGAGGGGCAGCTCGGGACAGAGGGGCAGCTCGGGACAGAGGGGCAGCTCGGGACAGTGGGGCAGCTCGGGACAGAGGGGCAGCTCGGGACAGTGGGGCAGCTCGGGACAGTGGGGCAGCTCGGGACAGTGGGGCAGCTCGGGACAGAGGGGCAGCTCGGGACAGAGGGACAGCTCGGGACAGAGGGGCAGCTCGGGACAGAGGGGTAGCCTGGCAGTGCTGGATGGAGGATGACTCTGGCAGATCCTGGCTGACTGGCGGCTCTGGCAGATCCTGGCTGAATGGCGGCACTGGCAGATCCTGGCTGACTGGCAGCACTGGCGGCTCCTGGCCTGGTCCTCTCTACTCTGAAATACACAAGGTCCTCTACTCTGAAATACACAAGGTCCTCTACTCTGAAATACACAAGGTCCTCTACTCTGAAATACACAAGGTCCTCTACTCTGAAATACACAAGGTCCTCTACTCTGAAATACACAAGGTCCTCTACTCTGAAATACACAAGGTTCTCTACTCTGAAATACACAAGGTCCTCTACTCTGAAATACACAAGGTTCTCTACTCTGAAATACACAAGGTCCTCTACTCTGAAATACACAAGGTCCTCTACTCTGAAATACACAAGGTTCTCTACTCTGAAATACACAAGGTTCTCTACTCTGAAATACACAAGGTCCTCTACTCTGAAATACACAAGATTCTCTACTCTGAAATACACAAGATTCTCTACTCTGAAATACACAAGGTCCTCTACTCTGAAATACACAAGGTCCTCTCTACTCTGAAATACACAAGATTCTCTACTCTGAAATACACAAGGTCCTCTACTCTGAAATACACAAGGTCCTCTGAAATACACAAGGTCTGAAATACACAAGGTCTACTCTAAATACAAAAGGTCTGAAATACACAAGGTCTCTCTGAAATACAAAAGGTCTGAAATACACAAGGTCCTCTACTCTGAAATACACAAGGTCCTCTACTCTGAAATACACAAGGTCCTCTACTCTGAAATACACAAGGTCCTCTACTCTGAAATACACAAGGTTCTCTACTCTGAAATACACAAGGTTCTCTACTCTGAAATACACAAGGTCCTCTACTCTGAAATACACAAGGTTCTCTACTCTGAAATACACAAGGTTCTCTACTCTGAAATACACAAGGTTCTCTACTCTGAAATACACAAGGTCCTCTACAAAGATCTGAAATACACAAGGTCCTCTACTCTGAAATACACAAGGTTCTCTACTCTGAAATACACAAGGTTCTCTACTCTGAAATACACAAGGTTCTCTCTGAAATACTCTGAAATACACAAGGTCCTCTACTCTGAAATACACAAGGTTCTCTACTCTGAAATACACAAGGTCCTCTACTCTGAAATACACAAGGTTCTCTACTCTGAAATACACAAGGTCCTCTACATTGACAATTACTCCACAGATAAAAATACACAAGGTTCTCTAAACCTAGTTAGAAATTTCTCTAGTAACCTCTCCTCCTTCAGGCTTCTAGTAATCTCTCCTCCTGTCAGGCTTCTAGTAACCTCTCCTCCTTCAGTCTGCTTCTCTAGTAACCTCTCCTCCTTCAGTCTTCTAGTAACCTCTCCTCCTTCAGGCTTCTAGTAACATCTCCTCCTTCAGTCTTCTAGTAACCTTCCTCCTTCAGGCTTCTAGTTACCTCTCCTCCTTCAGTCTTCTAGGTCCTCTAAACTCTCCTCCTTCAGGCTTCTAGTTATCTCTCCTCCTTCAGTCTTCTAGTAACCTCTCCTCCTTCAGTCTTCTAGTAACCTCTCCTCCTTCAGTCTTCTAGTAACCTCTCCTCCTTCAGTCTTCTAGTAACCTCTCCTCCTTCAGTCTTCTAGTAACCTCTCCTCCTTCAGTCTTCTAGTAACCTCTCCTCCTTCAGTCTTCTAGTAACCTCTCCTCCTTCAGTCTTCTAGTAACCTCTCCTCCTTCAGTCTTCTAGTAATCTCTCCTCCTTCAGTCTTCTAGTAACCTCTCCTCCTTCAGTCTTCTAGTAACCTCTCCTCCTTCAGTCTTCTAGTAACCTCTCCTCCTTCAGTCTTCTAGTAATCTCTCCTCCTTCAGTCTTCTAGTAACCTCTCCTCCTTCAGTCTTCTAGTAACCTCTCCTCCTTCAGGCTTCTAGTAACCTCTCCTCCTTCAGGCTTCTAGTAACCTCTCCTCCTTCAGGCTTCTAGTAATCTCTCCTCCTTCAGTCTTCTAGTAACCTCTCCTCCTTCAGTCTTCTAGTAATCTCTCCTCCTTCAGTCTTCAGTCTTCTCTGCTAGTAACTTCTCCTCCTCAGTCTTCTAGTAACTTCTCATCCTCCTTCAGTCCTCTAGGCTTCTAAACCTCTCCTCCTTCAGGCTTCTAGTAACCTTCCTCCTTCAGGCTTCTAGTTATCTCTCCTCCTTCAGGCTTCTAGTAACCTTCCTCCTTCAGGCTTCAGTCTTCCTCCTTCAGTCTTCTAACCTCTCCTCATTCAGTCTTCTTCTTCTTCTGTGGACTTTATCTTGCGGTTGGCCACCTTCAGGCTTTACCATCACCAACTGGACTGGACTGTGGACCTCTTCTTTCAATCCTTCAGTGCCTTCTAAAGTATTCTTGAACTTTGCCCTTTTGCCACATTTCAGGCTTCAAACATAAAGATATAAAACTGTATTTTTTTTTGTGAAGAATCAACAACATGTGGGACACAATTATGAAGTGGAACGACATTTATTGGATATTTCCTTTTTAACAAATCAAAAACTGAAAAATTGCTTTATTCTGAATTATGAAATGTAGCAAAAGGCACTGTATACTCCTAAAAACCATTGGGAGGGGAGGGACTCTCCTTCCAAGTTCTCGCCTTCAGTCTATTTTTTTTGCAAAGCTCTCACACGTAACGCGAGCAGTGTGGTCAGCATGTAACCAAGGTGAACGTGAACTGAGTCACGCGAGCAGTGTGGTCAGCATGTAACCAAGGTGAACGTGAACTGAGTCACGCGAGCAGTGTGGTCAGCATGTAACCAAGGTGAACGTGAACTGAGTCACGCGAGCAGTGTGGTCAGCATGTAACCAAGGTGAACGTGAACTGAGTCACGCGAGCAGTGTGGTCAGCATGTAACCAAGGTGAACGTGAACTGAGTCACGCGAGCAGTGTGGTCAGCATGTAACCAAGGTGAACGTGAACTGAGTCACGCGAGCAGTGTGGTCAGCATGTAACCAAGGTGAACATGAACTGAGTCACGCGAGCAGTGTGGTCAGCATGTAACCAAGGTGAACGTGAACTGAGTCACGCGAGCAGTGTGGTCAGCATGTAACCAAGGTGAACATGAACTGAGTCAATCCACCCCTGTAGAACCCTTTTTGGGTGAAGGTAGAACCGTTTTCGGTTCCATGTAGAACCGTACAGAGTGTTGTACATAGAACCCAAAAGGGCAGAACGATCAGGTGGTGCAGGTGGTAGAGACCTGGACCCAAATGGAGGTGGTAGAGATGATGGGGTAGAGATGATGGAGGAGGTAGAGATGATGGAGGAGGTGGAGGTGGTAGAGATGATGGAGGTGGTAGAGATGATAGAGGTGGTAGAGATGATAGAGGAGGTAGAGATGATAGAGGTGGTAGAGATGATGGAGGAGGTAGAGATGATAGAGGTGGTAGAGATGATGGAGGAGGGAGAGATGATGGAGGAGGTAGAGATGATGGAGGAGGTGGAGATGATGGAGGAGGTGGAGATGATAGAGGTGGTAGAGATGATGGAGGTGGTAGAGATGATGGAGGAGGTGGAGATGATGAAGGAGGTAGAGATGATGGAGGAGGTGGAGATGATGGAGGAGGAAGAGATGATAGAGGAGGTAGAGATGATAGATAAGGTAGAGATGATAGAGAAGGTAGAGATGATAGAGAAGGTAGAGATGATGGAGGAGGTGGAGATGATAGAGGAGGTAGAGATGATAGAGGAGGTAGAGGTGGTAGAGGTGGTAGAGATGATAGAGGTGGTAGAGGTGGTAGAGATGATAGAGGTGGTAGAGATGATAGAGAAGGTAGAGATGATAGAGGTGGTAGAGATGATGGATGTGGTAGAGGTGGTAGAGATGATAGAGGTGGTAGAGGTGGTAGAGATGATAGAGGTGGAGGTGGTAGAGATGATAGAGGTGGTAGAGGTGGTAGAGATGATAGAGGTGGTGGAAGTGGTAGAGATGATAGAGGTGGTAGAGGTGGTAGAGATGATAGAGGTGGTAGAGATGATGGAGAAGGTATAGATGATAGAGGTGGTAGAGGTGGTAGAGATGATGGAGGTGGTAGAGATGATAGAGAAGGTAGAGATGATAGAGGTGGTAGAGATGATGGAGGAGGTGGAGATGATGGAGGAGGTGGAGGTGGTAGAGATGATAGAGGTGGTAGAGATGATAGAGGTGGTAGAGATGATAGAGGTGGTAGAGATGATGGAGGAGGTGGAGGTGGTAGAGATGATGGAGGAGGTAGAGATGATGGAGGAGGTGGAGGTGGTAGAGATGATGGAGGAGGTAGAGATGATAGAGGTGGTAGAGATGATGGAGGTGGTGGAGATGATAGAGGTGGAAGAGATGATGGAGGTGGTAGAGATGATGGAGGAGGTAGAGATGATAGAGGTGGTAGAGATGATAGAGGTGGTAGAGATGATGGAGGTGGTAGAGATGATGGATGTGGTAGAGGTGGTAGAGATGATAGAGGTGGTAGAGGTGGTAGAGATGATAGAGATGATAGAGGTGGTAGAGATGATAGAGGTGGTAGAGATGATGGAGGTGGTAGAGATGATAGAGAAGGTAGAGATGATAGAGTTGATGGAGGTGGTAGAGATGATGGAGGAGGTGGAGATGATAGAGGTGGTAGAGATTATGGAGGTGGTAGAGATGATAGAGGTGGTAGAGATGATGGAGGTGGTAGAGATGATAGGAGGTGGTAGAGATGATGGAGGAGGTAGAGATGATAGAGGTGGTAGAGATGATGGAGGTGGTGATAGAGATGATGGAGGTGGTAGAGATGATGGAGAGGAGGTGATAGAGGTGGTAGAGATGATGGAGGTAGAGATGATAGAGGTGGTAGAGATGATGGAGGAGGTAGAGATGATAGAGGTGGTAGAGATGATGGAGGAGGTAGAGATGATAGAGGTGATAGAGGAGGTAGAGATGATAGAGGAGGTAGAGATGATAGAGGTGGTAGAGATGATGGGGTAGAGATGATGGAGGAGGTAGAGATGATAGAGGTGGCAGAGATGATGGAGGTGGTAGAGATGATAGAGAAGGTAGAGATGATAGAGGAGGTAGAGATGATGGAGGTGGTAGAGATGATAGAGAAGGTAGAGATGATAGAGGTGGTAGAGATGATGGAGGTGGTAGAGATGATGGAGGAGGTGGAGATGATAGAGGTGGTAGAGATGATGGAGGTGGTAGAGATGATGGAGGAGGTGGAGGTGGTAGAGATGATGGAGGAGGTAGAGATGATAGAGGTGGTAGAGATGATGGAGGAGGTAGAGATGATAGAGGTGGTAGAGATGATAGAGGTGGTAGAGATGATGGAGGTGGTAGAGATGATGGAGGAGGTAGAGATGATAGAGGTGGTAGAGATGATAGAGGTGGTAGAGATGATAGAGGTGGTAGAGATGATAGAGGTGGTAGAGATGATAGAGGTGGTAGAGATGATAGAGGAGGTAGAGATGATAGAGGAGGTAGATATGATAGAGAAGGTAGAGATGATGGAGGAGGTGGAGATGATAGAGGAGGTGGAGGTGGTAGAGATGATGGAGGAGGTAGAGATGATAGAGGAGGTAGAGATGATAGAGGAGGTAGAGATGATAGAGGAGGTAGAGATGATGGAGGAGGTAGAGATGATGGAGGAGGTAGAGATGATGGAGGAGGTGGAGGTGGTAGAGATGATGGAGGAGGTGGAGGTGGTAGAGATGATAGAGGTGGTAGAGATGATGGA
>NC_068455.1:78634350-78641850 GCF_023373465.1 Oncorhynchus keta | reverse complement strand
TATTATAGAGTCCTGTCTACTGTATTTATTATAGAGTCCTGTCTACTGTATTATTATTATAGAGTCCTGTCTACTGTATTATTATTATAGAGTCCTGTCTACTGTATTATTATTATAGAGTCCTGTCTACTGTATTATTATTATAGAGTCCTGTCTACTGTATTATTATTATAGAGTCCTGTCTACTGTATTATTATTATAGAGTCCTGTCTACTGTAGTATTATTATAGAGTCCTGTCTACTGTATTATTATAGAGTCCTGTCTACTGTATTATTATAGTGTCCTGGCTAGTGTAATAGGTGATATGTGATAGGTCTACATATGGGATCGAATTACATACTGTATGTTGACAAACATACATACATGAGTGATTGGGAAACACACACACACACACACACACACACACACACACACACACACACATTATAGACAACACACACACACAGAGAGGGGAGAGAGATGGGGTGACATTATACAGACACACACACACACACATTACACACACACACTGTCACAAACTACACACACACATACACACCTGTCACAGTACACACACAGACACACTGTCTCACACAGAACACACACAGTCACACTACTACACACATTACACAGAGTCACAAATCACTGTACACTGTATGAAGGTCACAGACACACACACACACACACACAAAAATCACACACACACACACACAAGGCAAAAATCACAAAGAATTTGACACACACACACACACACACACAGATACACACACACACAGATACACAGACACACACACACACACACACACACACACACACACACACACACTACACTTCATTGGGTAGATGAAACAGTTGTGTTTCTCTGCTATTATAGTAGGGCAACAATAAAGGCGAGAATGGAGTGGGAGAGACAGATTTGGGGAGAGATAGAGAGGGAGAGAGATGGGGTGAGATATATATATATATATCTCACCCCATCTCTCTCCCTCTCTATCTCTCCCCAAATCTGTCTCTCTATATATAGAGGGAGAGAGACAAACTCACCGACTGTTTAACAAGCACCTGGGTGGTTATGAAACACCTATATCTCATCTCTTGGCAGTAGTACTGTAGATTACTTTATCACTGACCTCAACCCAGAGTCTCTCAGAGCCTTCACAGTCAGCCCACTAACACCCCTATCAGAACACAGCAAAATCACAGTCTACTTGAACAGCGCAATACTATAGATGGAAGGAATGCAGTTTGTAAACCTACCAAAAAACAATTAGGCAACAACAAATTCAAACCCTTTTAGACAATTTCCTGGGTAAAACGTTCCACTGTAATAGTGAAGGTGTAAACTTGGCAGTAGAAAATTTTAACAGTATATTTGACCATTTGGCTTCCCTATCAAATCTAAAAATCTCAAATAGAAAACCGAAGAAAATTAACAACAATGACAAATGGTTTGATGAACAAGGCAAAAATCTAAGAAAGAATTTGAGAAACCTGTCCAACCAAAAACATAGAGACCCAGAAAACCTGAGTCTACGCCTTCACTATGGTGAATCACTAAAACAATACAGAAATACACTACGGAAAAAGAAGAAACAGCATGTCAGATATCAGCTCAATGTAATTGAAGAATCCATAGACTCTAACCACTCCTGGAAAAATTGGAAAACACTAAACAAACAACAACATGAAGAATTATCTATCCAAAATGGAGATGTATGGGTAAACCACTTCTCCAATCTCTTTGGCTCTATAACAAAGAACAAAGAGCAAAAACATATACATGATCAAATACAGATCTTAGAATCAACTATTAAAGTCTACCAGAACCCACTGGATTCTCCAATTACCTTGAATGAGTTACAGGACTAAATAAAAACCCTCCAACCCAAAAAGGCCTGTGGTGCCGATGGTATCCTCAATGAAATGATCAAATATACAGACAACAAATTCCAATTGGCTATACTAAAACTCTTTAACTTCATCCTCAGCTCTAGCAGCTTCCCCAATATTTGGAACCAAAGACTGATCACCCCAATCCACAAAAGTGGAGGCAAGTCTGACCCCAATAACTACAGTGGGATAAGCGTCAACAGTAACCTTGGGAAAATCCTCTGCATTATTATTAACAGCAGACTCGTACATTTCCCCAATGAAAACAATGTACTGAGCAAATGTTAAATTGGCTTTTTACCAAATTACCGTACAACAGACCATGTATTCACCCTGCACACCCTAATTGACGTGCAAACAAACCAAAACAAAGGCAAAGTCTTCTCATGCTTTGTTGATTTCAAAAAAAGCCTTTGACTCAATTTGGCACGAGGGTCTGCTATACAAACTGATGGAAAGTGGTGTTGGGGGTAAAACATACGACATTATAAAATCAATGTACACAAACAACAAGTGTCCATCCCCTACAGAGAGATGAACCTGGAGAAGAGTCCCCTAAGCAAGCTGGTCCTGGGGCTCTGTTCACAAACACAAACACACCCTACAGAGCCCCAGGACAGCAGCACAATTAGACCCAATCAAATCATGAGAAAACAAAAAAGAGAATTACTTGACACATTGTAAAGAATTAACAAAAAAAACAGAGCAAACTAGAATGCTATTTGGCCCTAAACAGAGAGTACACAGAGAGTACACAATGGCAGAATACCTTACCACTGTGACTGACCCACACTTAAGGAAAGCTTTGACTATGTACAGACTTGAGAAAGGCCGCCGTAGGCAGACATGGCTCTCAAGAGAAGACAGGCTATGTGCTCACTGCCCACAGAATGAGGTGGAAACTGAGCTGCACTTCCTAACCTCCTGTCCAATGTATGATCATATTAGAGACACACATTTCCCTCAGATTACACAGATCCACAAAGAATTCGAAAACAAATCAAATTTTGATAACCTCCCATATCTACTGGGTGAAATACCACAGTGTTCCATCACAGCAGCAAGATGCGTGACCTGTTGCCACAAGAAAAGGTCAACCAGTGAAGAACACACACCACTGTAAATACAACCCATATTTATGCTTATTTATTTTCCCTTTTGTACTTTAACAGCGGTGCTGCCCTGTTCTGAACCAGCCGTGCTGCCCTGTTCTGAGCAAATTGCAATTTCCCTAAGTCCTTCTTTGTAGCACCTGACCACATGACTGAACAGTAGTCAAGGTGTGACAAAACTAGGGCCTGTAGGACCTGCCTTGTTGATAGTGCTGTTAAGAAGGTAGAAACTAGGGCCTGAATGACCTGCCTTGTTGATAGTGCTGTTAAGAAGGTAGAAACTAGGGCCTGTAGGACCTGCCTTGTTTATAGTGCTGTTAAGAAGGTAGAAACTAGGGCCTGTAGGACCTGCCTTGTTGATAGTGCTGTTAAGAAGGCAGAAACTAGGGCCTGTAGGACCTGCCTTGTTGATAGTGCTGTTAAGAAGGCAGAAACAAGGGCCTTTGGTACCTGCCTTGTTGATAGTGCTGTTAAGAAGGCAGAAACTAGGGCCTGTAGAACCTGCCTTGTTGATAGTGCTGTTAAGAAGGCAGAAACTAGGGCCTATAGGACCTGCCTTGTTGATAGTGCTGTTAAGAAGATAGAAACAAGGGCCTTTAGTACCTGCCTTGTTGATAGTGCTGTTGAGAAGGTAGAAACTAGGGCCTGTAGGACCTGACTTGTTGATAGTGCTGTTAAGAAGGCAGAAACTAGGGCCTGTAGGACCTGCCTTGTTGATAGTGCTGTTAAGAAGGCAGAAACTAGGGCCTGTAGGACCTGCCTTGTTGATAGTGCTGTTAAGAAGGCAGAAACTAGGGCCTGTAGGACCTGCCTTGTTGATAGTGCTGTTAAGAAGGCAGAAACTAGGGCCTGTAGGACCTGCCTTGTTGATAGTGCTGTTAAGAAGGCAGAGCAGCCCTTTATTACAGACTGAACTCTCCACAGCTTAGCTACTGCTGCATCAACATGTTTTGACCATGACATTTTACAACCCATTGATGGCAAAGAAACCCCTCTCCACCAATCAATCATCTGTGATGGTGAATGGAAAGGATGTGCATCTAAAATATTGGCTCACCGATTGGCTGTGAGATGCTAATTGGCTGTGAGATGCTAATTGGCTGTGAGATGCTAATTGGCTGTGAGATGTTAATTGGCTGTGAGATGCTAATTGGCAGTGAGATGCTAATTGGCTGTGAGATGCTAATTGGCTGTGAGATGCTAATTGGCTGTGAGATGCTAATTGGCTGTGAGATGCTAATTGGCTGTGAGATGCTAATTGGCTGTGTGATGCTAATTGGCTGTGAGATGATAATTGGCTGTGAGATGCTAATTGGCTGTGAGATGCTCATTGGCTGTGAGATGTTAATTGGCTGTGAGATGCTAATTGGCTGTGAGATGCTCATTGGCTGTGATATGGTAATTGGCTGTGAGATGCTAATTGGCTGTGAGATGCTAATTGGCTGTAAGATGCTAATTAGCTGTGAGATGCTAATTGAACGTAATATGCTAATTGGCTGTGAGATGCTAATTGGCTGTGAGATGCTAATTGGCTGTGAGATGCTAATTGGCTGTGTGATGCTAATTGGCTGTGAGATGATAATTGGCTGTGAGATGCTAATTGGCTGTGAGATGCTCATTGGCTGTGAGATGTTAATTGGCTGTGAGATGCTAATTGGCTGTGAGATGCTAATTGGCTGTGAGATGTTAATTGGCTGTGAGATGCTAATTGGCTGTGAGATGCTCATTGGCTATGAGATGGTAATTGGCTGTGAGATGCTAATTGGCTGTGAGATGCTAATTGGCTGTAAGATGCTAATTGGCTGTGAAATGCTAATTGAACGTAATATGCTAATTGGCTGTGAGATGCTAATTGGCTGTAAGATGCTAATTGGCTGTGAGTTGCTAATTGAACGTAAGATGCTAATTGGCTGTGAGATGCTAATTGGCTGTGAGATGCTAATTGGCTGTAAGATGCTAATTGGCTGTGAGTTGCTAATTGAATGTAAGATGCTAATTGGCTGTGAGTTGCTAATTGAATGTAAGATGCTAATTGGCTGTGAGTTGCTAATTGAATGTAAGATGCTAATTCGCTGGGCTCCAGCTGAAAAGTGCTCGTTGCCAAACACCTGGAAGTGGATGGCACTTGGATGTGCATTTCGGAAAGTATTCAGACCCCTTGATTTTTTTCCACATTTTGTTACTTTATGCCTGATTCTAAAATGGAGTACATTGTTTACCCCCCTCTTCAGTCTACACACAATATCCTATTATGACAAAGCAAAAACAGGTTGGTAGAAATGTTTGCAAATTTATTTTTTAAAAATCAAAAACTAAATATAACATTTACATAAGAATTCAGACCCTTTACTTAGTACTTTGTTGAAGCACCTTTGACAGTGATTACAGCCTCTTGAGTATGACATTACAAGCTTGGCACACCTGTATTTGGGGAGTTTCTCCCATTCATGCTGCCACCACCATGCTTCACCATAGGGATGGTCCCAGGTTTCCTCCAGACGTGACGCTTGGCATTCAGGCCAAAGAGTTCTATCTCAATTTCGAGTCGCATAGCAAAGGGTCTGAATACTTATGTAAATGCGTTTTTATTTGTAATAGATTTGCAAAAGATTCTATAAACCTGTTTTTGCTCGGTCCTTATGGAGTATTGTGTGTAGACTGGTGAAGAAACCATTTTGAATCAATTTTAGAATACGGCTGTATCGTAACAAATGTGAAATAGCTCAAGGGGTCTGAATTCTTCCCGAATGCACTGTAGGTGTTAACAGACAAGACAGTCCAGGGTTGATGATAATGGGAACCAGGTGTGTGTTAACAGACAAGACAGTCCAGGGTTGATGATAATGGGAACCAGGTGTGTGTTAACAGACAAGACAGTCCGAGGTTGATGATCATGGAACCAGGTGTGTGTTAACAGACAAGACAGTCCGAGGTTGATGATCATGGGAACCAGGTGTGTGTTAACAGACAAGACAGTCCGAGGTTGATGATAATGGAACCAGGTGTGTGTTAACAGACAAGACAGTCCAGGGTTGATGATCATGGTACCAGGTGTGTGTTATCAGACAAGACAGTCAGAGGTTGATGATAATGGGAACCAGGTGTGTGTTAACAGACAAGACAGTCTGAGGTTGATGATAATGGGAACCAGGTGTGTGTTAACAGACAAGACAGTCTGAGGTTGATGATAATGGGAACCAGGTGTGTGTTAACAGACAAGACAGTCTGAGGTTGATGATAATGGGAACCAGGTGTGTGTTAACAGACAAGACAGTCCGGGGTTGATGATAATGGGAACCAGGTGTGTGTTAACAGACAAGACAGTCCGGGGTTGATGATAATGGGAACCAGGTGTGTGTTAACAGACAAGACAGTCCGGGTTGATGATAATGGGAACCAGGTGTGTGTTAACAGACAAGACAGTCCGGGGTTGATGATAATGGGAACCAGGTGTGTGTTATCAGACAAGACAGTCCGAGGTTGATGATAATGGGAACCAGGTGTGTGTTGACAGACAAGACAGTCCGGGGTTGATGATAATGGGAACCAGGTGTGTGTTGACAGACAAGACAGTCCGGGGTTGATGATAATGGGAACCAGGTGTGTGTTAACAGACAAGACAGTCCAGGGTTGATGATAATGGGAACCAGGTGTGTGTTAACAGACAAGACAGTCCGAGGTTGATGATAATGGGAACCAGGTGTGTGTTAACAGACAAGACAGTCCGGGGTTGATGATAATGGAACCAGGTGTGTGTTGACAGACAAGACAGTCCGAGGTTGATGATAATGGGAACCAGGTGTGTGTTAACAGACAAGACAGTCCAGGGTTGATGATAATGGGAACCAGGTGTGTGTTAACAGACAAGACAGTCCAGGGTTGATGATAATGGGAACCAGGTGTGTGTTATCAGACAAGACAGTCCAGGGTTGATGATAATGGGAACCAGGTGTGTGTTAACAGACAAGACAGTCCGGGGTTGATGATAATGGGAACCAGGTGTGTGTTGACAGACAAGACAGTCCGAGGTTGATGATAATGGGAACCAGGTGTGTGTTAACAGACAAGACAGTCCGGGGTTGATGATAATGGGAACCAGGTGTGTGTTAACAGACAAGACAGTCCGAGGTTGATGATAATGGGAACCAGGTGTGTGTTAACAGACAAGACAGTCCAGGGTTGATGATCATGGAACCAGGTGTGTGTTGACAGACAAGACAGTCCGAGGTTGATGATAATGGGAACCAGTGTGTGTTGACAGACAAGACAGTCCGGGGTTGATGATAATGGGAACCAGGTGTGTGTTAACAGACAAGACAGTCTGGGTTGATTATCATGGAACCAGGTGTGTGTTGACAGACAAGACAGTCCAGGGTTGATGATAATGGGAACCAGGTGTGTGTTAACAGACAAGACAGTCCGGGGTTGATGATAATGGGAACCAGGTGTGTGTTAACAGACAAGACAGTCCGGGGTTGATGATAATGGGAACCAGGTGTGTGTTAACAGACAAGACAG
>NC_068455.1:78619350-78629350 GCF_023373465.1 Oncorhynchus keta | reverse complement strand
CTCATCTCTCTCGTCCCTCAATATTTACGTCTGCCTCCTCCTCTCCTTCCTCGTCCACTCTTCCCTCCTCCTCTTCCTCCGCACTCTCCCCTATTTTCGTCCTCCACTTTGTCATTCATCTTCCCTCCACTTTGTCATTCATCTTATTCAACAATGAGTTTATGAACCAATACATTCCTGACCCCAGTCTCACTGAAATCATTCTATATATATTAAAAACTGTGTTGAACAACCACTTGGTTGTTTTCTCTCTGGTGGTTGATCATCTCTATAAATCATCATGTGGTTCCTGGTGGTTGATCATCATGTGGTTCCTGGTGGTTAATCATCATGTGGTTCCTGGTGGTTGATCATCTCTATAAATCATCATGTGTTTCCTGGTGGTTGATCATCATGTGGTTCCTGGTGGTTGATCATCATGTGGTTCCTCTCCTCCCTTGATCATCCATAAATCATCATGTGTTTCCTGATGGTTGATTATCATGTGGTTCCTGGTCCTTGATCATCATGTGGTTCCTGGTGGTTGATCATCTCTATAAATCATCATGTGTTTCCTGGTGGTTGATCATCATGTGGTTCCTCCACTGGTTGATCATCATCTTTCCTGGTGGTTGATCATCTCTATAAATTTCATGAACCAATGGTTCCTGGTGGTTGATCATCATGTGGTTCCTGGTGGTTGATCATCATGTGGTTCCTGGTGGTTGATCATCTCTATAAATCATCATGTGGTTCCTGGTGGTTGATCATCATGTGGTTCCTGGTGGTTGATCATCTCTATAAATCATCATGTGGTTCCTGGTGGTTGATCATCATGTGGTTCCTGGTGGTTGATCATCATGTGGTTCCTGGTGGTTGATCATCTCTATAATGATAATCATCTCTATAAATCCAAAATCTAAACAACAAAATAACAAAGACAGTCTGTTGGGATGGAACTATACAGAGCCCTCCATCTACCCCCCTGTGTGTTCCTCTCGGAAGTTGATTTCTGATTGATTTATGGTGAAGGCAGTGAGTGAGAGAGATAGTGGGAGGACAGTGAAAGTGAAAGACAGAGAGAGAGATAAATAATAAATAGATAAATAGATAAATAGAGATAAATAGAGATAAATAGAGAGATGAATAAATGAACAAAGGGGAAGGAGAGAAAGAGGGAGAGATAGACCAAGAGAAAGAGAGGTACAAAGAAAGAGAAAGAGACCAAGACTGTGGTGAGGCAAGAGAAAGAAAGAGTAAAAATTCCCCCAAAACAAATCACACATCTATCATCTCCAACCGATTATATAACTCCACTATATTTAATCTGAAATTTCATTTTAACGTTCTCTAAAGTATTTCCAAGCACTATTGGAAAGATCACGAGCATCGTTAAAAACTAAAATAGCTCTGTCGACTGTAAAGTCGCTGAGGGGACCTAGGGACATATTGGGACTGTCAGTTGGATAAAAAAAAGTTCCAGAACGTTTTGTCGGTTGGATCAATGTCACAAGACTTTTAAAAGTCACTTCATAGGGACACTTCATGATCATGAAATTCTGTTGTGGAATCAGAACAAAAAAGAAAAGAGTTGTGGTAGTAGGAAAAGAATGGAGAGTTCGAGTCTTTCTGGGGTTTAGTTTCCCTATTCTTCATTTCTGGAACTGACATTTGAGTTTATTCTTTAATCATAATAATATCCATATCATGTCTCAACGTGAAAGCCTAACTGACTATACTCGCGTTGTAAGTCCGCAACATTTTATACGACAAAAGGTTGAATGGCTAGCACAGGAGAGCTTGAACTTTCAACCCTGCAGTTTAAACGGCAAGTACACTGCTGTGCTATAACGGTCCAGATCTCTTGGCAGAGAGTTTATAAATCACATCAAAGAAGTCTCTCATCTACAAAGGATAGAGAGATAAATATAGGGTGTGTACCAAATGGCCCTGACCCATAGGGTTCTGGTCTAAAGTAGTGCACTATATAGGGAATAGGGTGCCAGCCCTGGTCTAAAGTAGTGCACTATATAGGGAATAGGGTGCCAGCCCTGGTCTAAAGTAGTGCACTATGTAGGGAATAGGGTGCCAGCCCTGGTCTAACGTAGTGCACTAGCCAGCCCTGGTCTATAGTAGTGCACTATATGGGGCGGCAGGGTAGCCTAACGGTTAGAGCATTGGACTAGTAACCGGTAGATTGCAAGTTCAAATACCTGAGCTGACAAGGTACAAATCTGTCGTTCTGACCCTGAACAGGCAGTTAACCCACTGTTCCTAGAGCAGTTAACCCACTGTTCCTAGAGCAGTTAACCCACTGTTCCTAGAGCAGTTAACCCACTGTTCCTAACCCCCACTGTTCCTAGACCAGTTAACACACTGTTCCTAGACCAGTTAACCCACAGTTCCTAGACCAGTTAACACACTGTTCCTAGACCAGTTAACCCACTGTTCCTTGGCCGTCATTGTAAATAAGAATTTCTTCTTAACTGACTTGCCTCGTTAAATAAAGGTAAAATAAAAAATAAAAAAAATAAATAAAAATATATATATAGAGAGAAAAGGGTGCCATCCCTGGTCTAAAGTAGTGCACTATATAGGGAATAGGGTGCCATCCCTGGTCTAAAGTAGTGCACTATATAGGGAATAGAGTGCCAGCCCTGGTCTAAAGTAGTGCACTATATCTCACATCTCACATCTGGTTTAACAAGGCCAGCTGGTTTAACAAGGCCAGCAAAGAAACCACATCTCACATCTGGTTTAACAAGGCCAGTAGAGAAACCACATCTACCTTCTCTGGTTTAACAAAGCTAGTAGAGAGAGCCAGATCTGCCTACGGCGGCTTTCTCAATAGCAAGGCTATGCTGATTCTGTACATAGTCAAAGCTTTCCTTAAGTTTGGGTCAGTCACAGTGGTCAGGTATTCTGCCGCTGTGTACTCTCTGTTTAGGGCCAAATAGCATTCTAGTTCGCTCTGTTTTTTTGTTAATTCTTTCAAGTCAAGTAATTATCTTTTTGTTTTCTCATGATTTGGTTGGGTCTAATTGTGTTTCTGTCCTGGGGTTCTATGGGGTCTGTTTGTGAACAGAGCCCCAGGACCAGCTTGCTTAGGGGATTCTTCTCCAGGTTCATCTCTCTGTAGGGGATGGATTTGTTATGGAAGGATTGGGAATTGCTTCCTTTTAGGTGGTTGTAGAATTTAACGTCTCTTTTCTGGATTTTGATAATTAGCGGGTATCGGCCTAATTCTGCTCTGCATGCATTATTTGGTGTTTTACATTGTACACAGAGGATATTTTTGCAGAATTCTGCATGCAGAGTCTCAATTTGTTGTTTGTCCCATTTTGTGAATTCTTGGTTGGTGAGCGGACCCCAGACCTCACAACCATAAAGGGCAATGGGCTCTATGACTGATTCAAGTATTTTTAGCCAGATCCTAATTGGTATGTTGAATTTTATGTTCCTTTTGATGGCATAGAAGACCCTTCTTGCCTTGTCTCTCAGATCGTTCACAGCTTTGTGGAAGTTACCTGTGGCACTGATGTTTAGGGCGAGGTATGAATAGTATTTTGTGTGCTCTAGGGCAATGGTGTCTAGATTGAATTTGTATTTGTGGTCCTGGCGACTGGACCTTTTTGGAACACCATTACTTTGGTCTTACTGAGATTTACTGTCAGGGCCCAGGTCTGGCAGAATCTGTGCAGAATATCCTGGTGCTGCTGTAGGCCCTCCTTGGGTGGGGACAGAAGCACCAGATCATCAGCAAACAGTAGACATTTGACTTCAGATTCTAGTAGGGTGAGGCTGGGTGATGCAGACTTTTCTAGTGCTCTCACCAATTTGTTGATATATATGTTGAAGAGGGTGGGGCTTAAGCTGCATCCCTGTCTCACCCCCCAGCCCTGTGGAAAGAAATGTGTGTTTTTTGCCTATTTTAACCACACACTTGTTGTTTGTGTACATGGATTTTATAATGTCGTATGTTTTACCCAAAACACCACTTTCCATCAGTTTGTATAGCAGACCCTCATGCCAAATTGAGTCGAAGGCTTTTTTTAAATCAACAAAGCATGAGAAGACTTTGCCTTTATTTTGTTTTGTTTGTTTGTCAATTAGGGTGTGCAGGGTGAATACGTGGTCTGTTGTACAGTAATTTGGTAAAAAGACAATTTGACATTTGCTCAGTACGTTGTTTTCACTGAGGAAATGTCTGCTGTTATTGATAAGGCAGAGGATTTTCCCAAGGTTACTGTTGACGCTTATACCACGGTAGTTATCGGGGTCAAATTTGTCTCCACTTTTGTGGATTGGGGTGATCAGTCCTTGGTTCCAAATATTGGGGCAGATACCAGAGCTAAGGATGATGTTTTAACATAGGCAATTGGAATTTGTTGTCTGTATATTTGATCATTTCATTGAGGATACCATCGACACCACAGGTCTTTTTGGGTTGGAGGGTTTTTATTTTGTCCTGTAGCTCATTCAAGGTAATTAGAGAATCCAGTGGGTTCTGGTAGACTTTAATAGTTGATTCTATTTGATCATGTATATGTTTTTGCTGTTTGTTCTTTGTTATAGAGCCAAAAAAATTTGAGAAGAGGTTTACCCATACATCTCCATTTTGGATAGGTAATTCTTCGTGTTGTTGTTTGTGTTTAGTGTTTTCCTATTTTCCCAGAAGTGGTTAGTCTCTGGATTCTTCAGTTACATTGAGCTGATTTCTGACGTGCTGTTCCTTCTAATCCCGTAGTGTATTTCTGTATTGTTTTAGTGATTCACCATAGTGAAGGCGTAGACTCTCTCTCTCTCTTGATTTTTTTTCTATTATTCTTTCTCAAACATGTATTTTTTATTCATTCATTCTTTTTCTCTCTCTCTCTCTCTCTCTCTCTCTCTCTCTCTCTCTCTCTCTCACTTTCTCTCTCCACTCATCTCTCTCCTCTATCTCTCTCTCTCTCTCTCTTCTTCCTCTCTCTATTTCTTCCTCTCTCTCTCTCTCTCCTCTCTCTCTCTCTCTCTCTCTCTCTCTCTCTCTCTCTCTCTCTCTCTCTCTCTCTCTCTGCTCTCTCGCTCTGTCTTGCTCTGTCTCTCTCTCGCTCTCTCTCTCTCGCTCTCTTTCGCTCTGTCTTGCTCTGTCTCTCTGTCAAATTCAGATTTCTATATTGTCATGAAATACAACTTGTAGATATTGCCAAAGCAGTATAGTGGTACAGCATTTCAATAAATCCAGTACAATGAAACTGAAATCCAATTAATATCAGTAGTGATAATATTAAGTCCATATAATCATGTATACAGGTACTGTACAACTCTACTGGTGTGTTATTGTGGAATCTTCAGTTGTTACGTTTAAAATTAAATAGAAATAACAAGAAAGAATGGTTAATGTACATGGATGATGGTGCCACTACGTATCACTGTCAGTTATATTCAACGTAAATACTTCAGGGAATTAATGTTCATGGGATGTGCCTCAGGCTAGGGAAATGACATACATATAAATTGATCTTGTTTGGCAATATTCCTCACAGATGAGAAAGTTATTTTGGAGGAAAAAAATAGATGCATCTCTGTCACAACCAGTGGAGATTTTAGCATATAAATCTTGGTGGGGCAAAAAACTCCTCAAATAGTTTTTGGGGGAGACATGCCAGGAAAGCTAAATGCTGAAAGTCATAGCCTAGTAATTCATGCATGCAAACAACAATACTGAATAGACAGATAAACAACAACAATACTGAATAGACACATAAACAACAACAACAATACTGAATAGACAGATAAACAACAACAACAACAACAATACTGAATAGACACATAAACAACAACAACAATACTGAATAGACAGATAAACAACAACAACAACAACAATACTGAATAGACACATAAACAACAACAACAATACTGAATAGACAGATAAACAACAACAACAATACTGAATAGACAGATAAACAACAATACTGAATAGACAGATAAACAACAACAACAACAACAACAACAATACTGAATAGACATATAAACAACAACAACAACAACAACAATACTGAATAGACACATAAACAACAACAACTATACTGAATAGACACATAAACAACAACAACAACAACAACAACAACAATACTGAATAGACACATAAACAACAACAACAATACTGAATAGACATATAAACAACAACAACAATACTGAATAGACACATAAACAACAACAACAACAACAATACTGAATAGACACATAAACAACAACAACAATACTGAATAGACAGATAAACAACAACAACAATACTAAATAGACAGATAAACAACAACAACAATACTGAATAGACAGATAAACAACAACAACAATACTAAATAGACAGATAAACAACAACAACAATACTGAATAGACAGATAAACAACAACAACAATACTGAATAGACACATAAACAACAACAATACTGAATAGACACATAAACAACAACAACAATACTAAATAGACAGATAAACAACAACAACAATACTGAATAGACAGATAAACAACAACAACAATACTGAATAGACAGATAAACAACAACAACAATACTGAATAGACAAATAAACAACAACAACAATACTGAATAGACAGATAAACAACAACAATACTGAATAGACAGATAAACAACAACAACAACAACAACAATACTGAATAGACATATAAACAACAAAGGAACAATACTGAATAGACAGATAAACAACAACAACAACAACAACAACAATACTGAATAGACAGATACACAACAACAATACTGAATAGACAGATAAACAACAACAACAACAATACTGAATAGACATATAAACAACAACAACAATACTAAATAGACAGATAAACAACAACAACAATACTGAATAGACAGATAAACAACAACAACAATACTAACAGACAGATAAACAACAACAACAATACTGAATAGACAGATAAACAACAACAACAACAATACTGAATAGACAGATAAACAACAACAACAATACTAAATAGACAGATAAACAACAACAACAATACTGAATAGACATATAAACAACAACAACAATACTGAATAGACAGATAAACAACAACAATACTGAATAGACAGATAAACAACAACAATACTGAATAGACACATAAACAACAACAATACTGAATAGACACACAGATAACAACAACAACAACAATACTGAATAGACAGATAAACAACAACAATACAACAGACAGATAAACTTAATAGACAATACTAAACAACAACAACAACAACAATACTGAATAGACAGATAAACAACAACAACAACAACAATACTGAATAGACAGATAAACAACAACAACAACAACAATACTGAATAGACAGATAAACAACAACAACAATACTGAATAGACACATAAACAACAACAACAATACTGAATAGACACATAAACGCTTTTGCAATTGCGTACAGCTCCATTTTACAACCAGGAAAACCAACCGAGACAACCGAAAATAGAATATATCTATTTGAATATATTGAATTCAGCTTGTATCACGCTATTCCACATAAACAGAAAAATATTTGATCTGATTGGTTTTTTTTTTTACTATGGGAGTGACGGGTTTGGCACAAAATCTCTGCTGCGCTCTTTCAGCACCACGGACAGCACCCATCACACTTAAGCAAGATTTCTGTGTGATGGTGCTCGGTGTGATGGTCCTCGGTGTGATGGTCCTCGGTGTTAAATTAAGGAAAGCTTTGACTATGTACAGACTCAGTGAGCATAGCCTTGCTATTGAGAAAGGCCGCCATAGGCAGACATGGGGTAGAGAGAGAGGGGGTAGAGAGAGAGAGAGGGGGGGGGTAGAGAGAGGGGAGGGGGTAGAGAGAGAGGGGTGGGGTAGAGAGAGAGGGGTGGGGTAGAGAGAGAGGGGTGGGGTAGAGAGAGAGGGGTGGGGTAGAGAGAGAGGTGGGGTAGAGAGAGAGGGGTGGGGTAGAGAGAGAGAGGTGGGGTAGAGAGAGAGAGGTGGGGTAGAGAGAGAGGGGTGGGGTAGAGAGAGAGGGGTGGGGGAGAGAGAGAGGTGGGGTAGAGAGAGAGGGGTGGGATAGAGAGAGAGGGGTGGGGTAGAGAGAGAGGGGGGGGGGTAGAGAGAGAGGGGGGGGGAGAGAGAGAGGGGTGGGGTAGAGAGAGAGGGGTGGGGTAGAGAGAGAGGGGTGGGGTAGAGAGAGAGAGGTGGGGTAGAGAGAGAGAGGTGGGGTAAAGAGAGAGAGGTGGGGTAGAGAGAGAGAGGTGGGGTAGAGAGAGAGAGGTGGGGTAGAGAGAGAGGGGTGGGGTAGAGAGAGAGAGGTGGGGTAGAGAGAGAGGGTGGGGTAGAGAGAGAGGGGTGGGGTAGAGAGAGAGGGGTGGGGTAGAGAGAGAGAGGTGGGGTAGAGAGAGAGGGGTGGGGTAGAGAGAGAGGGGTGGGGTAGAGAGAGAGGGGTGGGGTAGAGAGAGAGAGGTGGGGTAGAGAGAGAGAGGTGGGGTAAAGAGAGAGGGTGGGGTAAAGAGAGAGGGGTGGGGTAGAGAGAGAGAGGTGGGGTAGAGAGAGAGGGGGGTAAAGAGGGGGGTGGGGTAGAGAGAGAGAGGTGGGGTAAAGAGAGAGAGGTGGGGTAAAGAGAGAGAGGTGGGGTAAAGAGAGAGGGTGGGGTAGAGAGAGAGAGGTGGGGTAAAGAGAGAGAGGTGGGGTAAAGAGAGAGGGGTGGGGTAGAGAGAGGGTGGGGTAGAGAGAGAGAGGTGGGGTAAAGAGAGAGAGGTGGGGTAGAGAGAGAGAGGTGGGGTAAAGAGGGTAAGAGAGAGAGGTGGGGTAAAGAGAGAGAGGGTGGGGTAAAGAGAGAGGGGTGGGGTAGAGAGAGAGAGGTGGGGTAAGAGAGAGAGGTGGGGTAAAGAGAGGGGGTGGGGTAGAGAGAGAGAGGTGGGGTAGAGAGAGAGAGGTGGGGTAGAGAGAGAGGGGGGTAAAGAGGGGGGTGGGGTAGAGAGAGAGAGGTGGGGTAGAGAGAGAGGTGGGGTAGAGAGAGAGGGTGGGGTAGAGAGAGAGAGGTGGGGTAGAGAGAGAGGTGGGGTAAAGAGAGAGGGGTGGGGTAGAGAGAGAGGGTGGGGTAGAGAGAGAGGGGTGGGGTAAAGAGAGAGAGGTGGGGTAGAGAGAGAGAGGTGGGGTAGAGAGAGAGGGGTGGGGTAGAGAGAGAGAGGTGGGGTAAAGAGAGAGGGGTGGGGTAGAGAGAGAGAGGTGGGGTAGAGAGAGAGGGGTGGGGTAGAGAGAGAGGGGGGGTAGAGAGAGAGAGGTGGGGTAGAGAGAGAGGGGTGGGGTAGAGAGAGAGAGGTGGGGTAGAGAGAGAGGGGTGGGGTAGAGAGAGAGAGGTGGGGTAGAGAGAGAGAGGTGGGGTAGAGAGAGAGAGGTGGGGTAGAGAGAGAGGACGTAGAAGGAAAGAGGACAGAGAGTTCTAAGCGTCAGACAGACAGTAAACATATAAACTCTACAGGCGTTACATTTGATCTGCGTTGTTATAATTTAGTGAACGTCATTTACTAAAAATGAGCACTTCTACTTATTTTGCGGGAATACTTGGCCTCACGCATACGAATCTCCGGTCCACTCAACAAGAGGAAATACTGCCTTGGATAACAACGTTTGGGATTTATCTTTTGAAAAGTTCATGGTTAAGGAGAAGAAAGGCTCTAGTTACTCTGCTGCTGTGTTATGTAACGTCAATAATAAGAATGGCAACAATAACGTCTCACATTAAAAGCCCCCGCACATTATGTCATCATACGGTCTCACAGTTGGCACTGAGCAAGTGGATGTCAGGTTTAAATAGGCTGAGCAAACACAGTGTTGGTAGGGCACAGGGGACCCAGGTTCAAACTCAACCTAACATCGAGCGACCGCGTCAAGCGGTTTGGACCTTTTGGCGTAACGGTTAACCAGACAGATTTCCTGTTTAACCCCTTTTCCTAAACATTAACCCAGTCTAAGTTGTTTCCTGTTAACCCCTATTCCTAAACATTAACCCAGTCTAAGTTGTTTCCTGTTAACCCC
>NC_068455.1:78609350-78614350 GCF_023373465.1 Oncorhynchus keta | reverse complement strand
TATGGGTTGTTTTACAATGGTGTTTGTTCTTCACTGGTTGACCTTTTCTTGTGGCAACAGGTCACACATCTTGCTGCTGTGATGCACACTGTGATATTTCACCCAGTAGATATGGGAGTTTATCAAAATTGGGTTTGTTTTCGAATTCTTTGTGGATCTGTGTAATCTGAGGGAAATATGTATCTCTAATATGGTCATACATTGGGCAGGAGGTTAGGAAGTGCAGCTCAGTTTCCACCTCATTTTGTGGGCAGTGTGCACATAACCTGTCTTCTCTTGAGAGCCATGTCTGCCTACGGCGGCCTTTCTCAATAGCAAGACTATGCTCACTAAGTCCGTACATAGTCAAAGCTTTCCTTAAGTTTGGGTCAGTCACAGTGGTCAGGTATTCTGCCACCGTGTCCTCTCTGTTTAGGGTCAAATAGCATTCTAGTTTGCTCATATTTTTTGTTAATTCTTTCCAATGTGTCAAGTAATTATCTTTGAGTGTTCTCATGATTTGGTTTGGTCTAATTGTGCTACTGCCCTGGGGCTCTGTGGGGTGTGTTTGTGTTTGTGTTTGTGAACAGAGCCCCAGGACCAGCTTTCTTAGGGGAGTCTTCTCCAGGTTCATCTCTCTGTAGGTGATGGCTTTGTTAAGGAAGGTTTGGGAATCGCTTCTTTTTAGGTGGTTGTAGAATTTAATGGATCTTTTCTTTTCTGGATTTTGATCATTCGTGGGTTTTGGCCTAATTCTGCTCTGCATGCATTATTTGGTGTTTTACATTGTACACTGAGGATATGTTTGCAGAATTCTGCCTGCAGAGTCTCAATTTCATTTTTGTCCCATTTTGTGAATTCTTGGATGGTGAGCGGACCCCAGACCTCACAACCATGAAGTGCAATGTCTTCAATAACTGACTCAAGTGTTTTTAGCCAGATCCTAATTGGTATGTCGAATTTTAGTTCCTTTTGTTGGCATAGAATGCCCTTCTTGCTATGTCTCTCAGATCGTTCACAGCTTTGTGGAAGTTACCTGTGTCGCTGATGTTTAGGCCGAGGTATATATCGTTTTTGTGTGCTTTAGGGCAACGGTGTCTAGATGGAATTTGCATTTGTGGTAGTAGCAAATTGACCTTTTTTGGAACACCATTATTTTGGTCTTGCTGAGATTTACTGTCAGGGCCCAGGTCTGTCAGGGCCCAGTTCTGTCAGGACCCAGGTCTGATAGAATCTGTGCAGAAGATCTAGGTGCTGTTGTAGGCACTCCTTGGTTGGTGACAGAAGCACCAGATCATCAGCAAACAGTAGACATTTGACTTCAGATTCTAGTAGGGTGAGGCCGGGTGCTGCACACTTTTCGAGTGTATATCAAATCTATATATATGTTGAAGAGAGTGACTTCAGCCTCCTGAGGTTGAAGAGGCGCTGCTGCACCTTCGTCACCACACTGTCTGTGTGGGTGGACCATTTCAGTTTCTCCGTGATGTGTACGCCGAGGAACTAAAAACTTTCCACCTTTTCCACTATTGTCCCGTCGATGTGGAAAGGGGGGTGCTCCCTCTGCTGTTTCCTGAAGTCCACGATCATCTCCTTTGTTTTGTTGACGTTGAGTGTGAGGTCACTTTCCTGACACCACACTCCGAGGGCCCTCACCTCCTCCCTGTAGGCCGTCTCATCGTTGTTGGTAATCAGGCCTACCACCGTAGTGTCGTCCGCAAACTTGATGATTGAGTTGGAGGCTTGCAGTCATGGGTGAACAGGGAGTACAGGAGAGGGCTGAGAACGCACCCTTGTGGGGACACAGTGTTGAGGATCAGCAGGGTGGAGATGTTGTTGCCTATCCTCACCACCTGGGGGCGGCCCATCAGGAAGTCCATGACCCAGTTGCACAGGGCGGGGTCGAGACCCAGGGTCTCGAGCTTAATGATGAGTTTGGAGTTTTGCTATGGTGTTAAATTCTGAGCTGTAGTCGATGAGCAGCATTCTTACACAGGTATTCCTCTTGTCCAGATGGGTTAGGGCAGTGTGCAGTGTGATTGCGATTGCGGCGTCTGTGGACCTATTGGGGTGGTAAGCAAATTGGAGTGTGTCTAGGGTGTCAGGTAGAGTGGAGGTAATATGGTCCTTCACTAGTCTCTCAAAGCACTTCATCATGACGGAAGTGAGTGCGAGGGGGCGGTAGTCATTTAGTTCAGTTACCTTAGCTTTCTTGGGAACAGGAACAATGGTGGCCCTCTTGAAACATGTGGGAACAACAGACTGGGATAGGGATGGATTGAATATGTCCGTAAACACACCAGCCAGCTGGTCTGCGCATGCTCTGAGGACGCGGCTGGGGATGCCGTCTGGGCCGGCAGCCTTGTGAGGGTTAACTTCTTTGGGACTGGGGGGCAGTATTGAGTAGCTTGGATAATAAGGTGCCCAGAGTAAACTGCCGGCTACTCAGGCCCAAAAGCTAGAATATAATTAGTAGATTTGGATAGAAAAAAAATAGAAAAAAAAGTTTCTAAAACTGTTTGAATGATGTCTGTGAGTATAACAGAACCCATATTGCAGGCAAAAACCTGGAAGTGGGAAATCTGAGATTCGTCTATCAAATATACAGTGTCTATGGGGTCATATTGCACTTCCTAAGGCTTCCACTAGATGTCAACAGTCTTTAGAACCTTGTTTCAGGCTTCTACTGTGAAGGGGGAGCGAATAAGAGCTGTTTGACTAAGGTGTCAGGCAGAGTGCCATGAGCTCAGTCTCACGAGTGCTTGTGAAAGTTAGCTGCGTTACATTGCATTTCTAAAGACAAAGGAATTCTCCGGTTTAAACATTATTGAAGATTTATGTTAAAAACAACCTAAAGATTGATTCTATTCTTCGTTTGACATGTGTCTACGGACTGTAATATAACTTTTTGGAGTTTTCGTCTGAACTTTCGCCTGGATTTGTGAACTAAACGCGCGAACAAAAAGGAGGTATTTGGACATAAATTATGAACTTTAACGAATAAAACAAACATTTATTGTGGAACTGGGATTCCAAGGAGTGCATTCTGATGAAGATCATCAAAGGTAAGTGAATATTTATAATGCTATTTCTGACTTTTCTGACACCTCTCCTTCTTTGGAAAATGGCTGTATGTTTTTCTGTGGCTTGGTGCTGACCTAACATAATCGCAAGGTGTGCTTTCGCCGTAAAGCATTTTTGAAATCTGACACAGCGGTTGCATTAAGGAGAAGTTTATCTATATTTCCATGCAAAACACTTGTATCTTTTAACAATGTTTATTATGAGTATTTCTGTAATTTAATGTGGCTCTCCGCACTTTCACCGTATGTTTGTTTGAGACAATGCATTTCTGAACATAACACACCAATCTAAAATGTGGTTTTTGGACATAAAGATGACCTTTATCGAACAAAACACACATTTATTATGTAACATTAAGTCCTGTGAGTGCGATCTGATGAAGATCATCAAAGGTTAGTGATTAATTTAATCGCTATTTCTGACTTTTATGAGGGCTCTCCTGGGCTGGAAAATGGATTTATGGTTTTCTGTGACTAGGTGCTAACCTAACATAATCTTTTGGTGTGCTTTCTCCGTAAAGCCTATTAAAGTTTATCTTTAAAATGGTGTAAAATACTTGAATCTTTGAGGAATTTTAATTATGGAATTTCTGTTGTTTAGCGTCCCACATATCCCAGAGAAGTTAACAGAGAAGAGAAGTTAACACATTTAAATGTTTTACTCACGTTGGCTGCAGTGAAGGAGAGTCCGCAGGTTTTGGTAGCGGGCCGTGTCAGTGGCACTGTATTGTCCTCAAAGTGAGCAAAGAAGTTGTTTAATTTGTCTGGGAGCAAGACATTGTGGTCCGTGACCAGTCAGGTTTTCCTTTTGTAGTCAGTGATTGACTGGAGACCCTGCCACATACCTCTCGTGTCTGAGGTGTTGAATTGCAACTCTACTTTGTCTATATACTGACGCTTAGCTTGTTTGATTGCCTTGCGGAGGGAATAGCTACACTGTTTGTATTTGGTCTCCTCCTAATTCCTGCTTACAAGCAAAAACAAAAGCAGGAAGCACCAGTGATTCGGTCAAGAAAGTCAGATGAAGCAGATGCTGAACAACAGGACTGTTTTGCACAGACTGGAATATGTTCCGGGACTCTTCTGATTGCACATCAGTCAGTGGCTTCATCAATCGATGATGCCATCCCCACAGTGACTGTACGTACCCCAATCAGAAGCCATGGATTAAAGGAAACATCTGCACTGACCTACAGGGTAGAGCTGCCACCTTCAAGGAGCGGGACTCTAACACGGAAGATTATAAGAAATCCCACCATGCCCTCCGACAAAACCATCAAACCATCAAACAGGCAAAGTGTCAATACAGGACTAAGATTGAATCGTAATACACCGGCGCAATGGCTCGTCAGATGTGTCAGTTCTTGCAAACTATTACAAACTACAAAGGGAAGCACAGCCGAGAGCTGCCCAGTGACATGAGCCTACCAGACGAGCTAATTAACTTTTATGATCGCTTCGAGGCAAGTAACAATGAAACATGCATGAGATCATCCGCTGTTCAGGATGACTATGTGATCACGCTCTCAGCAGCCAATGTGAGTAAGACGTTAAAACAGGTCAACATTCACAAGGCCACAGGGCCAGATGGGATTACCAGGCCTAATGGATTACTGGCAAGTGTCTTCACTGACATTTTCAATCTGTCCCTATCTGAGTCTGCGATACCAACATGTTTCAAGCAGACCACCGTAGTCCCTGTGCCCAAGAACACTAAGGTAACCTAACTAATTGACTACTGACCCTGAAGTGCTTTGAAAGGCCGGTCATGGCTCACATCAACACTATTATCCCAAAAACCCTAGACCCACTCCAATTTGCATACCTCCCCAACAGATCCACAGATGATGCAATCTCATTTGCACTCCACACTGCCCTTTCCCACCTGGACAAAAGGAACACCTATGTGAGAATGCTATTCATTGACTACAGCTCAGT
>NC_068455.1:78576850-78599350 GCF_023373465.1 Oncorhynchus keta | reverse complement strand
AGAGAGAGAGAGAGAGAGAGAGAGAGAGAGAGAGAGAGAGAGAGGAATGTAGGTCTAATCAAAGGAAAAATGACTGCAGTTGGTTTTCAGACAATGTAATTGAATTTCATGGTACACACACACACACCATGGCACAGGATTCCCTCAACACAAATAACCCACAGATTAGACTGAAATGGAGGGGCAGAGAGACAGAGAGAGAGAGTTTTATTTTCCCTTTTGTACTTTAACTATTTGCACATCGTTACAACACTGTATATAGACGAAATATGACATTTGAAATGTCTCTATTATTTTGGAACTTTTGAGTGTAATTTGTGAGTTTACTGTTCTTTTTTATTGCTTATTTCATTTTTGTTTATCGATTCCACTTTCTCTGGCAATGTTAACATATGTTTACCATACCAATAAAGCCCTTAAATTTAATTGAGAAAGAGTGGGGGAGAGAGAGCGTGGGGGAGAGAGAGTGTGTGTGTGTGTGTGTGTGTGTGTGTGTGTGTGTGTGTGTGTGTGTGTGTGTGTGTGTGTGTGTGTGTGTGTGTGTGTGTGTGTGTGTGTGTGTGTGTGTGTGTGTGTGTGTGTGTGCATGTGATTCAAAATTTAGAAAAACACAGATGTTGCAGCAGTGTGTGTGTGTGTGTGTGCGTGTGTGTGTGTGCCTGCGTGTGCCTGTGTGTGTGTGTGTGTGTACAGGTGTAAGAAGGACAAGGCTGAATTGTGGTACAGAAAGATGATGATTACAAGATAATTATGATTAGATGTTTAAAGTTTCATTCTTCGCATGTATACACCATCCAACGATATGCAGGTTCTTTCTCCAACAATAACAAATAAGAAATCACAACCACAACCTACTAACATTTTAACATCAGTATCAGGAAGGAACCATTTACAGTACAATATTTACATACAGTTGAACTCTGAAGTTTACAAACAACTTATAGCCAAATACATTTAAACTCAGTTTTTTCACAATTCCTGATATTTAATCCCAGTAAAAAATGCTCTGTCTTAGGTCAGTTTGGATCACCACTTTATTTAAGAATGTGAAATGTCAGAATAATAAGTAGGGAGAAGGATTTATTTCAGCTTTTATTTCCTTCATCACATTCCCAGTGGGTCAGAAGTTTGGGTGAATTCTGGCCCATTCCTCCTGACAGAGCTGGATCAACTGAGTCAGGTTTGTAGGCCTCCTCGCTCGCACACACTTTTTCAGTTCTGTCCACACATTTTCTATAGGATTGAGGTCAGGGCTTTGTGATGGCCACTCCAATACCTTGACTTTGTTGTCCTTAAGCCATTTTGCCACAACTTTAGAAGTATGCTTGGGGTCATTGTCCATTTGGAAGACCCATTTGTGACCAAGCTTTAACTTCCTGACTGATGTCTTGAGATGTTGCTTCAATATAGCCACATAATTGTTCCTCCTCATGATGCCATCTATTTTGTGAAGTGCACAAGTCCCTCCTGCAGCAAAGCACCCCCACAACATGATGCTGCCACCCCTGTGCTTCACGGTTGGGATGGTGTTCTTCGGCTTGCAAGCCTCCCCCTTTTTCCTCAAAAAATAACCATGGTCATTATGGCCAAACAGTTCTATTTTTGTTTCATCAAACCAGAGGACATTTTTCCAAAAAGTATGATCTTTGTCCATATGTGCAGTTGCAAACTGTAGTCTGGCATTTTTATGGTGGTTTTGGAGCAATGGCTTCTTCCTTGCTGAGCGGCCTTTTAGGTTATGTCGATATAGGACTCGTTTTACTGTGGATATTGATACTTTTGTGCCTGTTTCCTCCAGCATCTTCACAAGGTCCTGTGATGTTGTTCTGGTATTGATTTGCACTTTCACACCAAAGTACGTTCATCTCTAGGAGACAGAACGCATCTCCTTTGTGAGAGGTATGACGGCTGCGTGGTCCCATGGTGTTTATACTTGTGTACTATTGTTTGTACAGATGAACATGGTACCTTCAGGCGTTTGGAAATTGCTCCCAAGGATGAACCAGACTTGTGGAGGTCTACAATTGTTTTTCTGAGGTCTTGACTGATTTGTTTTGATTGTCCCATGATGTCAAGCAAAGAGGCACTGAGTTTGAAGGTAGGCCTTGAAATAAATCCACAGGTACACCTCCAATTGACTCAAATTATGTAAATTAGCGTTTCAGAAGCTTCTAATGCCATGACGTAATTTTCTGGAATTTTCCAAGCTGTTTAAAGGCACAGTCAACTTATTGTATGAAAACTTCTGACCCACTGGAATTGTGATACAGTGAATTATAAGATAAATAATCTGTCTGTAAACAATTGTTGGAAAAATTACTTGTCATGCACAAAGTAGATGTCCTAACCGACTTGCCAAAACTATAGTTTGTTAACAAGAGATTTGTGGAGTGGTTGAAAATTAGCTTTTAATGACTCCAACCTAAGTGTATGTAAACTTCAGACTTCAACTGTATGTCAGAGCAGATGGCCCAATACATAATTATAATCATCTGTAAATTGACCACAACTGTGACCTCAACTCAGTCTTATGTATCAAAACTGGAAATTGTGTTTTTTAGATAAAAGTATTGACTCAAAGCAAGAAAATGGTTCATCACACTGCATTTTGTGGAACGATGGGAAAGGAATTCTGCTTTGAAAGTTGAAAAGTTGAAAACTTGTAAACCCACTTTTGAAAATGCAATGGTTCATTGGATCAGTCTAAAACTTCCCACATACATCGATGCCATCTAGTGGCCAAAATCTAAATTGCACCTGGGCTGGAATAATACATTATGGTCTTTATTTTGCATTTCAAAGAGGATGGAACAAAGAAATACAAAATAACGTATTTTTTTCTTCTTTGTATTATCTCTTACCAGATCTAATGTGTTATATTCTCCTACATTCCTTTCGCATTTCCACAACCTTGTGTTTCCTTTCAAATGGTACCAATAATAATCAGCATATCCTTGCTTTAGGGCCTGAGCTACAGGCAGTTAGATTTCGGTTTGTAATTTTAGGCAGAAATTGACAAAAAAGGGTCAGATCCTTAAGAGGTGTTTAAGCCTTAATCCCACCCATCTGTTTCAGGATTCATTTGTGAGGCCAGATGCTAAACAGAGTGAGTATTTTAGTAAACAAACAAAGACTAAAAGTGTTAAAAGTAGGAGAAGAAACTCCAGGTGATAATGCATTTTATCTTGATCTAATCCTATCCTGACTTTATCCAGTCCTATCCTGACTTTATCTAGTCCTATCCTGACTTTATCTGGTCCTATCCTGACTTTATCTAGTCCTATCCTGACTTTATCTAGTCCTATCCTGACTTTATCTGGTCCTATCCTGACTTTATCTAGTCCTATCCTGACTTTATCTAGTCCTATCCTGACTTTATCTGGTCCTATCCTGACTTTATCTAGCCCTATCCTGACTTTATCTAGTCCTATCCTGACTTTATCTGGTCCTATCCTGACTTTATCTAGTCCTATCCTGACTTTATCTAGTCCTATCCTGACTTTATCTGGTCCTATCCTGACTTTATCTAGTCCTATCCTGACTTTATCTAGTCCTATCCTGACTTTATCTGGTCCTATCCTGACTTTATCTAGTCCTATCCTGACTTTATCTAGTCCTATCCTGACTTTATCTAGTCCTATCCTGACTTTATCTAGTCCTATCCTGACTTTATCTAGTCCTATCCTGACTTTATCTAGTCCTATCCTGACTTTATCTGGTCCTATCCTGACTTTATCTAGTCCTATCCTGACTTTATCTAGTCCTATCCTGACTTTATCTGGTCCTATCCTGACTTTATCCAGTCCTATCCTTACTTTATCTAGTCCTATCCTGACTTTATCTAGTCCTATCCTGACTTTATCTTCCTATCTGACTTTATCCAGTCCTATCCTGACTTTATCTAGTCCTATCCTGACTTTATCTAGTCATATCCTGACTTTATCTGGTCCTATCCTGACTTTATCCAGTTATCCTGACTTTATCTGGTCCTATCCTTTATCTGGTCCTATTCTTTTATCTAGTCCTATCCTGACTTTATCTGGTCCTATCCTGACTTTATTTATCCTGACTTTATCTAGTCCTATCCTGACTTTATCTGGTATTCTGACTTTATCTAGTCCTATCCTGACTTTATCTGGTCCTATCCTGACTTTATCTAGTCCTATCCTGACTTTATCTAGTCCTATCCTGACTTTATCTAGTCCTATCCTGACTTTATCTAGTCATATCCTGACTTTATCTGGTCCTATCCTGACTTTATCCAGTCCTATCCTGACTTTATCTGGTCCTATCCTGACTTTATCTAGTCCTATCCTGACTTTATCTGGTCCTATCCTGACTTTATCTAGTCCTATCCTGACTTTATCTAGTCCTATCCTGACTTTATCTAGTCCCATCCTGACTTTATCTAGTCCCATCCTGACTTTATCTAGTCCCATCCTGACTTTGGTGCAGGTCATGTTCACATTACCTTCTCTGGTTAACACACACTACATCAAATAAAAGCCATGTTTATTTGTCACAGGATACAGCAGGTGTAAACGGTACACAGAAATGGAAACTTTACATAGTAGCAATATCAAAACCAGAAAGTGTCCTGACTAAAACACATCCAGCCACATCCAGCTAAGTGGATGGGTCACTATTGTCTAGACATGTACACATGTTCATAAAATACTATAGATGGCCGTAATCACCCCCAGACACACCTGGCTAATTTGATGGGTCATGTAATCATCTGGCAAAGTGGAGAGTTTTGTTTAGACATGTAGCTAGCTAGCTAGCTAGCAAGCTAAACAATGAACTGGCATAATCCCCAACTCATACCACTACCAACACAAACATTGGTATAGCTGTAGTTTGAATCTGCAGGTAGCTAAAGCTAACCAACCAGGTTAAATGCTAACATCAGGCTAACATCAGGCTATAAGTAGCAATTCAATACTACACAGATCATACACATAACGTTAGCTAGCGAGCCAGCAAGGATTGACGTGCAACATATGCCAAGTTTCCAGAAACAAGTCGCAACAACTGGGGACTACAAATTAAATCAAGAACTACAGATGGAAATTTGCATGTTGCACATTGTCCCTGACAACAACAAAAAACGAATAAATGAACTAAACCCCCCCCCAAAAAAGAGATTGTATATGAAAAGAACAATAATTTCATACCTTTGTTACATTGAGAAACGTCTCATTTTTAAATTAGTGGTGATGATTCATACTGTATACAGAGCATTCGGAAAGTATTCAGACTCCGTGACTTATTTTGTGTGTTGTTACGTTTCAGCCTCATTATTCTAAAATAGATTAAATCGTTTTTTCCCCCTAATCAATCTGCATACAATACCCCATAAATACAAAGCAAAAAAACGTTTTTTTTTTTTTTTTTTACATTTTGCACATTTATAAAATGAAATAGAATCTGAAATATGACATTTACATAAGTATTCTGAAAATGTACTCAGTACTTTGTTGGACACACCTACCCATTCAAGGGTTTTTCTTTATTTTTATTATTTTCTACATTGTAGAATAATAATTGTGAAGACTTCTGAAGCTAATCTAAGCAGGGTTGGTCCTGGTCAGTTCCTGGATGGGAGACCAGATGCTGCTGGAAGTAGTGTTGGAGGGCCAGTAGGAGGCACTCTTTCCTCTGATCTGAAAAAAATATTTTCAGTATCCTGAGGGCGAATAGGTTTTGTCATGCCCTCTTCATGAATGTCTTGGTGTGCTTGGACCATGCTGGTTTGTTGGTGATGTGGACGCTAAGGAATTTGAAGCTTTCAACCTGCTCCACTACCACCCTTCGAAGAGAATGGGGGCGTGCTCAATCCTCCTTTTCCTGTAGTTCACTATCAGCTCCTTTGTCTTGATCACGTTGAGGGAGAGGTTGTTGTCCTGGCACCACACGACCAGATCTCTGACCTCCTCCCTATAGGCTGTCTCTTTGTTGTCGGTAATCAGGCTGGTGTCATCAGCAAACTTAATGATGGTGTTGGAGACGTGCCTAGCTGTGCAGTCATGAGTGAACAGAGAGTACAGGAAGAGGCTGAGAACGCACCCCTGAGGGGCCCCCGTGTTGAGGATCAGCGTGACGGATGTGTTGTTACCTACCCTTACCACCTGGTGGCGGCCCGTCAGGAAGTCCAGGATCCAGTTGCAGAGGGAGGTGTTTAGTCCCATGGTCCTTAGCTTAGTGATGAGCTCTGAGGGCACTATGGTGTTGAATGCTGAGCTGTAGTCAATTAATATAATTCTTACATAGGTGTTCCTTTTGTCCAGGTGGGAAAGGGCAATGTGGAGTGCAATAGAGATTGCATCATCTGTGGATCTGTTTGGGGAGGTGTGCAAATTGGATTTGGTGTGGTGTTGATGTGAGCAATGACCAGCCTTTCAAAGCATTTCATGGCTATAGACGTGAGTGCTACGGGTCGGTAGTCATTTAGACAAGTTACCTTAGTGTTCTTTGGAACAGAGACTATGGTGGTCTGCTTGAAATTTTTTGGTATTACGGACTCAGACGGGGAGACGTTGAATATGTCAGTGAAGACACTTGCCAGTTGGTCAGCGCATGCTCGGAGTACCCGTCTGGGTAATCCGTCTGGCCCTGTGGCCTTGTGAATGCTGACCTGTTTGAAGGTCTTACAGACATCGGCTGCGGAGAGCGTGATCACACAGCCGTCCTGAACAGCTGGTGCTCTCGTGCACGTTTCGGTGTTACTTGCCTCGAAGCGAGCGTAGAAGTAGTTTAGCTCGTCTGGTAGGCTCGTGTCACTGGGCAGCTCTCGGCTGTGTTTCTCTTTGTAGTTTGTAATAGTTTGCAAGAACTGACACATCTGACGAGCCATTGCGCCGGTGTATTACGATTCAATCTTAGTCCTGTATTGACACTTTGCCTGTTTGATGGTTTTGTCGGAGGGCATGGTGGGATTTCTTATAATCTTCCGTGTTAGAGTCCCGCTCCTTGAAGGTGGCAGCTCTACCCTTTAGGTCAGTGCAGATGTTTCCTTTAATCCATGGCTTCTGATTGGGGTACGTACAGTCACTGTGGGGACGACGTCATCGGTATTGATGAAGCCAACGACATTGACTCCTCAATGTCATCGGAGGAATCGTGGAACATATTTCAGTCTGTAAAACAGTCCTGTAGTTTATCAATCTGCTTAATCTTTTCACTTCTTTATAGACCGAGTCACTGGTGCATCCTGCTTTCATTTTTTTGCTTGTAACCAGCAATCAGGAGGATAGAAATATAGTCAGATTTGCAAAATGGAGGGCGAGGGAGAGCTTTGTACATGTCTCTGTGTGTGGAGTGGGTGGAGTGTAGTGTGGAGTGAAGGTGGTCTAGAATTGTTTTCCCTCTGGTTGCACGTGTAACATGCTGGTACAAATGAGGTAAAACTGATTTAAGTTTCTCTGCATTAAAACCTTTTGCGACTAGCAATCCCGGATCCGGGAGCGTAATCATAGCCTCAAACGAATTAGCATAACGCAACGGACATAAATACCCCTAGAAAATGTTCCTATTCATGAAAATCACAAATGAAATATATTGAAACACAAGCTTAGCCTTTTGTTAATCACACTGTCATCTTAGATTTTCAAAATATGCGTTACAGCCAGCGCTAGACAAGCATTTGTGTAAGTTTATCATGGCATAATGTTATGCTAGGCTCTGCAGGCAGCAGGCAACATTTTCACAAAAATAAGAAAAGCAATCAAATTAAATCATTTTGGATTTCCCTCCTCTTCCCTGCCCAACAACACACTCCACTTCAGTCTCCTATTAAATTAAATAATTTACCTTTGAAGAACTTCCATTGTTTTCACTCAGGAGACTCCCAGTTATATAGCAAATGTTCCTTTTTTTCAAAAATATTATTTTTGTAGGCGAAATACTTATTTTCCACCATAATTTGCAAATAAATTCATTAAATATCCTACGATGTGATTTTCTGGATTTTTTCTCCTCATTTTGTCAGTCATAGTTGAAGTGTACCTATGATGAAAATTACAGGCCTCTCTCATCTTTTTAAGTGGGAGAACTTGCACAATTGGTGGCTGACTAAATACTTTTTTGCCCCACTGTACATATTTGGCTGCAAGAGGGGCCGTTGCTCCTTCACAAGAGGGGCCGTTACTCCTTCACAAGAGGGTCCGTTGCTCCTTCACAAGAGGGGCTGTTACTCCTTCACAAGAGGAGCCGTTGCTCCTTCACAAGAGGGGACGTTGCTCCTTCACAAGAGGGGACGTTGCTCCTTCACAAGAGGAGCCGTTGCTCCTTCACAAGAGGGTCCGTTGCTCCTTCACAAGAGGGGCTGTTACTCCTTCACAAGAGGAGCCGTTACTCCTTCACAAGAGGAGCTGTTGCTCCTTCACAAGAGGAGCCGTTACTCCTTCACAAGAGGAGCTGTTGCTCCTTTACAAGAGGAGCCGTTACTCCTTCACAAGAGGAGCTGTTGCTCCTTCACAAGAGGAGCCGTTACTCCTACACAAGAGGAGCTGTTGCTCCTTCACAAGAGGAGCCATTACTCCTTCACAAGAGGAGCCGTTGCTCCTTCACAAGAGGAGCCGTTACTCCTACACAAGAGTGGCCGTTGCTCCTTCACAAGAGGAGTCGTTACTCCTTCACAAGAAGAGCTGTTACTCCTTCACAAGAGGAGACGTTGCTCCTTCACAAGAGGGCCGTTGCTCCTTCACAAGAAGAGCTGTTACTCCTTCACAAGAGGAGCCGTTGCTCCTTCACAAGAGGAGCCGTTACTCCTACACAAGAGTGGCCGTTGCTCCTTCACAAGAGGAGCCGTTACTCCTTCACAAGAAGAGCTGTTACTCCTTCACAAGAGGGCCGTTGCTCCTTCACAAGAAGAGCTGTTACTCCTTCACAAGAGGGGCCGTTGCTCCTTCACAAGAGGAGCTGTTACTCCTTCACAAGAGGAGCTGTTACTCCTTCACAAGAGGAGCCGTTACTCCTTCACAAGAGGAGCCGTTACTCCTTCACAAGAAGAGCTGTTACTCCTTCACAAGAGGAGCCGTTACTCCTTCACAAGAAGAGCTGTTACTCCTTCACAAGAAGAGCTGTTACTCCTTCACAAGAGGGACGTTGCTCCTTCACAAGAAGAGCTGTTGCTCCTTCACAAGAAGAGCTGTTACTCCTTCACAAGAAGAGCTGTTACTCCTTCACAAGAAGAGCTGTTACTCCTACACAAGAGGAGCCGTTACTCCTTCACAAGAGGAGCTGTTACTCCTTCACAAGAAGAGCTGTTACTCCTTCACAAGAGGAGCTGTTGCTCCTTCACAAGAAGAGCTGTTACTCCTTCACAAGAGGGGCCGTTGCTCCTTCACAAGAGGAGCTGTTACTCCTTCACAAGAGGAGCCGTTGCTCCTTCACAAGAGGGACGTTGCTCCTTCACAAGAGGAGCCGTTGCTCCTTCACAAGAGGGACGTTGCTCCTTCACAAGAGGGACGTTGCTCCTTCACAAGAGGCGCTGTTGCTCCTTCACAAGAGGAGCCGTTGCTCCTTCTCAAGAGGGACGTTGCTCCTTCACAAGAGGAGCTGTTGCTCCTTCACAAGAAGAGCTGTTACTCCTTCACAAGAAGAGCTGTTACTCCTTCACAAGAGGAGCCGTTACTCCTTCACAAGAGGAGCCGTTACTCCTTCACAAGAAGAGCTGTTACTCCTTCACAAGAAGAGCTGTTACTCCTTCACAAGAGGAGCCGTTACTCCTTCACAAGAAGAGCTGTTACTCCTTCACAAGAAGAGCTGTTACTCCTTCACAAGAAGAGCTGTTACTCCTTCACAAGAGGAGCCGTTGCTCCTTCACAAGAGGAGTCGTTACTCCTTCACAAGAGGAGCCGTTGCTCCTTCACAAGAGGAGCCGTTACTCCTTCACCTTAAGTATTTGTTTTGTTTTTATTCCTCTGGGTTTAATAAGACTTTTTTTGCGAATAATGATTCTCTTGAGGAGGAAGGAATATTATATATATATATATATATCTCATGAGGAATATTATATATATATATATATATCGTGAGGAATATTATATATATATATATATATCGTGAGGAATATTATATATATATATCTCATGAGGAATATTATATATATATATATATATATATATATATATATATATATCGTGAGGAATATTATATATATATATATCGTGAGGAATATTATATATATATATATATCGTGAGGAATATTTATCACAGTAAAGGAGAAAGTGCATCTCTGTCTCTACCTCCCCTGTCATGCAGTGACCACATACACGCTCCTCTTTGGGTAGCCATGTCTTTTTATGTCTGCCGGTTTCTATTGCCAATCGGTGGTCACTCAGCCTGTACTTGGTAAGGATCTGTCTCTGCTTCGTATCTCTGACAGAGTAGAGATAATCAGACAATTCATATTCTCTGTTTAGGGTCAGATAGCATTGCAATTTTGTTTAGTTTTTCCAAAGTTGTAAATATAAGTCCTTTGATTGGTTCATGATTATTTTGCTTATTGGAATGATTTAATTTGAAGCAGTGCTGGTGTCATTTTGGTTGGTGAGGTCCAACACGAGCTGACTGAGAGGGCTCGTTTCTGGGCTCAGGTCTTGGGTTTGAAGTGCTTTAAATTGGAGACTCTCTCTCTCTCTGACGGGCGGACGGACGGACGGACGGACGGACGGACAGACAGACAGACAGACAGACAGACAGACAGACAGACAGACAGACAGACAGACAGACAGACAGACAGACAGACAGACTCTCCGACTCGGAGAGAGTAATTCCACCCAGAACAACGACACCATATTTCCTGTAAACACTGCACTAACTATCATCATCATCTTGACAGACAGAGAAAGAGATGTGGACAGTGATCATAGCCCCTGGCTGACCTGCAGAGTTTCCTTAACAGATGAGACATGTTGAAGTTTACATGAGGCCTGGGACTCTCTGACTCTTCACTATGAAATTGTCATTAATACACACACACACACGCACAAACACACTAACGTCAGACTAGACATCGGGTAAACAGTTGAATGAAATCATGACCTAATTATTAAACAATGACAATTGGTTTTCCCTCCTCTTCCCTGCCCAACAACACACTCCACTTCAGTCTCCTATCAGCCATCACCCAAACAACATCAGCAGCAACAATGACAACAACAACAACTACAGCAACTACAACTACAGCAGCAACAACAACAACTACAGCAACTACAGCAACTACAACTACAGCAGCAACAACAACAACAACTACAACAACAACAACTACAGCAGCAACAACAACTACAGCAGCAATAACAACTACAGCAGTAACAACAACTACAGCAGCAGCAACAACAACAACAACTACAGCAGCAGCAGCAACAACAACAACAACAACTACAGCAGCAGCAGCAACAACAACAACAACAACAACAACTACAGCAGCAACAACAACAACTACAGCAGCAACAACAACAACAACTACAGCAGCAACAACAGCAACAACAACTACAGCAGCAACAACAACAACTACAGCAGTAACAACAACAACAACAACAACAACAACAAAAACAACAAAAACTACAACAACTACAGCAGCAACAACAACAACTCCAACAACAACAACAACTACAACAACGACAGCAACAACAACTACAGCAACAACAACAACAACTACAACTACAGCAACAACAACTACAGCAGCAACAACAACAACAACAACTCCAACAACAACAACAACAACAACAACAACAACAACAACAACTACAGCAACAACAACTACAGCAACAACAACAACAACAACAACTACAGCAACAACAACAACAACTACAGCAGCAACAACAACAACAACAACTCCAACAACAACAACAACAACTACAACAACGACAGCAACAACAACTACAGCAACAACAACAACAACTACAACTACAGCAACAACAACAACTACAGCAACTACAGCAGTAACAACAACAACAACAACGACAGCAGCAACAACAACAACAACAACTACAGCAGTAACAACAACAACTACAACTACAGCAGCAACAACAACTACAACAACAACAACAACAACTACAACAACAACAACAACTACAGCAGCAACAACAACAACAACAACAACTACTACAGCAGCAACAACAACAACAACAACGACAGCAACAACAACTACAGTAATAACAACAACAACAACAACAACAACAACCCACTGCAGCAACAACAACAACGACAGCAACAACAACTACAGTAACAACAACAACGACAGCAACAACAACTACAGTAACAACAACAACAACAACAACAACTACAGCAACAACAACAACAACTACAGCAACAACAACAACAACTACATCAACAACAACAACTCCATCAACAACAACAACTACAGCAGTAACAACAACAACTACAGCAGCAGCAGCAACAACAACAACAACAACTACAGTAACAACAACAACAACAACAACAGCAACAACAACAACAACAACAGCAACAACAACAACAACAACTACAGCAGCAACAACAACAACATCAACTACAGCAGTAACAACAACAACAACAACTACAGCAACAACAACAACTACAACAACAACAACTACAGTAACAACTACAACAACAACAAAAACTACAACAACAACAACAACAACTACAGCAGCAACAACAACAACTACAGTAACAACAACAACAACAACAACAACAACAACAACCAACAACAACAACAACAACAACTACAGCAGTAACAACAACAACAACTACAGTAACAACAACAACTACAACAACTACAGCAACAACAACAACAACAGCAACAACAACAACAACAACAGCAGTAACAACAACAACAACAACAACAACGACAGCAGTAACAACAACAACAACAACTGGGAGCAGTAACAACAACAATAACAACAAGCGTTAAGAGTTATGAGGAGATCAGGGACTCCCCTCACTACAGTTGACTTTCTCTGTAAAACTCTCCTCGTAATAGGCGTTTGTGGTGTACGTGCACTTGTACACAACGAGAGCTGGGTAAACAATCAAATGACTGAATGATGTAATATGACTGAACCTGACTAAAATACGTCTCCAACCACAGTCGGACAGGATTCTTATCGGTCATCACCCCCAAAAAAAAACTTCCCAAACTTACTGTCATTTCAACCACAACCAACCTGCATTGTTTTAACACCCACTCTCTCTCTCTCTCTCTCTCTCTCTCTCTCTCTCTCTCTCTCAGAGAAAACAGAACACCCCCATTAAATCGTGATGTTTGTTTGATGAGTGATACGGGAGTGAGGTGAGTCAATGTATTTATCACGTTCTTCTTTCCTGGATATCAGAACGACTCAGAGTAACGAGTCGTTCTGATAATTTCAACGTATTTTCTGAAATAACAGGTTTCTTATTTTATAGGTCCTGACAGTTTTATTGAACTGTATGGATCATTAATTTGTCCGCTAAACTCAGCAGTACCTGTCGCACACAGTCTCTGGGATATTCCTGCTTGATGGAGGAAACAGTCTCTGGGATATTCCCTGCCTGATTGAGGAAACAGTCTCTGGGATATTCCTGTCCCGATGGAGGAAACAGTCTCTGGGATATTCCTGTCCGATTGAGGAAACAGTCTCTGGGATATTCCTGTCTGATTGAGCAAACAGTCTCTGGGATATTCCTGCTTGATGGAGGAAACAGTCTCTGGGATATTCCTGTCTGATTGAGGAAACAGTCTCTGGGATATTCCTGCTTGATGGAGGAAACAGTCTCTGGGATATTCCTGTCTGATTGAGGAAACAGTCTCTGGGATATTCCTGTCTGATTGAGGAAACAGTCTCTGGGATATTCCTGCCTGATTGAGGAAACAGTCTCTGGGATATTCCTGCCTGATTGAGGAAACAGTATCTGGGATATTCCTGCCTGATTGAGGAAACAGTCTCTGGGATATTCCTGCTTGATGGAGGAAACAGTCTCTGGGATATTCCTGCCTGATTGAGGAAACAGTCTCTGGGATATTCCTGTCTGATTGAGGAAACAGTCTCTGGGATATTCCTGCCTGATTGAGGAAACAGTCTCTGGGATATTCCTGTCTGATTGAGGAAACAGTCTCTGGGATATTCCTGCCTGATTGAGGAAACAGTCTCTGGGATATTCCTGCCTGATTGAGGAAACAGTCTCTGGGATATTCCTGCCTGATTGAGGAAACAGTCTCTGGGATATTCCTGTCCCGATGGAGGAAACAGTCTCTGGGATATTCCTGTCCCGATGGAGGAAACAGTCTCTGGGATATTCCTGTCTGATTGAGGAAACAGTCTCTGGGATATTCCTGCCTGATTGAGGAAACAGTCTCTGGGATATTCCTGCTTGATGGAGGAAACAGTCTCTGGGATATTCCTGTCCCGATGGAGGAAACAGTCTCTGGGATATTCCTGCCTGATTGAGGAAACAGTCTCTGGGATATTCCTGCCTGATTGAGGAAACAGTCTCTGGGATATTCCCTGCCTGATTGAGGAAACAGTCTCTGGGATATTCCTGTCCCGATGGAGGAAACAGTCTCTGGGATATTCCTGCCTGATTGAGGAAACAGTCTCTGGGATATTCCTGCCTGATGGAGGAAACAGTCTCTGGGATATTCCTGCCTGATTGAGGAAACAGTCTCTGGGATATTCCTGTCTGATGGAGGAAACAGTCTCTGGGATATTCCTGCTTGATGGAGGAAACAGTCTCTGGGATATTCCTGCCTGATTGAGGAAACAGTCTCTGGGATATTCCTGCCTGATTGAGGAAACAGTCTCTGGGATATTCCCTGCCTGATTGAGTAAACCGTCTCTGGGATATTCCTGACCCATTTCTCTAGCCTATATCTCACCAACCTTCCTTCTCTTCCCATCTTTCCCCATTCTCCCTGTTTATTCTTCCCTCTCTACCCCGGCCTCTTCCCTCAATTTCAACCTCTCTGGGCCTCTTCCTCAGTTTCAACCTCTCTACCCCGGCCTCTTCCCTCAGTTTCAACCTTATCCTCTCTGATTGGCCTCTTCCCTCAGTTTCAACCTTATCCTCTCTACCCCGGCCTCTTCCTCAGTTTCAACCTTATCCCGACATTCCCGGTTCCACAGCAGCAGGTTTCCTCCTCTTCATGGTCCTCTTCGATGGGCCACGCTTCCCGATTCCGACCACAGTCTTTACTTTTTCCCAATCAGCGACGGAAACAGTCCTGGGATATTCCAAACAACCCACGTCCAAACAGTGGTATTCCCTAAAAATAGCCTCGGAAAAATAACCAAAAGGCTCTCTGCATCCCAAATGGCAAAATATTCCATGTATTATATCTGGTCAAATGTAGTGCACTATACAGGGAGTAGATTGCCATTTGGGAGCACCTCTGAATCCCAATGATCCGGGATAGTCCGTTGTTAACGGCCCTTAGATATCCCTCCATCAACACAGCATTCCTGACGAGAAATAGGGAACACACAGTGTGTCATTCCCGAAGAAGTCCGGAGGTCGGGAGAAAGTTTTGTCTGGGTGTCGGTTGGAAAGGTTCCTCAGTTAAGATGGGTTGGTTGGTCAATGAGTCACAGTGTAAATTAGAGGCTTGGAATGGCACAGACCCGATTGAAACACACAGCTACTCTGAAAATATAGTTTACAAAGGTGCCAATTCCTTCACACTTGAAGAAGTTAAGCCGATATGGATGAGGCTAAATCTAAATGTTATTTACAGATGAAATATGCAATGCATAAGCATAGTAGCAATTGAAAGGGCACACTTCGGACATAACGAAAAAAAAGTTGTAGACCGAAGGTGAGGACGCGACAGTTCACCGGACACAAGACTGAATCCAAACAGGACACTGTTGATTTGAGTTGATTTGAGCATTTCACATTTACTGGACTTTTCCAGCATTTGTCGATAATGAAATCTGAAAAATGTCTGGAAACTTTCAGTAACATGATAAGAGTTTTCCTGGAAAAAATGGGGTAGGTGTATGTAGGTGTATGTAGGTGTATGTAGGTGTATGTAGGTGTATGTAGGTGTAGGTGTATGTAGGTGTAGGTGTATGTAGGTGTAGGTGTATGTAGGTGTATGTAGGTGTATTTTGGTGTATGTGGAAACATGTAGGTGTATGTAGGTGTAGGTGTATGTAGGTGTAGGTGTATGTAGGTGTATGTTGGTGTATGTACGTGTCTGTGGGATATGTCCTGTAAGGTGTAGGTGTGTATCTTGGTGTGGTTGTTGATAGATGGATGTAGGTGTATGTGGATGTATGTCCTGTATGTGGGTGTATGTAGGTGTATGTAGGTGTATGTATGTAGGTGTATGTAGGTGTAGGTGTATGTAGGTGTATGTAGGTGTATGTGGGTGTATGTAGGTGCATGTGGGTGTATTCCCCTGTAGGTGTATGTAGGTGTATGTCGGTGTATGTGGGTGTATGTAGGTGTATGTAGGTGTATGTGGGTGTATGTGGGTGTATGTGGGTGTATGTAGGTGTGGATGTAGGTGTAGGTGTATGTAGGTGTATGTCCTGTAGGTGTATGTCTGTGTGTATGTGGGTGTATGTAGGTGTAGGTGTATGTAGGTGTATGTAGGTGTAGGTGTATGTAGGTGTATGTAGGTGTATGTGGGTGTATGTAGGTGTATGTGGGTGTATGTCCTGTATGGGTGTATGTAGGTGTGGATGTAGTGTATGTAGGTGTATGTAGGTGTATGTGGGTGTATGTGGGTGTATGTGGGTGTATGTAGGTGTGGATGTTCCTGTGTATGTAGGTGTATGTAGGTGTATGTCCTGTATGTAGGTGTAGGTGTATGTAGGTGTATGTAGGCATGTAGGTGTAGGTGTATGTAGGTGTATGTGGGTGTATGTATATGTAGGTGTATGTAGGTGTATGTGGGTGTATGTATGTAGGCGTATGTAGGTGTAGGTGTATGTAGGTGTATGTGGGTGTATGTATATGTAGGTGTATGTAGGTGTATGTAGGTGTATGTAGGTGTAGGTGTATGTCCCGTATGTAGGCGTATGTAGGTGTAGGTGTATTCCTGTATGTGGGTGTATGTATATGTAGGTGTATGTAGGTGTATGTGGGTGTATGTGGGTGTATGTATATGTAGATGTATGTAGGTGTAGGTATTTCTATGTGTGGGTGTATGTAGGTGTATGTAGGTGTATGTAGGTGTATGTGGGTGTATGTGGGTGTATGTAGGTGTGGATGTAGGTGTATGTAGGTGTATGTAGGTGTATGTGGGTGTATGTATATGTAGGTGTATGTAGGTGTTTGTGGGTTTATGTGGGTGTATGTGGGTGTATGTATATGTAGATGTATGTAGGTGTAGGTATTTCTATGTGTGGGTGTATGTAGGTGTATGTAGGTGTATGTAGGTGTATGTGGGTGTATGTGGGTGTATGTGGGTGTATGGGGTGTATGTATATGTAGATGTATGTAGGTGTAGGTATTTCTGTGTGGGTGTATGTAGGTGTATGTAGGTGTAGTAACCTGTGGGTGTATGTGGGTGTATGTGGGTGTATTCCCTAGGTGTGGAAAATGTAGATGTATGTAGGTGTATGTAGGTGTATGTAGGCGTATGTAGGTGTAGGTGTATGTAGGTGTATGTAGGTGTACGTGACTAGGTGTATGTAGGTGTATGTAGGTGTAGGTGTATGTAGGTGTATGTATGTAGGTGTATGTTGGTGTATGTACGTGTATGTGGGTGTATGTAGGTGTATGTAGGTGTGGGTGTATCTTGGTGTGGTTGTTGATAGGTGTATGTAGGTGTATGTGGGTGTATGTCGGTGTATGTGGGTGTATGTAGGTGTATGTAGGTGTAGGTGTATGTAGGTGTATGTAGGTGTAGGTGTATGTAGGTGTATGTAGGTGTATGTGGGTGTATGTAGGTGCATGTGGGTGTATGTGGGTGTATGTAGGTGTATGTAGGTGTATGTCGGTGTATGTGGGTGTATGTAGGTGTATGTAGGTGTATGTGGGTGTATGTGGGTGTATGTGGGTGTATGTAGGTGTGGATGTAGGTGTAGGTGTATGTAGGTGTATGTAGGTGTAGGTGTATGTAGGTGTGTGTATGTGGGTGTATGTAGGTGTAGGTGTATGTAGGTGTATGTAGGTGTAGGTGTATGTAGGTGTATGTAGGTGTATGTGGGTGTATGTAGGTGTATGTGGGTGTATGTGGGTGTATGTAGGTGTATGTAGGTGTGGATGTAGGTGTATGTAGGTGTATGTAGGTGTATGTGGGTGTATGTGGGTGTATGTGGGGTGTATGTAGGTGTATGTAGGTGTATGTAGGTGTATGTAGGTGTATGTAGGTGTATGTAGGTGTATGTATGTAGGTGTATGTAGGCGTATGTATGTAGGTGTATGTAGGTGTATGTGGGTGTATGTATGTAGGTGTATGTAGGTGTATGTGGGTGTAGGTGTATGTAGGTGTAGGTGTAGGTGTATGTAGGTGTATGTGGGTGTATGTATATGGGTGTATGTAGGTGTATGTAGGTGTATGTAGGTGTAGGTGTATGTAGGTGTATGTAGGCGTATGTAGGTGTAGGTGTATGTAGGTGTATGTGGGTGTATGTATATGTAGGTGTATGTAGGTGTATGTGGGTGTATGTGGGTGTATGTATATGTAGATGTATGTAGGTGTAGGTATTTCTATGTGTGGGTGTATGTAGGTGTATGTAGGTGTATGTAGGTGTATGTGGGTGTATGTGGGTGTATGTAGGTGTGGATGTAGGTGTATGTAGGTGTATGTAGGTGTATGTGGGTGTATGTATATGTAGGTGTATGTAGGTGTTTGTGGGTGTATGTGGGTGTATGTGGGTGTATGTATATGTAGATGTATGTAGGTGTAGGTATTTCTATGTGTGGGTGTATGTAGGTGTATGTAGGTGTATGTAGGTGTATGTGGGTGTATGTGGGTGTATGTGGGTGTATGGGGGTGTATGTATATGTAGATGTATGTAGGTGTAGGTAGGTGTATGTAGGTGTAGGTGTATGTAGGTGTAGGTGTATGTGGGTGTATGTAGGTGTATGTGGGTGTATGTAGGTGTGGATGTAGGTGTATGTAGGTGTATGTAGGTGTATGTAGGTGTATGTAGGCGTATGTAGGTGTAGGTGTATGTAGGTGTATGTAGGTGTATGTAGGTGTAGGTGTATGTAGGTGTATGTAGGTGTAGGTGTATGTAGGTGTAGGTGTATGTAGGTGTATGTGTATGTAGGTGTATGTATGTAGGTGTATGTGGGTGTATGTATGTGTAGGTGTATGTAGGTGTAGGTGGGTGTATGTAGGTGTATGTAGGTGTAGGTGTATGTAGGTGTATGTAGGTGTAGGTGTATGTAGGTGTAGGTGTATGTAGGTGTATGTAGGTGTATGTAGGTGTAGGTGTATGTAGGTGTATGTGGGTGTATGTATATGTAGGTGTATGTAGGTGTAGGTGTATGTAGGTGTATGTAGGTGTAGGTGTATGTAGGTGTATGTAGGTGTATGTAGGTGTATGTAGGTGTAGGCGTATGTAGGTGTAGGTGTATGTAGGTGTAGGTGTATGGGTGTATGTGGGTGTATGTATATGTAGGTGTATGTAGGTGTTTGTGGGTTTATGTGGGTGTATGTATATGTAGGTGTATGTAGGTGTTTGTGGGTTTATGTGGGTGTATGTGGGTGTATGTATATGTAGATGTATGTAGGTGTAGGTATTTCTATGTGTGGGTGTATGTAGGTGTATGTAGGTGTATGTAGGTGTATGTGGGTGTATGTGGGTGTATGTGGGTGTATGTAGGTGTGGATGTAGGTGTATGTAGGTGTATGTAGGTGTATGTGGGTGTATGTAGGTGTGGGTGTAGGTGTATGTAGGTGTATGTAGGTGTATGTCGGTGTGGGTGTAGGTGTATGTAGGTATATGTAGGTGTATGTAGGTGTATGTAGGTGTATGTAGGTGTATGTGGGTGTATGTGGGTGTATGTAGGTGTATGTAGGTGTAGGTGTATGTAGGTGTATGTAGGTGTATGTGGGTGTATGTAGGTGTATGTAGGTGTAGGTGTATGTAGGTGTATGTAGGTGTATTTGTATGTAGGTGTATGTAGGTGTATGTAGGTGTATGTAGGTGTATCTTGGTGTGGTTGTTGATAGATGTATGTGTATAAATGTAAAGCAGTAAAATCCCGTTTTTCACTGCGCTGGGCCTTTAAGTGCTGGTTGAGTTACATCTCCTCTCCAAGACACACAAACATCCTGGTGTAAAATAACTATCTGCTTAAGGATATATATAATGACAGGATATCGTTAAGGTTGTTGATTCTGCATAACTCACAATGTGAGCCCCTAACATTCCAGGCAGAGGTTAGTGTTAACGGTCTCCAACACTCCCACCATAGTGACCATGTCTCTTAAGTCTCACATTCCAGCCAGGGGTTAGGGTTCGGTCTGCATCTGATCTGGTCTTGTTGGCCAACCACTCACCAATCCTCTCTGTTTTTAAAGCTTGTTACTGAGATGTGATGTATGATGTGGTTTTAGCCTCTTCACTGAAAACACAAACTCATAAAACAAGAAAGGGAGACAGAAAGGGAGAGGGAGAGAGAGAGAGAGAGAGAGAGAGAGAGAGAGAGAGAGAGAGAGAGAGAGAGAGAGAGAGAGAGAGAGAGAGACAGAGACACATAGACACAGACACCAGGGAGAGAGAGAGAGACACAGAGGCGGAGACAGAGACACAGAGAGACAGACAGAGAGAGAGAGAGAGAGAGAGAGAGAGAGAGAGAGAGAGAGAGAGAGAGAGAGAGAGAGAGAGAGAGAGAGACACAGAGGCAGAGACACAGAGACACAGAGACACAGAGAGAGAGAGAGAGAGAGAGAGAGAGACAGACAGACAGACAGACAGACAGACAGACAGACAGACAGACAGACGATCTTTGTCATTGAAGTTAAGGTCTGTGAGAGCCAGAAATCTTGCTTGTTTGTAGGTGACCAAATCCTTATTTTCCACCATAATTTACAAATAAATTCATAAAAAATCCTACAATGTGATTTTCTGGATTTTTTTACATTTACATTTAAGTCATTTAGCAGACACTCTTATCCAGAGCGACTTACAAATTGGTGCATTCACCTTATGACATCCAGTGGAACAGCCACTTTACAATAGTGCATCTAAATCTTTTAAGGGGGGTGAGAAGGATTACTTTATCCTATCCTAGGTATTCCTTAAAGAGGTGGGGTTTCAGGTGTCTCCGGAAGGTGGTGATTGACTCCGCTGTCCTGGCGTCGTGAGGGAGTTTGTTCCACCATTGGGGGGCCAGAGCAGCGAACAGTTTTGACTGGGCTGAGCGGGAACTGTACTTCCTCAGTGGTAGGGAGGCGAGCAGGCCAGTGGTAGGGAGGCTCCGCACTGCTAAAGCTAACTCTCTCTCCTCTGCTCTCATCCTTCTAGACCTATCGGCTGCCTTCGATACTGTGAACCATCAGATCCTCCTCTCCACCCTCTCCGAGTTGGGCATCTCCGGCGCGGCCCACGCTTGGATTGCGTCCTACCTGACAGGTCGCTCCTACCAGGTGGCGTGGCGAGAATCTGTCTCCTCACCACGCGCTCTCACCACTGGTGTCCCCCAGGGCTCTGTTCTAGGCCCTCTCCTATTCTCGCTATACACCAAGTCACTTTGCTCTGTCATCACCTCACATGGTCTCTCCTATCATTGCTATGCAGACGACACACAATTAATCTTCTCCTTTCCCCCTTCTGATGACCAGGTGGCGAATCGCATCTCTGCATGTCTGGCAGACATATCAGTGTGGATGACGGATCACCACCTCAAGCTGAACCTCGGCAAGACGGAGCTGCTCTTCCTCCCGGGGAAGGACTGCCCGTTCCATGATCTCGCCATCACGGTTGACAACTCCATTGTGTCCTCCTCCCAGAGCGCTAAGAACCATGGCGTGATCCTGGACAACACCCTGTCGTTCTCAACTAACATCAAGGCGGTGGCCCGTTCCTGTAGGTTCATGCTCTACAACATCCGCAGAGTACGACCCTGCCTCACACAGGAAGCGGCGCAGGTCCTAATCCAGGCACTTGTCATCTCCCGTCTGGATTACTGCAACTCGCTGTTGGCTGGGCTCCCTGCCTGTGCCATTAAACCCCTACAACTCATCCAGAACGCCACAGCCCGTCTGGTGTTCAACCTTCCCAAGTTCTCTCACGTCACCCCGCTCCTCCGCTCTCTCCACTGGCTTCCAGTTGAAGCTCGCATCCGCTACAAGACCATGGTGCTTGCCTACGGAGCTGTGAGGGGAACGGCACCTCAGTACCTCCAGGCTCTGATCAGGCCCTACACCCAAACAGTCTTGGTCTATAGTAGTGCACTATATAGGGAATAGGGTGCCAGCCCTGGTCTATAGTAGTGCACTATATAGGGAATAGGGTGCCAGCCCCGGTCTAAAGTAGTACACTATATAGGGAATAGGGTGCCAGTCCTGGTCTAAAGTAGTGAACTATGCAGGGAATAAGGTGCCAGCCCTGGTCTAAAGTAGTGCAC
>NC_068455.1:78541850-78566850 GCF_023373465.1 Oncorhynchus keta | reverse complement strand
TCTCTCTCCCTCCTTTCTCTCTCCCTCTCACCCTTTACTATTCTTCCCCTCCCTCCTTTCTCTCTCTCTCTTCCTCCTTTCTCTCTCCCTCTCACCCTTTACTATTCTTCCCCTCCCTCCTTTCTCTCTCTCTTCCTCATTTCTCTCTCCCTCTCACCCTTTACTATTCTTCCCCTCCCTCCTTTCTCTCTCTCTCCCTCCTTTCTCTCTCCCTCTCACCCTTTACTATTCTTCCCCTCCCTCCTTTCTCTCTCTCTTCCTCCTTTCTCTCTCCCTCTCACCCTTTACTATTCTTCCCCTCCCTCCTTTCTCTCTCTCTCCCTCCTTTCTCTCTCCCTCTCACCCTTTACTATTCTTCCCCTCCCTCCTTTCTCTCTCTCTCCCTCCTTTATCTCTCCCTCTCACCCTTTACTATTCCTCCCCTCCTTTACTATTCTTCCCCTCCCTCCTTTCTCTCTCTCTCTCCCTCCTTTCTCTCTCCCTCTCCCCCTTTACTATTCTTCCCCTCCCTCCTTTCTCTCTCCCTCCTTTCTCTCTCCCTCTCCCCCTTTACTATTCTTCCCCTCCCTCCCTCCGTTCTCTCTCTCTCTCTCTCTCTCCCTCCTTTCTTTCTCTCTCTCTCTCCCTCCGTTCTTCCCCTGAGTTCTAAATGATATATACATCTATGATTAGTTCCATAAATTCACGTGGAAAATGTCTCTATTTCTGTTTCTGTTGTATTCTCTGTCTCCTCTGAGGCGAACTGGGTGGCTCTATAGTGAAGTGGGGGGGAGGATTGGCCATCTGGCAATTCTGGAAAATGCCAGATGGGCTGGATAATTCTGTAGCTGGGACACACTCACTCTATTTTTTGAAAAGATATCAGGAAATTATATTTCGACGGTGAAATCTAACACCTATTGTCTAATTGTCAACCCAAAATGCATGACAATCACTGGATTAGGTTGGTCACCAAAATATATCAACCCAAAATGCATGACAATCACTGGATTAGGTTGGTCACCAAAATATAGCAACCCAAAATGCATGACAATCACTGGATTGGGGTGCTCACCAAAATATAGCAACCCAAAATGCATGACAATCACTGGATTGGGGTGCTCACCAAAATATAGCAACCCAAAATGCATGACAATCACTGGATTGGGGTGCTCACCAAAATATAGCAACCCAAAATGCATGACAATCACTGGATTGGGGTGCTCACCAAAATATAGCAACCCAAAATGCATGACAATCACTGGATTAGGTTGGTCACCAAAATTTATCAACCCAAAATGCATGACAATCACTGGATTAGGTTGGTCACCAAAGTATATTGAGTGAGTCATGGATTCCTGCCTGGATTTGTTAGATGGGGAACAACTCATTTGTTGAATACCTATTTATTACACTTCTTAATAAAACACTAAGAGTGACTTTATAACATAAGTACTCTTCATTTGGGTCCAAACAAATGGACTGGTGTCATCTACAGTAATTAACACTGAGGGTAGGTGTTGATTCAGGGGAACATGTTAGTCTGGACCCTGTAGTAATTAACACTGAGAGTAGGTGTTGATTCAGGGGAACATGTTAGTCTGAACCCTGTAGTAATTAACACTGAGGGTGGGTGTTGATTCAGGGGAACATGTTAGTCTGGACCCTGTAGTAATTAACACTGAGAGTAGGTGTTGATTCAGGGGAACATGTTAGTCTGGACCCTGTAGTAATTAACACTGAGGGTGGGTGTTGATTCAGGGGAACATGTTAGTCTGAACCCTGTAGTAATTAACACTGAGGGTAGGTGTTGATTCAGGGGAACATGTTAGTCTGAGCCCTGTAGTAATTAACACTGAGGGTAGGTGTTGATTCAGGGGAACATGTTAGTCTGGACCCTGTAGTAATTAACACTGAGGGTAGGTGTTGATTCAGGGGAACATGTTAGTCTGAGCCCTGTAGCTGAGGGTAGGTGTTGATTCAGGGGAACATGTTAGTCTGAACCCTGTAGTAATTAACACTGAGGGTAGGTGTTGATTCAGGGGAACATGTTAGTCTGAACCCTGTAGTAATAAACACTGAGGGTAGGTGTTGATTCAGGGGAACATGTTAGTCTGAACCCTGTAGTAATTAACACTGAGGGTAGGTGTTGATTCAGGGGAACATGTTAGTCTGGACCCTGTAGTAATTAACACTGAGGGTAGGTGTTGATTCAGGGAACATGTTAGTCTGAACCCTGTAGTAATTACCACTGAGGGTAGGTGTTGATTCAGGGGAACATGTTAGTCTGGACCCTGTAGTAAATAACACTGAGGGTAGGTGTTGATTCAGGGAACATGTTAGTCTGGACCCTGTAGTAATTAACACTGAGGGTAGGTGTTGATTCAGGGGAACATGTTAGTCTGGACCCTGTAGTAATTAACACTGAGGGTAGGTGTTGATTCAGGGGAACATGTTAGTCTGAGCCCTGTAGCTGAGGGTAGGTGTCAGGGGAACATGTTAGTCTGAACCCTGTAGTAATTAACACTGAGGGTAGGTGTTGATTCAGGGGAACATGTTAGTCTGAACCCTGTAGTAATAAACACTGAGGGTAGGTGTTGATTCAGGGGAACATGTTAGTCTGAACCCTGTAGTAATTAACACTGAGGGTAGGTGTTGATTCAGGGGAACATGTTAGTCTGGACCCTGTAGTAATTAACACTGAGGGTAGGTGTTGATTCAGGGGAACATGTTAGTCTGAACCCTGTAGTAATTACCACTGAGGGTAGGTGTTGATTCAGGGGAACATGTTAGTCTGGACCCTGTAGTAAATAACACTGAGGGTAGGTGTTGATTCAGGGGAACATGTTAGTCTGGACCCTGTAGTAATTAACACTGAGGGTAGGTGTTGATTCAGGGAACATGTTAGTCTGACCCTGTAGTAATTAACACTGAGGGTAGGTGTTGATTCAGGGGAACATGTTAGTCTGACCCTGTAGTAATTAACACTGAGGGTAGGTGTTGATTCAGGGGAACATGTTAGTCTGGACCCTGTAGTAATTAACACTGAGGGTAGGTGTTGATTCAGGGAACATGTTAGTCTGACCCCTGTAGCTGAGGGTATGTGTTGATTCAGGGGAACATGTTAGTCTGAACCCTGTGGTAATTAACACTGAGGGTAGGTGTTGATTCAGGTGAACATGTTAGTCTGGACCCTGTAGTAATTAACACTGAGGGTAGGTGTTGATTCAGGGGAACATGTTAGTCTGAGCCCTGTAGCTGAGGGTAGGTGTTGATTCAGGGGAACATGTTAGTCTGAACCCTGTAGTAATTAACACTGAGGGTAGGTGTTGATTCAGGGGAACATGTTAGTCTGAACCCTGTAGTAATAAACACTGAGGGTAGGTGTTGATTCAGGGGAACATGTTAGTCTGAACCCTGTAGTAATTAACACTGAGGGTAGGTGTTGATTCAGGGGAACATGTTAGTCTGGACCCTGTAGTAATTAACACTGAGGGTAGGTGTTGATTCAGGGGAACATGTTAGTCTGAACCCTGTAGTAATTAACACTGAGGGTAGGTGTTGATTCAGGGGAACATGTTAGTCTGGACCCTGTAGTAAATAACACTGAGGGTAGGTGTTGATTCAGGGGAACATGTTAGTCTGGACCCTGTAGTAATTAACACTGAGGGTAGGTGTTGATTCAGGGGAACATGTTAGTCTGGACCCTGTAGTAATTAACACTGAGGGTAGGTGTTGATTCAGGGGAACATGTTAGTCTGACCCTGTAGTAATTAACACTGAGGGTAGGTGTTGATTCAGGGGAACATGTTAGTCTGGACCCTGTAGTAATTAACACTGAGGGTAGGTGTTGATTCAGGGGAACATGTTAGTCTGAGGGAATGTGTTGATTCAGGGGAACATGTTAGTCTGAACCCTGTGGTAATTAACACTGAGGGTAGGTGTTGATTCAGGGGAACATGTTAGTCTGAACCCTGTAGTAATTAACACTGAGGGTAGGTGTTGATTCAGGGGAACATGTTAGTCTGAGCCCTGTAGTAATTAACACTGAGGGTAGGTGTTGATTCAGGGGAACATGTTAGTCTGGACCCTGTAGTAATTAACACTGAGGGTAGGTGTTGATTCAGGGGAACATGTTAGTCTGAACCCTGTAGTAATTAACACTGAGAGTAGGTGTTGATTCAGGGGAACATGTTAGTCTGAACCCTGTAGTAATTAACACTGAGGGTAGGTGTTGATTCAGGGGAACATGTTAGTCTGAACCCTGTAGTAATTAACACTGAGAGTAGGTGTTGATTCAGGGGAACATGTTAGTCTGGACCCTGTAGTAATTAACACTGAGGGTAGGTGTTGATTCAGGGGAACATGTTAGTCTGGACCCTGTAGTAAATAACACTGAGGGTAGGTGTTGATTCAGGGGAACATGTTAGTCTGAGCCCTGTAGCTGAGGGTAGGTGTTGATTCAGGGGAACATGTTAGTCTGGACCCTGTAGTAATTACCACTGAGGGTAGGTGTTGATTCAGGGGAACATGTTAGTCTGAGCCCTGTAGTAATTAACACTGAGGGTAGGTGTTGATTTAGGGGAACATGTTAGTCTGGACCCTGTAGTAATTAACACTGAGGGTAGGTGTTGATTCAGGGGAACATGTTAGTCTGAACCCTGTAGTAATTAACACTGAGGGTAGGTGTTGATTCAGGGGAACATGTTAGTCTGAACCCTGTAGTAATTAACACTGAGAGTAGGTGTTGATTCAGGGGAACATGTTAGTCTGAGCCCTGTAGTAATTAACACTGAGAGTAGGTGTTGATTCAGGGGAACATGTTAGTCTGAACCCTGTAGTAATTAACACTGAGAGTAGGTGTTGATTCAGGGGAACATGTTAGTCTGGACCCTGTAGTAAATAACACTGAGGGTAGGTGTTGATTCAGGGGAACATGTTAGTCTGAGCCCTGTAGTAATTAACACTGAGAGTAGGTGTTGATTCAGGGGAACATGTTAGTCTGAACCCTGTAGTAATTAACACTGAGTGTGGGTGTTGATTCAGGGGAACATGTTAGTCTGGACCCTGTAGTAATTAACACTGAGGGTAGGTGTTGATTCAGGGGAACATGTTAGTCTGAGCCCTGTAGTAATTAACACTGAGGGTGGGTGTTGATTCAGGGGAACATTTTAGTCTGAACCCTGTAGTAATTAACACTGAGGGTAGGTGTTGATTCAGGGGAACATGTTAGTCTGGACCCTGTAGTAATTACCACTGAGGGTAGGTGTTGATTCAGGGGAACATGTTAGTCTGGACCCTGTAGTAATTAACACTGAGGGTGGGTGTTGATTCAGGGGAACATGTTAGTCTGAACCCTGTAGTAATTACCACTGAGGGTAGGTGTTGATTCAGGGGAACATGTTAGTCTGGACCCTGTAGTAATTACCACTGAGGGTAGGTGTTGATTCAGGGGAACATGTTAGTCTGGACCCTGTAGTAATTAACACTGAGGGTAGGTGTTGATTCAGGGGAACATGTTAGTCTGAACCCTGTAGTAATTAACACTGAGGGTAGGTGTTGATTCAGGGGAACATGTTAGTCTGAGCCCTGTAGCTGAGGGTAGGTGTTGATTCAGGGGAACATGTTAGTCTGAACCCTGTAGTAATTAACACTGAGGGTAGGTGTTGATTCAGGGGAACATGTTAGTCTGGACCCTGTAGTAATTAACACTGAGGGTAGGTGTTGATTCAGGGGAACATGTTAGTCTGGACCCTGTAGTAATTAACACTGAGGGTAGGTGTTTATTCAGGGGAACATGTTAGTCTGAACCCTGTAGTAATTAACACTGAGGGTAGGTGTTGATTCAGGGGAACATGTTAGTCTGAACCCTGTAGTAATTAACACTGAGGGTAGGTGTTGATTCAGGGGAACATGTTAGTCTGAACCCTGTAGTAATTAACACTGAGGGTAGGTGTTGATTCAGGGGAACATGTTAGTCTGGACCCTGTAGTAATTAACACTGAGGGTAGGTGTTGATTCAGGGGAACATGTTAGTCTGGACCCTGTAGTAATTAACACTGAGGGTAGGTGTTGATTCAGGGGAACATGTTAGTCTGGACCCTGTAGTAATTAACACTGAGGGTGGGTGTTGATTCAGGGGAACATGTTAGTCTGAACCTTGTAGTAATTACCACTGAGGGTAGGTGTTGATTCAGGGGAACACGTATGACAGGCACTAATTTGCAATATAGTCGTTAGCATGGCTTTTATTACTGCGTGCGCAGTGATGTGCGCTGATGTGGAAAAAGTGCCAGGGCCGGATTCTTGTCCCAGTCCGCCCCTTCGTGTGTGTGTGTGTGTGTGTGTGTGTGTGTGTGTGTGTGTGTGTGTGTGTGTGTGTGTGTGTGTGTGTGTGTGTGTGTGTGTGTGTGTGTGTGTGTGTGTGTGTGTGTGTGTGTGTGTGTGTGTGCGTGCGTGCGTGCGTGTGTGCGTGCGTGCGTGCGTGCGTGTGTGTTGGGGTGTATGAAGAATGGCGAACAGAGTATGAGGTCAAAAGGAGTGTGACTCCTCCTCTCCTTCTTTGTCACAGTTAAACATCGTCTGCCAGCTGAAAGCGCCTCCAGATTGTCAACCTTGTTTGCATCCAAAATTGCCTTTTTTTCTTTACTAATTAGATTTGGCTTCAGGGTCCGGATTTAAAATTGCCTGCTTTATTCCTTTATAATACCTATTGGCACTTTACATTCCATTGTTTTGGAGCAAGAATATATTTATATTCCATTCCACCCTCCATCTATCCTTCTAACCCTCCATCCCTCCATTCCTCCATCTATCCTTCTAACCCTCCATCCCTCCATCTATCCTTCTAACCCTCCATCCCTCCATCTATCCTTCTAACCCTCCATCCCTCCATCCCCCCATTCCTCCATCCATCTTTCTATCCTTCTATCCCTCCATCCCTCCATCCCTCCATCCATCTTTCTATCTCTCCATCCCTCCACTCATCTTTCTATCCTTCTATCCCTCCATCCCTCCATCCCCCCATTCCTCCATCCATCTTTCTATCCTTCTATCCCTCCATCCCTCCATCCCCCCAGTCCTCCATCCATCTTTCTATCCTTCTATCCCTCCACTCCTCCATCTCTCCATCCCTCATCCCAACATCTCTCCATCTCTCCATCCCTCATCCCAACATCTCTCCATCTCTCCCTCCCAACATCTCTCCATCCCTCATCCCAACATCTCTCCATCCCTCCCTCCCAACATCTCTCCATCCCTCATCCCAACATCTCTCCATCCCTCCCTCCATCTCTCATCCCAACATCTCTCATCTCTCCATCTCTCGTTACATCCTTTCATCCCTGCACCCATCCCTGTATCCATTGAGCTACTATCTCTCACAGTCTAGTGTCTGAATTAGACATTAAGGTTTGGGATAGGGTTATGAATGGTTAAGGTCTGGGATAGGGTTATGAGTGGTTAAGGTCTGGGATAGGGTTATGAATGGTTAAGGTAAGGGTTAAGGTTTGGGATAGGGTTATGAATGGTTAAGGTCAAGGGTTAAGGTTTGGGATAGGGTTATGAATGGTTAAGGTAAGGGTTAAGGTCTGGGATAGGGTTATGAATGGTTAAGGTAAGGGTTAAGGTCTGGGATAGGGTTATGAATGGTTAAGGTAAGGGTTAAGGTCTGGGATAGGGTTATGAATGGTTAAGGTAAGGGTTAAGGTCTGGGATAGGGTTATGAATGGTTAAGGTAAGGGTTAAGGTCTGGGATAGGGTTATGAATGGTTAAGGTAAGGGTTAAGGTCTGGGATAGGGTTATGAATGGTTAAGGTAAGGGTTAAGGTCTGGGATAGGGTTATGAATGGTTAAGGTAAGGGTTAAGGTTTGGGATAGGGTTATGAATGGTTAAGGTAAGGGTTAAGGTCTGGGATAGGGTTATGAATGGTTAAGGTAAGGGTTAAGGTCTGGGATAGGGTTATGAATGGTTAAGGTCAAGGGTTAAGGTTTGGGATAGGGTTATGAATGGTTAAGGTAAGGGTTAAGGTCTGGGATAGGGTTATGAATGGTTAAGGTAAGGGTTAAGGTCTGGGATAGGGTTATGAATGGTTAAGGTAAGGGTTAAGGTCTGGGATAGGGTTATGAATGGTTAAGGTAAGGGTTAAGGTCTGGGATAGGGTTATGAATGGTTAAGGTCAAGGGTTAAGGTCTGGGATAGGGTTATGAATGGTTAAGGTAAGGGTTAAGGTCTGGGATAGGGTTATGAATGGTTAAGGTAAGGGTTAAGGTCTGGGATAGGGTTATGAATGGTTAAGGTAAGGGTTAAGGTCTGGGATAGGGTTATGAATGGTTAAGGGAAGGGTTAAGGTTTGGGATAGGGTTATGAATGGTTAAGGTAAGGGTTAAGGTCTGGGATAGGGTTATGAATGGTTAAGGTAAGGGTTAAGGTCTGGGATAGGGTTATGAATGGTTAAGGTAAGGGTTAAGGTTTGGGATAGGGTTATGAATGGTTAAGGTAAGGGTTAAGGTTTGGGATAGGGTTATGAATGGTTAAGGTAAGGGTTAAGGTCTGGGATAGGGTTATGAATGGTTAAGGTAAGGGTTAAGGTTTGGGATAGGGTTATGAATGGTTAAGGTAAGGGTTAAGGTCTGGGATAGGGTTATGAATGGTTAAGGTAAGGGTTAAGGTCTGGGATAGGGTTATGAATGGTTAAGGTAAGGGTTAAGGTCTGGGATAGGGTTATGAATGGTTAAGGTCTGGGATAGGGTTATGAATGGTTAAGGTAAGGGTTAAGGTCTGGGATAGGGTTATGAATGGTTAAGGTCTGGGTTAAGGTCTGGGATAGGGTTATGAATGGTTAAGGTAAGGGTTAAGGTTTGGGATAGGGTTATGAATGGTTAAGGTAAGGGTTAAGGTTTGGGATAGGGTTATGAATGGTTAAGGTAAGGGTTAAGGTCTGGGATAGGGTTATGAATGGTTAAGGTAAGGGTTAAGGTTTGGGATAGGGTTATGAATGGTTAAGGTCATGGGTTAAGGTCTGGGATAGGGTTATGAATGGTTAAGGTAAGGGTTAAGGTATGGGATAGGGTTATGAATGGTTAAGGTAAGGGTTAAGGTCTGGGATAGGGTTATGAATGGTTAAGGTAAGGGTTAAGGTCTGGGATAGGGTTATGAATGGTTAAGGTAAGGGTTAAGGTCTGGGATAGGGTTATGAATGGTTAAGGTAAGGGTTAAGGTATGGGATAGGGTTATGAATGGTTAAGGTAAGGGTTAAGGTTTGGGATAGGGTTATGAATGGTTAAGGTAAGGGTTAAGGTCTGGGATAGGGTTATGAATGGTTAAGGTAAGGGTTAAGGTCTGGGATAGGGTTATGAATGGTTAAGGTAAGGGTTAAGGTCTGGGATAGGGTTATGAATGGTTAAGGTAAGGGTTAAGGTCTGGGATAGGGTTATGAATGGTTAAGGTAAGGGTTAAGGTCTGGGATAGGGTTATGAATGGTTAAGGTAAGGGTTAAGGTATGGGATAGGGTTATGAATGGTTAAGGTAAGGGTTAAGGTTTGGGATAGGGTTATGAATGGTTAAGGTAAGGGTTAAGGTTTGGGATAGGGTTATGAATGGTTAAGGTAAGGGTTAAGGTCTGGGATAGGGTTATGAATGGTTAAGGTCTGGGATAGGGTTATGAATGGTTAAGGTAAGGGTTAAGGTCTGGGATAGGGTTATGAATGGTTAAGGTAAGGGTTAAGGTCTGGGATAGGGTTATGAATGGTTAAGGTAAGGGTTAAGGTATGGGATAGGGTTATGAATGGTTAAGGTAAGGGTTAAGGTCTGGGATAGGGTTATGAATGGTTAAGGTAAGGGTTAAGGTCTGGGATAGGGTTATGAATGGTTAAGGTAAGGGTTAAGGTTTGGGATAGGGTTATGAATGGTTAAGGTAAGGGTTAAGGTCTGGGATAGGGTTATGAATGGTTAAGGTAAGGGTTAAGGTCTGGGATAGGGTTATGAATGGTTAAGGTAAGGGTTAAGGTTTGGGATAGGGTTATGAATGGTTAAGGTAAGGGTTAAGGTCTGGGATAGGGTTATGAATGGTTAAGGTAAGGGTTAAGGTCTGGGATAGGGTTATGAATGGTTAAGGTAAGGGTTAAGGTCTGGGATAGGGTTATGAATGGTTAAGGTAAGGGTTAAGGTCTGGGATAGGGTTATGAATGGTTAAGGTCAAGGGTTAAGGTCTGGGATAGGGTTATGAATGGTTAAGGTAAGGGTTAAGGTCTGGGATAGGGTTATGAATGGTTAAGGTAAGGGTTAAGGTCTGGGATAGGGTTATGAATGGTTAAGGTAAGGGTTAAGGTCTGGGATAGGGTTATGAATGGTTAAGGTAAGGGTTAAGGTTTGGGATAGGGTTATGAATGGTTAAGGTAAGGGTTAAGGTTTGGGATAGGGTTATGAATGGTTAAGGTAAGGGTTAAGGTCTGGGATAGGGTTATGAATGGTTAAGGTAAGGGTTAAGGTTTGGGATAGGGTTATGAATGGTTAAGGTAAGGGTTAAGGTTTGGGATAGGGTTATGAATGGTTAAGGTAAGGGTTAAGGTTTGGGATAGGGTTATGAATGGTTAAGGTAAGGGTTAAGGTTTGGGATAGGGTTATGAATGGTTAAGGTAAGGGTTAAGGTCTGGGATAGGGTTATGAATGGTTAAGGTAAGGGTTAAGGTCTGGGATAGGGTTATGAATGGTTAAGGTAAGGGTTAAGGTCTGGGATAGGGTTATGAATGGTTAAGGTCTGGGATAGGGTTATGAATGGTTAAGGTAAGGGTTAAGGTCTGGGATAGGGTTATGAATGGTTAAGGTCTGGGATAGGGTTATGAATGGTTAAGGTAAGGGTTAAGGTTTGGGATAGGGTTATGAATGGTTAAGGTAAGGGTTAAGGTTTGGGATAGGGTTATGAATGGTTAAGGTAAGGGTTAAGGTCTGGGATAGGGTTATGAATGGTTAAGGTAAGGGTTAAGGTTTGGGATAGGGTTATGAATGGTTAAGGTAAGGGTTAAGGTCTGGGATAGGGTTATGAATGGTTAAGGTAAGGGTTAAGGTTTGGGATAGGGTTATGAATGGTTAAGGTCAGGGTTAAGGTTTGGGATAGGGTTATGAATGGTTAAGGTAAGGGTTAAGGTCTGGGATAGGGTTATGAATGGTTAAGGTAAGGGTTAAGGTCTGGGATAGGGTTATGAATGGTTAAGGTAAGGGTTAAGGTATGGGATAGGGTTATGAATGGTTAAGGTAAGGGTTAAGGTTTGGGATAGGGTTATGAATGGTTAAGGTAAGGGTTAAGGTCTGGGATAGGGTTATGAATGGTTAAGGTATGGGTTAAGGTCTGGGATAGGGTTATGAATGGTTAAGGTAAGGGTTAAGGTCTGGGATAGGGTTATGAATGGTTAAGGTAAGGGTTAAGGTCTGGGATAGGGTTATGAATGGTTAAGGTAAGGGTTAAGGTCTGGGATAGGGTTATGAATGGTTAAGGTAAGGGTTAAGGTATGGGATAGGGTTATGAATGGTTAAGGTATGGGTTAAGGTATGGGATAGGGTTATGAATGGTTAAGGTAAGGGTTAAGGTTTGGGATAGGGTTATGAATGGTTAAGGTAAGGGTTAAGGTCTGGGATAGGGTTATGAATGGTTAAGGTAAGGGTTAAGGTTTGGGATAGGGTTATGAATGGTTAAGGTAAGGGTTAAGGTCTGGGATAGGGTTATGAATGGTTAAGGTAAGGGTTAAGGTCTGGGATAGGGTTATGAATGGTTAAGGTAAGGGTTAAGGTATGGGATAGGGTTATGAATGGTTAAGGTATGGGTTAAGGTCTGGGATAGGGTTATGAATGGTTAAGGTAAGGGTTAAGGTCTGGGATAGGGTTATGAATGGTTAAGGTAAGGGTTAAGGTTTGGGATAGGGTTATGAATGGTTAAGGTAAGGGTTAAGGTCTGGGATAGGGTTATGAATGGTTAAGGTAAGGGTTAAGGTCTGGGATAGGGTTATGAATGGTTAAGGTAAGGGTTAAGGTTTGGGATAGGGTTATGAATGGTTAAGGTAAGGGTTAAGGTCTGGGATAGGGTTATGAATGGTTAAGGTAAGGGTTAAGGTCTGGGATAGGGTTATGAATGGTTAAGGTAAGGGTTAAGGTTTGGGATAGGGTTATGAATGGTTAAGGTAAGGGTTAAGGTTTGGGATAGGGTTATGAATGGTTAAGGTAAGGGTTAAGGTCTGGGATAGGGTTATGAATGGTTAAGGTAAGGGTTAAGGTTTGGGATAGGGTTATGAATGGTTAAGGTAAGGGTTAAGGTCTGGGATAGGGTTATGAATGGTTAAGGTAAGGGTTAAGGTCTGGGATAGGGTTATGAATGGTTAAGGTAAGGGTTAAGGTCTGGGATAGGGTTATGAATGGTTAAGGTCTGGGATAGGGTTATGAATGGTTAAGGTAAGGGTTAAGGTCTGGGATAGGGTTATGAATGGTTAAGGTCTGGGATAGGGTTATGAATGGTTAAGGTATGGGTTAAGGTTTGGGATAGGGTTATGAATGGTTAAGGTAAGGGTTAAGGTTTGGGATAGGGTTATGAATGGTTAAGGTAAGGGTTAAGGTCTGGGATAGGGTTATGAATGGTTAAGGTAAGGGTTAAGGTATGGGATAGGGTTATGAATGGTTAAGGTCATGGGTTAAGGTCTGGGATAGGTTTATGAATGGTTAAGGTAAGGGTTAAGGTATGGGATAGGGTTATGAATGGTTAAGGTCATGGGTTAAGGTCTGGGATAGGGTGATGAATGGTTAAGGTAAGGGTTAAGGTCTGGGATAGGGTTATGAATGGTTAAGGTAAGGGTTAAGGTCTGGGATAGGGTTATGAATGGTTAAGGTAAGGGTTAAGGTATGGGATAGGGTTATGAATGGTTAAGGTAAGGGTTAAGGTTTGGGACAGGGTTATGAATGGTTAAGGTAAGGGTTAAGGTCTGGGATAGGGTTATGAATGGTTAAGGTATGGGTTAAGGTCTGGGATAGGGTTATGAATGGTTAAGGTAAGGGTTAAGGTCTGGGATAGGGTTATGAATGGTTAAGGTAAGGGTTAAGGTCTGGGATAGGGTTATGAATGGTTAAGGTAAGGGTTAAGGTCTGGGATAGGGTTATGAATGGTTAAGGTAAGGGTTAAGGTATGGGATAGGGTTATGAATGGTTAAGGTATGGGTTAAGGTATGGGATAGGGTTATGAATGGTTAAGGTAAGGGTTAAGGTTTGGGATAGGGTTATGAATGGTTAAGGTAAGGGTTAAGGTCTGGGATAGGGTTATGAATGGTTAAGGTCTGGGATAGGGTTATGAATGGTTAAGGTAAGGGTTAAGGTCTGGGATAGGGTTATGAATGGTTAAGGTAAGGGTTAAGGTCTGGGATAGGGTTATGAATGGTTAAGGTAAGGGTTAAGGTATGGGATAGGGTTATGAATGGTTAAGGTATGGGTTAAGGTCTGGGATAGGGTTATGAATGGTTAAGGTAAGGGTTAAGGTCTGGGATAGGGTTATGAATGGTTAAGGTAAGGGTTAAGGTCTGGGATAGGGTTATGAATGGTTAAGGTAAGGGTTAAGGTATGGGATAGGGTTATGAATGGTTAAGGTAAGGGTTAAGGTCTGGGATAGGGTTATGAATGGTTAAGGTAAGGGTTAAGGTCTGGGATAGGGTTATGAATGGTTAAGGTAAGGGTTAAGGTCTGGGATAGGGTTATGAATGGTTAAGGTAAGGGTTAAGGTATGGGATAGGGTTATGAATGGTTAAGGTATGGGTTAAGGTATGGGATAGGGTTATGAATGGTTAAGGTAAGGGTTAAGGTCTGGGATAGGGTTATGAATGGTTAAGGTAAGGGTTAAGGTTTGGGATAGGGTTATGAATGGTTAAGATAAGGGTTAAGGTCTGGGATAGGGTTATGAATGGTTAAGGTCAAGGGTTAAGTTCTGGGATAGGGTTATGAATGGTTAAGGTAAGGGTTAAGGTTTGGGATAGGGTTATGAATGGTTAAGGTAAGGGTTAAGGTCTGTGATAGGGTTATGAATGGTTAAGGTAAGGGTTAAGGTCTGGGATAGGGTTATGAATGGTTAAGGTAAGGGTTAAGGTCTGGGATAGGGTTATGAATGGTTAAGGTCAAGGGTTAAGGTCTGGGATAGGGTTATGAATGGTTAAGGTAAGGGTTAAGGTCTGGGATAGGGTTATGAATGGTTAAGGTAAGGGTTAAGGTCTGGGATAGGGTTATGAATGGTTAAGGTCAAGGGTTAAGGTCTGGGATAGGGTTATGAATGGTTAAGGTAAGGGTTAAGGTCTGGGATAGGGTTATGAATGGTTAAGGTAAGGGTTAAGGTTTGGGATAGGGTTATGAATGGTTAAGGTCAAGGGTTAAGGTTTGGGATAGGGTTATGAATGGTTAAGGTAAGGGTTAAGGTCTGGGATAGGGTTATGAATGGTTAAGGTAAGGGTTAAGGTTTGGGATAGGGTTATGAATGGTTAAGGTCAAGGGTTAAGGTTTGGGACTTTACATTCCATTGTTTTGGAGCAAGAATATATTTATATTCCATTCCACCCTCCATCTCTCCATCTATCCTTCTAACCCTCCATCCCTCCATCTATCCTTCTAACCCTCCATCCCTCCATTCCTCCATCCCTCCATTCCTCCATCCCTCCATTCCTCCATCTATCCTTCTAACCCTCCATCCCTCCATTCCTCCATCTCTCCATCTATCCTTCTAACCCTCCATCCCTCCATCTATCCTTCTAACCCTCCATCCCTCCATTCCTCCATCTATCCTTCTAACCCTCCATCCCTCCATTCCTCCATCTATCCTTCTAACCCTCCATCCCTCCATTCCTCCATCTATCCTTCTAACCCTCCATCCCTCCATTCCTCCATCCCTCCATTCCTCCATCCCTCCATCTATCCTTCTAACCCTCCATCCCTCCATCTCTCCATCTATCCTTCTAACCCTCCATCCCTCCATCTATCCTTCTAACCCTCCATCCCTCCATTCCTCCATCCCTCCATTCCTCCATCTATCCTTCTAACCCTCCATCCCTCCATTCCTCCATCTCTCCATCTATCCTTCTAACCCTCCATCCCTCCATTCCTCCATCTATCCTTCTAACCCTCCATTCCTCCACCCATCTTTCTATCCTTCTAACCCTCCATCCCTCCATCCCCCCATTCCTCCATCTATCCTTCTAACCCTCCATCCCTCAATCTCTCCATCTCTCCATCCCTCAATCTCTCTATCCCTCCATCCCTCCATCTCTCCATCTCTCCATCCCTCAATCTCTCCATCCCTCCATCCCTCATCCCAACATCTCTCCATCCCTCCATCTCTCCATCCCTCAATCTCTCCATCTCTCCATCCCAACATCTCTCCATCCCTCCATCTCTCCATCCCTCAATCTCTCCATCTCTCCATCCCTGTATATCTCCATCCATCCGTCCCTACTCCCTTCATATATATATATATCCCTCTATCCCCCACCCCTACATCCCTCCCTTCATATATATATATATATATCCATCCCTCTATCCCCCCACCCCTACATCCCTCCTTCATATATATATATATATCCATCCCTCTATCCCCCCACCCCTACATCCCTCCTTCATATATATATATATCCATCCCTCTATCCCCCCACCCCTACATCCCTCCTTCATATATATATATATATCCATCCCTATCCCCCACCCCTACATCCCTCCTTCATATATATATATATATCCATCCCTCTATCCCCCACCCCTACATCCCTCCTTCATATATATATATATATCCATCCCTCTATCCCCCCACCCCCTACATCCCTCCCCTTCATATATATATATATATCCCCTCTATCCCCCCACCCCTACATCCCTCCTTCATATATATATATATATATCCATCCCTCTATCCCCTACATCCCTCCTTCATATATATATATATATCCATCCCTCTATCCCCCCACCCCTACATCCCTCCCTTCATATATATATATATATCCATCCCTCTATCCCCCCACCCCTACATCCCTCCTTCATATATATATATATATCCATCCCTCTATCCCCCACCCCTACATCCCTCCCTTCATATATATATATATATCCATCCCTCTATCCCCCACCCTACATCCCTCCTTCATATATATATATATATCCATCCCTCTATCCCCCACCCCTACATCCCTCCTTCATATATATATATATATATCCATCCCTCTATCCCCCACCCTACATCCCTCCTTCATATATATATATATATCCATCCTCTATCCCCCACCCCTACATCCTCCTTCTTCATATATATATATATATCCATCCCTCTATCCCCCACCCCTACATCCCTCCTTCATATATATATATATATCATCCCTCTATCCCCACCCCTACATCCCTCCTTCATATATATATATATCCATCCTCTATCCCCCCCACCCCTACATCCCTCCTTCATATATATATATATATATCCATCCCTCTATCCCCCCACCCCTACATCCCTCCTTCATATATATATATATATCCATCCCTCTATCCCCCCACCCCTACATCCCTCCTTCATATATATATATATATCCATCCCTCTATCCCCCCACCCCTACATCCCTCCTTCATATATATATATATATCCATCCCTCTATCCCCCACCCTACATCCTCCTTCATATATATATATATATCCATCCCTCTATCCCCCCACCCCTACATCCCTCCTTCATATATATATATATATATCCATCCTCTATCCCCCACCCCTACATCCCTCCCTTCATATATATATATATATCCATCCCTCTATCCCCCACCCCTACATCCCTCCTTCATATATATATATATATATCCATCCCTCTATCCCCCACCCCTACATCCCTCCTTCATATATATATATATATCCATCCCTCTATCCCCCCACCCCTACATCCCTCCCTTCCTTCTATCCTATATCCTCCTTCATATATATATATATCCATCCCTCTATCCCCCACCCTACATCCCTCCTTCATATATATATATATATATATCCATCCCTCTACCCCCCACCCCTACATCCCTCCTTCATATATATATATATATCCATCCCTCTATCCCCCCACCCCTACATCCCTCCTTCATATATATATATATATCCATCCCTCTATCCCCCCACCCCTACATCCCTCCTTCATATATATATATATATCCATCCCTCTATCCCCCCACCCCTACATCCCTCCTTCATATATATATATATATATCCATCCCTCTATCCCCCACCCCTACATCCCTCCTTCATATATATATATATATATCCATCCCTCTATCCCCCCCACCCCTACATCCCTCCTTCATATATATATATATATATCCATCCCTCTATCCCCCCCCCCTACATCCCCCCCTCATTCATATATATATATATATATCCATCCCTCTATCCCCCCACCCCTACATCCCTCCTTCATATATATATATATATATCCATCCCTCTATCCCCCCACCCCTACATCCCTCCTTCATATATATATATATATATCCATCCCTCTATCCCCCCACCCCATCCCTCCTTCATATATATATATATATATCCATCCCTCTATCCCCCACCCCATCCCTCCTTCATATATATATATATATATCCATCCCTCTATCCCCCCACCCCTACATCCCTCCTTCATATATATATATATATATATCCCTCTATCCCTCTATCCCCCCATCCCTCCTTCATCCCTCCTTCATATATATATATATATATCCATCCCTCTATCCCCCACCCCTACATCCCTCCTTCATATATATATATATATATCCATCCCTCTATCCCCCACCCCTACATCCCTCCTTCATATATATATATATATATCCATCCCTCTATCCCCCACCCCTACATCCCTCCTTCATATATATATATATATCCATCCCTCTATCCCCCACCCCTACATCCCTCCTTCATCCTTCATATCCCTCCCTTCATATATATATATATATATCATCCCTCTATCCCCCACCCCTACATCCCTCCTTCATATATATATATATATCCATCCCTATCCCCCACCCCATCCTCCTTCATATATATATATATATCCATCCCTCTATCCCCCACCCTACATCCCTCCTTCATATATATATATATATCCATCCCTCTATCCCCCACCCCTACATCCCTCCTTCATATATATATATATATATCCATCCCTCTATCCCCCCCCCTACATCCCTCCTTCATATATATATATATATATCCATCCCTCTATCCCCCACCCCTACATCCCTCCTTCATATATATATATATATCCATCCCTCTATCCCCCACCCCTACATCCCTCCTTCATATATATATATATATCCATCCCTCTATCCCCCACCCCTACATCCCTCCTTCATATATATATATATATCCATCCCTCTATCCCCCACCCCTACATCCCTCCTTCATATATATATATATATATCCATCCCTCTATCCCCCACCCCTACATCCCTCCTTCATATATATATATATATCCATCCCTATCCCCCCATATATATATATATATCCATCCCTCTATCCCCCACCCCTACATCCCCCTTCATATATATATATATCCATCCCTCTATCCCCCACCCCTACATCCCTCCTTCATATATATATATATATCCATCCCTCTATCCCCCACCCCTACATCCTCCTTCATATATATATATATATATCCATCCTCTATCCCCCACCCCTACATCCCTCCTTCATATATATATATATATCCATCCCTCTATCCCCCACATCCCTCCTTCATATATATATATATATATCCATCCCTCCCCCCACCCCTCATCCCTCCTTCATATATATATATATATATCCTCTATCCCTCTATCCCCCACCCCCTACATCCCTCCTTCATATATATATATATATCCATCCTCTATCCCCCCACCCCTACATCCCTCCTTCATATATATATATATATCCATCCCTCTATCCCCCACCCCTACATCCCTCCTTCATATATATATATATATCCATCCCTCTATCCCCCCCCCCTACATCCCTCCTTCATATATATATATATATATCCATCCCTCTATCCCCCACCCCTACATCCCTCCTTCATATATATATATATATATATCCATCCCTCTATCCCCCCACCCCTACATCCCTCCTTCATATATATATATATATATCCATCCCTCTATCCCCCACCCCTACATCCCTCCTTCATATATATATATATATATCCATCCCTCTATCCCCCACCCCTACATCCCTCCTTCATATATATATATATATCCATCCCTCTATCCCCCACCCCTACATCCCTCCTTCATATATATATATATATATATCCATCCCTCTATCCCCCACCCCTACATCCCTCCTTCATATATATATATATATATCCATCCCTATCCCCCCACCCCTACATCCCTCCTTCCCATCCCTTCATATATATATATATATATATCCATCCCTCTATCCCCCCCCCTACATCCTCCTTCATATATATATATATCCATCCCTCTATCCCCCACCCCTACATCCCTCCTTCATATATATATATATATATATCCCTCTATCCCCCTACATCCCCCTTCATATATATATATATATCCCCCTCTATCCCCCATCCCTACTCCCTCCTTCATATATATATATATATATATCCATCCCTCTATCCCCCCACCCCTACATCCCTCCTTCATATATATATATATATATCCATCCCTCTATCCCCCACCCCTACATCCCTCCTTCATATATATATATATATCCATCCCTCTATCCCCCACCCCTACATCCCTCCTTCATATATATATATATATATCCATCCCTCTATCCCCCCACCCCTATCCCTCCTTCATATATATATATATATCCATCCCTCTATCCCCCACCCCTACATCCCTCCTTCATATATATATATATATATCCATCCCTCTATCCCCCACCCCTACATCCCTCCTTCATATATATATATATATCCATCCCTCTATCCCCCCACCCCTACATCCCTCCTTCATATATATATATATATATATCCATCCCTCTCCCCATCCCCCCTCCTTCACCCCTACATCCCTCCTTCATATATATATATATATATATCATCCCTCTATCCCCCACCCCTACATCCCTCCTTCATATATATATATATATATATATCCATCCCTCTATCCCACCACCCCTACATCCCTCCTTCATATATATATATCCATCCCTCTATCCCCCACCCCTATATCCATCCCTCTATCCCCCCCACCCTACATCCCTCCTTCATATATATATATATATATATCCATCCCTCTATCCATCCACCCTACATCCTCCTTCATATATATATATATATCCATCCCTCTATCCCCCCACCCCTACATCCCTCCTTCATATATATATATATATCCATCCCTCTATCCCCCACCCCTACATCCCTCCTTCATATATATATATATCCATCCCTCTATCCCCCACCCCTACATCCCTCCTTCATATATATATATATATATCCATCCTCTATCCCCCACCCCTACATCCCTCCTTCATATATATATATATCCATCCCTCTATCCCCCCCTATCCCTCCTTCTACATCCCTCCTTACATCCCTCCTTCATATATATATATATATATCCATCCCTCTATCCCCCCACCCTACATCCCTCCTTCATATATATATATATATATCCCCCTCTATCCCCCACCCCTACATCCCTCCTTCATATATATATATATATATCCATCCCTCTATCCCCCACCATCCTACATCCCTCATATATCATATATATATCCTATCCCCACCCTACATCCTCCTTCATATATATATATATTCATCCCTCTATCCCCCCCTACATCCCTCCTTCATATATATATATATATCCATCCCTCTATCCCCCTATCCCCTTCATATATATATATATATATCCATCCCTCTATCCCCCCACCCCTCCATCCCTCCTTCATATATATATATATCCATCCCTCTATCCCCCACCCCTACATCCCTCCTTCATATATATATATATATATCCATCCCTCTATCCCCCCACCCCTACATCCCTCCTTCATATATATATATATATATCCATCCCTCTATCCCCCCACCCCTACATCCTCCTTCATATATATATATATATATCCATCCCTCTATCCCCCACCCTACATCCTCCTTCATATATATATATATATATATCCCTCTATCCCCCCACCCCTACATCCCTCCTTCATATATATATATATATATCCATCCCTCTATCCCCCACCCCTACATCCCTCCTTCATATATATATATATATCCATCCCTCTATCCCCCCACCCTACATCCCTCCTTCATATATATATATATATATCCATCCCTCTATCCCCCACCCCTACATCCCTCCTTCATATATATATATATATATCCATCCCTCTATCCCCCACCCTACATCCCTCCTTCATATATATATATATATCCATCCCTCTATCCCCCCACCCCTATCATCCCTCCTTCATATATATATATATATATATCCATCCCTCTATCCCCCCACCCCTACATCCCATCCTTCATATATATATATATATATCCATCCCTCTATCCCCCCACCCTACATCCCTCCTTCATATATATATATATATATCCATCCCTCTATCCCCCACCACCCATCATCCTCCTTCATATATATATATATATCCATCCTCTATCCCCCACCCCTACATCCCTCCTTCATATATATATATATATATATCCATCCCTCTATCCCCCACCCCCTACATCCTCCTTCATATATATATATATATCCCCCCCCTATATCCCTCTATCCCCCCCACCCCTACATCCCTCCTTCATATATATATATATATATCCATCCCTCTATCCCCCCACCCCTACATCCCTCCTTCATATATATATATATATATCCATCCCTCTATCCCCCCCCCCTACATCCCTCCTTCATATATATATATATATCCATCCCTCTATCCCCCACCCCTACATCCCTCCTTCATATATATATATATATCCCCCTCTATCCCCACCCCTACATCCCTCCTTCATATATATATATATATATCCATCCTCTATCCCCCCCCCTCTCATCCTCTTCATATATATATATATATATCCATCCCTCTATCCCCCACCCCTACATCCTCCTTCATATATATATATATATATCCATCCCTCTATCCCCCACCCCTACATCCCTCCTTCATATATATATATATATATCCATCCCTCTATCCCCCACCCCTACATCCCTCCTTCATATATATATATATATCCATCCCTCTATCCCCCCACCCCTACATCCCTCCTTCATATATATATATATATCCATCCCTCTATCCCCCCACCCCTACATCCCTCCTTCATATATATATATATATATCCATCCTCCTATCCCCCCCTACCCCATCCCTCTTCATATATATATATATATATATATCCCTCTATCCCCCTCTACATCCCCCTACATCCCTTCATATATATATATATATATCCCTCTATCCCCCTATCCTCCCCATCCCCTACATCCCTCCTTCATATATATATATATCCATCCCTCTATCCCCCCATCCTCCATCCCTCCTTCATATATATATATATATATCCATCCCTCTATCCCCCCATTATATATATATATCATCCTCTATCCTCTACCCCTACATCCCTCCTTCATATATATATATATATATATATCCCTCTATCCCCCCACCCCTACATCCCTCCTTCATATATATATATATATATCCATCCCTCTATCCCCCACCCCTACATCCCTCCTTCATATATATATATATATCCATCCCTCTATCCCCCACCCCCTACATCCCTCCTTCATATATATATATATATCCATCCTATCTCTACCCCTACATCCCTCCTTCATATATATATATATATCCCTCCCTCATATATATATATATATATCCCTCTATCCCCCCCACCCCCATCCCTCCTTCATATATATATATATCCATCCCTCTATCCCCCACCCCTACATCCCTCCTTCATATATATATATATATATCCATCCCTCTATCCCCCACCCCTACATCCCTCCTTCATATATATATATATATATCCATCCCTCTATCCCCCCACCCCTACATCCCTCCTTCATATATATATATATATATATCCATCCCTCTATCCCCCACCCCTACATCCCTCCTTCATTCATATATATATATATCCATCCCTCTATCCCCCCACCCCTACATCCCTCCTTCATATATATATATATATATCCATCCCTCTATCCCCCACCCCTACATCCCTCCTTCATATATATATATATATATCCATCCCTCTATCTCCCCCACCCCTACATCCCTCCTTCATCATATATATATATATCCATCCCTCTATCCCCCCCCCTACATCCCTCCTTCATATATATATATATCCATCCCCCTCTATCCCCCCACCCCTACATCCCTCCTTCATATATATATATATATATATATCCATCCTCTATCCCCCCACCCCTACATCCCTCCTTCATATATATATATATATATCCATCCCTCTATCCCCCACCCCTACATCCCTCCTTCATATATATATATATATATCCATCCCTCTATCCCCCCACCCCTACATCCCTCCTTCATATATATATATATATATCCATCCCTCTATCCCCCACCCCTACATCCCTCCTTCATATATATATATATATCCATATCCATCCCTCCTATCCCTTATATATATCCTATCCCCACACCCCTACATCCCTCCTTCATATATATATATATATCCATCCCTCTATCCCCCACCCCTACATCCCTCCTTCATATATATATATATATCCATCCCTCTATCCCCCACCCCTACATCCCTCCTTCATATATATATATATATCCATCCCTATCCCCCCCCCTACATCCCTCCTTCATATATATATATATATATATCCATCCCTCTATCCCCCACCCCTACATCCCTCCTTCATATATATATATATATATCCATCCCTCTATCCCCCACCCCTACATCCCTCCTTCATATATATATATATATCCATCCCTCTATCCCCCCACCCCTACATCCCTCCTTCATATATATATATATATATCCATCCCTCTATCCCCCCCCCCCTACATCCCTCCTTCATATATATATATATATATCCATCCCTCTATCCCCCCACCCCTACATCCCTCCTTCATATATATATATATATCCATCCCTCTATCCCCCCACCCCTACATCCCTCCTTCATATATATATATATATATCCATCCCTCTATCCCCCCACCCCTACATCCCTCCTTCATATATATATATATATATCTCCATCCCTATCCCCACCCCTACATCCCTCCTTCATATATATATATATATCCATCCCTCTATCCCCCCCCTACATCCCTCCTTCATATATATATATATATCCATCCCCCTCTATCCCCCACCCCCTACATCCCTCCTTCATATATATATATATATCCATCCCTCTATCCCCCCACCCCTACATCCCCCTTCATATATATATATATATCCATCCTCTATCCCCCACCCCTACATCCTCCTTCATATATATATATATCCATCCCTCTATCCCCCCCCCACCCCTACATCCCTATCTTCCTATCATATATATATATATCCCTCCATCCCTCTATCCCCTACACCCCTACATCCCTCCTTCATATATATATATATATCCATCCCTCTATCCCCCCACCCCTCTATCCCCCCACCCCTCCCCTTTCATATATATATATATATATCCATCCCTCTATCCCCCACCCCTACATCCCTCCTTCATATATATATATATATATCATCCTCTATCCCCCACCCCTACATCCCTCCTTCATATATATATATATATATATCCATCCCTCTATCCCCCCACCCCTACATCCCTCCTTCATATATATATATATATCATCCCTCTATCCCCCTACCCCTACATCCCTCCTTCATATATATATATATATCCATCCCTCTATCCCCCCCACCCCTACATCCCTCCTTCATATATATATATATATCCATCCCTCTATCCCCCACCCCTACATCCCTCCTTCATATATATATATATATATATCCATCCCTCATAT
>NC_068455.1:78529350-78536850 GCF_023373465.1 Oncorhynchus keta | reverse complement strand
CTCAGACCCTCTCAGACACACTCAGACCCTCTCAGACCCACTCAGACCCTCTCAGACCCACTCAGACCCTCTCAGACACACTCAGACCCTCTCAGACCCTCTCAGACCCTCTCAGACCCTCTCAGACCCTCTCAGACCCTCTCAGACCCTCTCAGACACACTCAGACCCTCTCAGACCCTCTCAGACCCTCCCAGACCCACTCAGACCCTCTCAGACCCACTCAGACCCTCTCAGACCCTCTCAGACACACTCAGACCCTCTCAGACCCACTCAGACCCTCTCAGACCCACTCAGACCCTCTCAGACCCTCTCAGACACACTCAGACCCTCTCAGACCCACTCAGACCCTCTCAGACCCTCTCAGACCCTCTCAGACCCTCCCAGATACACTCAGACCCTCTCAGACCCTCTCAGACCCTCCCAGACACACTCAGACCCTCTCAGACCCTCTCAGACCCACTCAGACCCTCTCAGACCCACTCAGACCCTCTCAGACCCTGTAAGACCCACTCAAATCCTCCCAGATCCTCCCAGACCCTCTCAGTTCCACTCAGACCCTCTCAGTTCCTCTCAGACCCTCTCAGACCCTCTCAGACCCTCCCAGACCCACTCAGACCCTCTCAGACGAACTCAGACCCTCTCAGACCCTCTCAGACCCTCCCAGACCCACTCAGACCCTCTCAGACCCTCTCAGACCCTCCCAGACCCTCTCAGACCCTCTCAGACACACTCAGTTCCTCTCAGACCCTCTCAGATCCTCTCAGACCCAGACCCTCTCAGACCCCAGACCCACTCAGACCCTCTCCCCTCCCAGACCCTGTAAGACCCACTCAGATCCTCCCAGACCCACTCAGAACCTCTCAGACCCACTCAGACCCTCTCAGACCCTCCCAGACCCTGTAAGACCCACTCAGATCCTCCCAGACCCACTCAGACCCTCTCAGACCCTGTAAGACCCACTCAGATCCTCCCAGATCCTCCCAGACCCTCTCAGTTCCACTCAGACCCTCTCAGTTCCTCTCAGACCCTCTCAGACACTCTCAGACCCACTCAGACCCTCTCAGACCCTCTCAGACCCTCCCAGACCCACTCAGACCCTCTCAGACCCACTCAGACCCTCTCAGACCCTGTAAGTCCCACTCAGATCCTCCCAGACACACTCAGTTCCACTCAGACCCTCTCAGACCCACTCAGACCCTCTCAGACCTACTCAGACCCTCCCAGACCCTCTCAGACCCACTCAGACCCTCTCAGACCAACTCAGACCCTCTCAGACACACTCAGTTCCACTCAGACCATCTCAGACCCTCTCAGACCCTCTCAGACCCTCTCAGACCCTCTCAGACCCACTCAGACCCTCTCAGACACACTCAGACCCACTCAGACCCTCTCAGACCCTCTCAGACCCACTCAGACCCTCTCAGACCCACTCAGACCCTCTCAGACACACTCAGTTCCACTCAGACCCTCTCAGACCCTCCCAGACCCACTCAGACCCTCTCAGACCCACTCAGACCCTCTCAGACCCTCTCAGACACACTCAGACCCTCTCAGACCCACTCAGACCCTCTCAGACCCACTCAGACCCTCTCAGACCCTCTCAGACCCTCTCAGACCACTCAGACCCTCTCAGACCCACTCAACCCTCTCAGACCCACTCAGACCCTCTCAGACCCTCTCAGACCCTCTCAGACCCTCTCAGACCCTCTCAGACCCACCTCTCTTTCGCTCCTCTCACTTTTGCGCTTGTTGGTGCGTTCCCACTTTCTGTCTCTCTCTTGCACTTTTCTCTCTGTCCCTGAGAAGAATACGGTCAACAGAAAAAAAAGGGAGAAATGGGATCCACTAGCGACCGTTCGGAACAACCGCACCAAGGTCAACTAATAATGGAATGGAAACGATGCAAAGAGTAAGGAATCTAACACTGAAGGGACAGTGGTGTAGGTATGGGTATAACTGACGGAGGCTCGCGACTAATATTTAACACCATGCTAATTGTGTAAAAAATTACAGTGGGCACATAATTAAAACATTCTAGAAATCACCTCGGTAGTTTTGGCACTATACGGTAATTTGCGCATGGCTACGGAAGCCTATCGCTTGGGTATACAAATTTCAAGTTATAAGGCCATCATTTCATTAACTTTACTGTGGGAACGGTGATATGTTGATATGCTTCAGTTTGCTGCCATTATGACTGAATCAGTTATATGAATCAGTTATATGAATCAGTTTGCTGCCATTATGACTGAATCAGTTATATGAATCAGTTATATCAATCAGTTTGCTGCCATTATGACTGAATCAGTTATATGAATCAGTTATATCAATCAGTTTGCTGCCATTATGACTGAATCAGTTATATGAATCAGTTTGCTGCCATTATGACTGAATCAGTTATATGAATCAGTTTGCTGCCATTATGACTGAATCAGTTATATGAATCAGTTTGCTGCCATTATGACTGAATCAGTTATATGAATCAGTTATATGAATCAGTTATATGAATCAGTTATATGAATCAGTTATATGAATCAGTTTGCTGCCATTATGACTGGCTTCACATTCGTCTCCAGCGATTATAAGGTCAAGTAGATCTGAAACAACTATAATTTATATTTACAATCCCCCTCATTCAAACAGATCCCTCATTAACCTGGCTGTTCTCAACAGCTCTTATCCATTGAGTGAATGACAGTGCAGGGAGCAAAGTATATATATATATATGCCATTTAGCCAAAGTGTTATTTCTATTGGGGAAAAGGAAAGGCGATGTTGAACTATGAGGGAATAATTAATAATATAATAATTATGTCCAGGTCAGAATACAGTGTCTGTAGACACACCCCCAAGCCACAACTTCATTTATTTGATCTCCACCCCCAATGAATAGCGTGGTGAAAAGCATGCTGATCTCTTGCTGATCTCAGGTTGATCTCATGCTGATCTCAGGTTGATCTCATGCTGATCTCAGGTTGATCTCATGCTGATCTCATGCTGATCTCAGGTTGATCTCATGCTGATCTCATGCTGATCTCAGGTTGATCTCATGCTGATCTCATGCTGATCTCAGGCTGATCTCATGCTGATCTCATGCTGATCTCAGGCTGATCTCATGCTGATCTCAGGTTGATCTCATGCTGATCTCAGGTTGATCTCATGCTGATCTCATGCTGATCTCAGGTTGATCTCATGCTGATCTCAGGTTGATCTCATGCTGATCTCATGCTGATCTCATGCTGATCTCAGGTTGATCTCATGCTGATCTCAGGCTGATCTCATGCTGATCTCATGCTGATCTCATGCTGATCTCAGGTTGATCTCATGCTGATCTCATGCTGATCTCAGGTTGATCTCATGCTGATCTCAGGTTGATCTCATGCTGATCTCATGCTGATCTCATGCTGATCTCAGGTTGATCTCATGCTGATCTCAGGCTGATCTCATGCTGATCTCATGCTGATCTCATGCTGATCTCAGGTTGATCTCATGCTGATCTCATGCTGATCTCAGGTTGATCTCAGGTTGATCTCAGGCTGATCTCATGCTGATCTCAGGTTGATCTCATGCTGATCTCATGCTGATCTCAGGTTGATCTCATGCTGATCTCATGCTGATCTCAGGTTGATCTCATGCTGATCTCATGCTGATCTCAGGTTGATCTCATGCTGATCTCATGCTGATCTCAGGTTGATCTCATGCTGATCTCAGGTTGATCTCAGGTTGATCTCATGCTGATCTCAGGTTGATCTCATGCTGATCTCATGCTGATCTCAGGTTGATCTCATGCTGATCTCATGCTGATCTCAGGTTGATCTCATGCTGATCTCAGGTTGATCTCATGCTGATCTCAGGTTGATCTCATGCTGATCTCAGGTTGATCTCATGCTGATCTCAGGCTGATCTCATGCTGATCTCAGGTTGATCTCATGCTGATCTCAGGTTGATCTCATGCTGATCTCAGGTTGATCTCATGCTGATCTCAGGTTGATCTCATGCTGATCTCAGGTTGATCTCATGCTGATCTCAGGTTGATCTCATGCTGATCTCATGCTGATCTCATGCTGATCTCAGGTTGATCTCATGCTGATCTCAGGCTGATCTCATGCTGATCTCATGCTGATCTCATGCTGATCTCATGCTGATCTCAGGTTGATCTCATGCTGATCTCATGCTGATCTCAGGTTGATCTCAGGTTGATCTCAGGCTGATCTCATGCTGATCTCAGGTTGATCTCATGCTGATCTCATGCTGATCTCAGGTTGATCTCATGCTGATCTCATGCTGATCTCAGGTTGATCTCATGCTGATCTCATGCTGATCTCAGGTTGATCTCATGCTGATCTCATGCTGATCTCAGGTTGATCTCATGCTGATCTCAGGTTGATCTCAGGTTGATCTCATGCTGATCTCAGGTTGATCTCATGCTGATCTCATGCTGATCTCAGGTTGATCTCATGCTGATCTCATGCTGATCTCAGGTTGATCTCATGCTGATCTCAGGTTGATCTCATGCTGATCTCAGGTTGATCTCATGCTGATCTCAGGTTGATCTCATGCTGATCTCAGGCTGATCTCATGCTGATCTCAGGTTGATCTCATGCTGATCTCAGGTTGATCTCATGCTGATCTCAGGTTGATCTCATGCTGATCTCAGGTTGATCTCATGCTGATCTCAGGTTGATCTCATGCTGATCTCAGGTTGATCTCATGCTGATCTCAGGCTGATCTCAGGCAGATCTCATGCTGATCTCAGGTTGATCTCATGCTGATCTCAGGCCGATCTCAGGCAGATCTCATGCGGATCTCATGCTGATCTCGGGCCGATCTCAGGCAGATCTCATGCTGATCTCAGGCTGATCTCAGGTTGATCTCATGCTGATCTCAGGCCGATCTCAGGCAGATCTCATGCTGATCTCAGGCTGATCTCAGGCAGATCTCATGCTGATCTCAGGCCGATCTCAGGCCGATCTCTGGCCGATCTCATGCTGATCTCATGCCGATCTCAGTCTGAAATCAGTCTGATCTCAGGCTGATCTCAGACCGATCTCATGCCAATCTCAGTCTGAAGTTCAAGGTCAGAATACGTATGGAGAGAAAAGTGCTCTTAATAAATCCTCTTAAATCGTCCAACCGTCATTTTAAATCGATCTGTGGACCCCGCATTGAGCGATAGCCCTGGTTTCCATTGACACCGAGTATATTTTCCGAGCCTGTGTGATTTAGGATGTGAAATCTGAAAAAGTTTGAAGCTGGGGTGTCCTTCCTACCATTTCATTCGCTCTCCTGTCTGTCCATCAATTCCAAAGTTTTTGACCAATCACATGCCTGCAATCGTTACATCATAGTGTAGTAGGAAACAGGGGTTACATCATAGCAGGAAACAGGTGTTACATCATAGCAGGAAACAGGGGTTACATCATAGCAGGAAAGAGGGGTTTTCGTCATGGTAGCACATTCAGAGAACGATGTATAGCCATTTATCTCAAATAAAGTATATATGTTAAACAAACAAAAAAAACGTTCTGTTTGTCATCAAAATCAGTTAATGCTAAACTAAACTGTCCGTTCATCTCATATTAATCGTGCCAGTCTAACTCGGGTTGGATTTCCACCCAACAGGAAGTAAGGTCCTCTGTAGCTCAGCTGGTAGAGCCTGGCTGTTGCAATGGACATGATAGTGGGTTAAATTCCCAGAACCATCCCATGTGGAAAACTGTTACTTTGGATAAAAGTGTCTGCAATATTCCCAATCCCAATCCCAATCCCAGATGTATTCCCAATCCCAGATATATTCCCAAACACAGATATATTCCCAATCCCAGATATATTCCCAAACACAGATATATTCCCAATCCCAGATGTATTCCCAATCCCAGATGTATTCCCAATCCCAGATATATTCCCAATCCCAGATATATCCCCAAACACAGATATATTCCCAATCCCAGATGTATTCCCAATCCCAGATATATTCCCAATCCCAGTTATATTCCCAATCCCAGTTATATTCCCAATCCCAGATGTATTCCCAATCCCAGATGTATTCCCAATCCCAGATGTATTCCCAATCCCAGATGTATTCCCAATCCCAGATGTATTCCCAATCCCAGATATATTCCCAATCCCAGATATATTCCCAAACACAGATATATTCCCAATCCCAGATATATTCCCAAACACAGATATATTCCCAATCCCAGATGTATTCCCAATCCCAGATATATTCCCAATCCCAGATATATTCCCAATCCCAGATGTGTTCCCAATCCCAGATATATTCCCAATCTAAAATATATTCATCATCTCAGATATATTCCCAATCCCAAATGTATTCCCAATCCCAAATGTATTCCCAATCCAAGATATGTGGCCAATCTAAAATATATTCCCAATCCCAGATTCCCAATCCCAGACATTTGCTTTACATTCAATTCTCTCTCCGTCTTCATGTGTCAATCATTTTCTTTCTGTTTCTCTATATTATGTTTCTCTCTATTCTGTTTCTCTCTATTCTGTTTCTCTCTATTCTGTTTCTCTATATTCTGTTTCTCTGTTTCTCTCTATTCTGTTTCTCTATATTCTGTTTCTCTGTTTCTCTCTATTCTGTTTCTCTATATTCTGTTTCTCTGTTTCTCTATATTCTGTTTCTCTCTATTCTGTTTCTCTATATTCTGTTTCTCTGTTTCTCTCTATTCTGTTTCTCTCTATTCTGTTTCTCTGTTTCTCTCTATTCTGTTTCTCTATATTCTGTTTCTCTGTTTCTCTATATTCTGTTTCTCTCTATTCTGTTTCTCTATATTCTGTTTCTCTGTTTCTCTCTATTCTGTTTCTCTCTATTCTGTTTCTCTGTTTCTGTCTATTCTGTTTCTCTCTATTCTGTTTCTCTATATTATGTTTCTCTCTATTCTGTTTCTCTGTTTCTCTCTATTCTGTTTCTCTCTATTCTGTTTCTCTATATTCTGTTTCTCTCTATTCTGTTTCTCTGTTTCTCTCTATTCTGTTTCTCTGTTTCTCTATTCTGTTTCTCTCTATTCTGTTTCTCTCTATTCTGTTTCTCTCTATTCTGTTTCTCTGTTTCTCTCAATTATGTTTCTCTGTTTCTCTCTATTCTGTTTCTCTCTATTCTGTTACTCTCTATTCTGTTTCTCTCTATTCTGTTTCTCTCTATTCTGTTTCTCTCTATTCTGTTTCTCTCTATTCTGTTTCTCTCTATTCTGTTTCTCTCTATTCTGTTTCTCTCTATGTTTCTCCGTTTCTCTCTATTCTGTTTCTCTCTATTCTGTTTCTCTCTATTCTGTTTCTCTCTATTCTGTTTCTCTGTTTCTCTCTATTCTGTTTCTCTGTTTCTCTATATTCTGTTTCTCTATATTCTGTTTCTCTCTATTCTGTTTCTCTCTATTCTGTTTCTCTCTATTCTGTTTCTCTATATTCTGTTTCTCTCTATTCTGTTTCTCTCTATTCTGTTTCTCTCTATTCTGTTTCTCTGTTTCTCTATA
>NC_068455.1:78519350-78521850 GCF_023373465.1 Oncorhynchus keta | reverse complement strand
AGAGAAGATCACAGGGTCAGGGAGAAGGGGAGATCACAGGGTCAGAGAGATGGGGAGATCACAGGGTCAGAGAGAAGATCACAGGGTCAGAGAGAAGGGGAGATCACAGGGTCAGAGAGAAGGGGAGATCACAGGGTCAGAGAGATGGGGAGATCACAGGGTCAGAGAGAAGATCACAGGGTCGGAGAGAAGGGGAGATCACAGGGTCACAGAGAAGGGGAGATCACAGGGTCAGAGAGAAGGGGAGATCACAGGGTCACAGAGAAGATCACAGGGTCAGGGAGATGGGGAGATCACAGCGTCAGAGAGATGGGGAGATCACAGGGTCACAGAGAAGGGGAGATCACAGGGTCAGAGAGATGGGGAGATCACAGGGTCAGAGAGAAGGGGAGATCACAGGGTCACAGAGAAGATCACAGGGTCAGAGAGATGGGGAGATCACAGGGTCAGAGAGATGGGGAGATCACAGGGTCACAGAGAAGGGGAGATCACAGGGTCACAGAGAAGGGGAGATCACAGGGTCAGAGAGATGGGGAGATCACAGGGTCAGAGAGATGGGGAGATCACAGGGTCAGAGAGATGGGGAGATCACAGGGTCAGAGAGATGGGGAGATCACAGGGTCAGAGAGATGGGGAGATCACAGGGTCAGAGAGAAGGGGAGATCACAGGGTCAGAGAGATGGGGAGATCACAGGGTCAGAGAGATGGGGAGATCACAGGGTCAGAGAGATGGGGAGATCACAGGGTCAGAGAGAAGGGGAGATCATCTCTTCTCCCCCCTCCCGCCTCACCCCTCCACCTCCCCCTCACCTCTCCTCACCCCTCCCGCCTCACCCCTCCACCTCCCCCTCACCTCTCCTCACCCCTCACCTCACCTCTCCCCCCTCACCTCTCCTCACCCCTCCTCACCCCTCCCTCTCCTCACCCCTCCTCACCTCTCCTCATCCCTCCTCACCCCTCTCTTTCTCCCTCTCCTCACTCCTCCTCACCTCTCCTCACCCCTCCTCACCCCTCCCTCTTCTCACCCCTCCCTCTCCTCACCCCTCCTCACCCCTCCTCACCCCTCCCCCCATTTCACCCCTCCCTTCCTCCCTCTGGTCCATGATTAGGCATCATTGTAGTAGGCGTGTTGATTGTTCCATTCAGCAGTTAAGCTCAGAGGGATAACTACATTTCACATTCGGTCAGCAGGATGTCAGGAAACTGAAACCGGCCTCTGCTAAAAAACTACTAAAACTAAACCATTCATCCACAATGATTTAGCCCAGTCATCATGAATAATTAAACCTTAGAGTTGTTTCTGTATGACTAAATTTAATACGTTTGTCACAGGACATGGGCAGATGAAGCCAGTTTACTCTTCAGAAACAAACGTTTGTCCAAGGACATCAGGACATGAAGTCAGACTGCGACATCTTGTTGCTCAATTCTCTCTGCAACCCTAGTTCAGCCAATTGGAGAGCAGAAAGCTGAATATGATTAGCCAACCAGTTCGCAAGTTATTCATATAAGTAGATGTTACATCACTTCAACTTTGTTTTACTATCTTTTCTGTATCTCTCTGTATCTATCTCTGTATCTCTCTGTATCTCTCTGTATCTCTCTCTGTATCTCTCTCTGTATCTCTCTCTGTATCTCTCTGTATCTATCTCTGTATCTCTCTCTGTATCTCTCTCTGTATCTCTCTCTGTATCTCTCTGTATCTCTCTCTCTATCTCTCTCTGTATCTCTCTCTGTATCTATCTCTCTGTATCTCTCTCTGTATCTCTCTGTGTCTCTCTCTGTATCTCTCTCTGTATCTCTCTCTGTAACTCTCTCTGTATCTCTCTGTATCTCTCTGTATCTCTCTCTGTATCTCTCTCTGTATCTCTCTCTGTATCTATCTCTCTGTATCTCTCTCTGTATCTCTCTGTGTCTCTCTGTATCTCTCTCTGTAACTCTCTCTGTATCTCTCTCTTTATCCCTCTGTATCTCTCTGTAACTCTCTCTGTATCTCTCTGTAACTCTCTCTGTATCTCTCTCTTCATCTCTCTGTATCTCTCTCTGTATCTCTCTCTTTATCTCTCTGTATCTCTCTGTATCTCTCTGTAACTCTCTCTGTATCTCTCTCTTTATCTCTCTGTATCTCTCTCTGTAACTCTCTCTGTATCTCTCTCTTTATCTCTCTGTATCTCTCTCTGTAACTCTCTCTGTATCTCTCTCTGTATCTCTCTGTATCTCTCTGTAACTCTCTCTGTATCTCTCTCTTTATCTCTCTGTATCTCTCTCTGTATCTCTCTCTGTATCTCTATCTGTATCTCTCTGTATCTCTCTCTGTATCTCTCTGTATCTCTCTCTGTATCTCTCTCTGTATCTCTCTGTATCTCTCTCTGTATCTCTCTGTATCTCTCTGTAACTCTCTCTGTATCTCTCTCTGTATCTCTCTCTGTATCTCTCTCTGTATCTCTCTCTGTATCTCTCTCTGTGTCTCTCTGTATCTATCTCTGTATCTCTCTCTGGA
>NC_068455.1:78434350-78501850 GCF_023373465.1 Oncorhynchus keta | reverse complement strand
ATAGTGCACTACTTTTTACCAGAGCCCATAGGGAATAGGGTGCAATGTAGGGAATTAGGGTGCCATTTGGGATGCACTGAAGTGTCCTGACAGTGAGAGATTCTGTTATTGTATATATAGTGCAGATTGAGCTGGATTGATAAGTGAATTGAATAATTAACTTATCATAATTCAGACTTTGACTTGGATGTACTTTGGGGAGATTGTAAAAAGAAATACTGTGCCTTCAGAAAGTATTCACACCCCATTGACTTCTTCAATTTGTGACAGAGATTTACCTGTTAACAGCTGTTAGAGATTTACCTGTTAACAGCTGTTAGAGATTTACCTGTTAACAGCTGTTAGAGATTTACCTGTTAACAGCTGTCAGAGACTTACCTGTTAACAGCTGTTAGAGATTTACCTGTTAACAGCTGTCAGAGATTTACCTGTTAACAGCTGTCAGAGATTTACCTGTTAACAGCTGTTAGAGATTTACCTGTTAACAGCTGTTAGAGACTTACCTGTTAACAGCTGTTAGAGATTTACCTGTTAACAGCTGTTAGAGATTTACCTGTTAACAGCTGTTAGAGATTTACCTGTTAACAGCTGTTAGAGACTTACCTGTTAACAGCTGTTAGAGACTTACCTGTTAACAGCTGTTAGAGATTTACCTGTTAACAGCTGTTAGAGACTTACCTGTTAACAGCTGTTAGAGACTTACCTGTTAACAGCTGTCAGAGATTTACCTGTTAACAGCTGTTAGAGACTTACCTGTTAACAGCTGTCAGAGATTTACCTGTTAACAGCTGTTAGAGACTTACCTGTTAACAGCTGTTAGAGACTTACCTGTTAACAGCTGTTAGAGACTTACCTGTTAACAGCTGTTAGAGACTTACCTGTTAACAGCTGTTAGAGACTTACCTGTTAACAGCTGTTAGAGACTTACCTGTTAACAGCTGTTAGAGACTTACCTGTTAACAGCTGTTAGAGACTTACCTGTTAACAGCTGTTAGAGACTTACCCAGAAAGACTCACAGCTGTTAGAGACTTACCCAGAAAGACTCACAGCTGTTAGAGACTTACCCAGAAAGACTCACAGCTGTTAGAGACTTACCCAGAAAGACTCACAGCTGTTAGAGACTTACCCAGAAAGACTCACAGCTGTTAGAGACTTACCAAGAAAGACTCACAGCTGTTAGAGACTTACCCAGAAAGACTCACAGCTGTTAGAGACTTACCCAGAAAGACTCACAGCTGTTAGAGACTTACCCAGAAAGACTCACAGCTGTTAGAGACTTACCCAGAAAGACTCACAGCTGTTAGAGACTTACCCAGAAAGACTCACAGCTGTTAGAGACTTACCCAGAAACACTCACAGCTGTAATCGCCGCCAAAGGGGATTCTAACATGTATTCACTCTGGGAATAATTATGTAAATTAGATATTTCTGTATTTCATTTTCAATAAATATGCAAACATTTCTACAAACATGTTTTCACTTTGTCATTATTGGGTATTGTGATGTCATTATGGGGTATTGTGATGTCATTATGGGGTATTGTGATGTCATTATGGGGTATTGTGATGTCAGTATGGGGTATTGTGATGTCATTATGGGGTATTGAGATTTCATTATCGGGTATCGGGTATTGTGATGTCATTATCGGGTATTGTGATGTCATAATCGGGTATTGTGATGTCATTATGGGGTATTGTGACATTATGGGGTATTGTGATATCATTATTGGGTATTGTGATGTCATTATGGGGTATTGTGATGTCATTATGGGGTATTGTGATGTCATTATGGGGTATTGTGATGTCAGTATGGGGTATTGTGATGTTATTATGGGGTATTGTAATGTCATTATGGGGTATTGTGTGAAGATGGGATATATATATATATTATTCTTTTTAAACATTTCACTATTTTTGAAATCAGGCTATAACACAACAACATATGTAATCAGTCAAGGGGTGTGGATACTTTGTGAAGGGAAATAATCACACAGCTGCACACAACCACACATCCTGACTGAAGGAAAATCTACAGTCACATTTGTAAAGAATAACTTGCCACTTTTAAGAGATTCTCCAGTACCTTTGGGGCGCTCAAAGTCAAAAGTCCCTGATACCTGTGTACTACGTCACATACTGTATGTGCAGATATGTGCACCACGTCAATGAGCTCTGCTGTGTGCGCATCACAGCTAAGCTGACAACGAGGGGCTGAACCTCATTGGCTGGAACTCGAATTGGCCCACGTGGGGGGTTGGGGGAGTTCCGGAGCATCTCGTTAATAGCCCAGTTCCCACCAGTTATCATGCTACCCTGCTCTTCTTCTCTGGCTAAAACAGTCTGGACTGAGAAGCATCAGATGACGCTTCTTTACCGGGACACCGTGTCATTAAGTCATTCTGATTTACACACATGTACACACACACACACACACATATACACACATATAAACACACATATACACATGCACACGTACACACACGTACACACACACACACACACACACACACACACACACATACACACACACACACATACATACATAGACACACACACATAGACACACACACATATACACACACACAAGCGCACACACAGCACTTACCACTAGATCTCAAACCTCCTTTTTCAAATCAATACCAAGTGATCTGATCGACAGAACATGATACTGTCTGTTCATTACTGATCAATTATTCACAAGCTGCCATCTGACCATGAAGTGGATGAACTCTTAACCGTAAAATGATATCCCTGAACAGACAGAGGGAACCAAAGAGTACCGCCCCCCCCCACCCCCCATCTTTCACATGTAATATCACATTACATTCCTGATCGGATCTATACAACCCTCCCAACTCTCACAAGTTCATTAAAGAGTTTCTGGTATTTATTTTCAATTTTTATATATCTATATATATATATATTGTTTTTCATTAGTGCTTACATCTAATCTGACTACAATACTTGCCATAGTGTTTTGATCTCTTCTCCCAGTTCATCCTCTCTCTCTATCCCACAGAATCAGCAACCAATGTTATTTTATATAAACTGTTGAAATATGTATATTTCTGCTGAAGCCAAGAGGTATTGTCTAGGTTCAACTGGCAGGGAGACAGAGGAAAGAGAGAAAATCAGAGAGAGAGAGAGAGAGAGAGAGAGAGAGAGAGAGAGAGAGAGAGAGAGAGAGAGAAGAGAGAGAGAGAGGAGAGAGAGAGAGAAAGAGAGAGAGAGAGACAGAGAGAGAGAGAGAAATCAGAGAAGGGAGAGGGAGAGGGAGAGAGAGGGAGAGGGAGGGAGAGAGGGAGAGGGAGAGGAGAGAGAGGGAGAGAGAGAGAGAGAGAAGAAGAAGAGAGAGGTAGAGAGGGAGGTGAGAGAGAGAGAGAGAAGATGGAGAGAGAGAGAGAGAGAGAACTGAGACAAAGAAGAAGAGGGTATTGACTCGGTATAACTGATGAAGAAGTTATTGACTTGGTCTAACTGATGAAGAAGAAGGTATTGACTTGGTCTAGCTGGTGAAGAAGACAGGTAGACAGGTAGACAGGAAGACAGGTAGACAGGAAGACAGGTAGACAGGAAGACGGGTAGACGGGGTAGACGGGTAGACGGTAGACGGGTAGACGGGAAGACGGGAAGACGGGTAGACGGGTAGACGGGTAGACGGGTAGACGGGTAGACGGGGAAGACGGGTACGGGTTAGACGGGTAGACGGGTAGAAGACGGGTAGACGGGTAGACTGATGAAGACGGGTAGACAGGTAGACAGGTAGACAGGAAGACAGGTAGACTAGACAGGTCTAGACAGGTAGACAGGTGACAGGAAGACAGGTAAGACAGGAAGACAGGGTAGACAGGTAGACAGGTAGACAGACAGGTAGACAGGTAGACAGGTAGACAGGTAGACAGGTAGACAGGTAGACAGGTAGACGGGCTCCATACAATAATAATATTCATAACATAATAATAATATGTTTTCTTTGTTTTTTTGTTGCTAATTTTAAAGAGTTACATTTACATAAGTATTCAGACCAGGTTTAGTCAGTACTTTGTTGAAACTCTCACAAGTTCATTAAAGAGTTTCTGGTATTTATTTTCCATTTTTATATATCTATATATATATATATATATATTGTTTTTCATTAGTGCTTACATCTAATCTGACTACAATACTTGCCATAGTGTTTTGATCTCTTCTCCCAGTTCATCCTCTCTCTCTATCCCACAGAATCAGCAACCAATGTTATTTTATATAAACTGTTGAAATATGTATATTTCTGCTGAAGCCAAGAGGTATTGTCTAGGTTCAACTGGCAGGGAGACAGAGGAAAGAGACGACAAAAAGAGAGAAAATCACAGAGAGAGAGAGAGAGAGAGAGAGAGAGAGAGAGAGAGAGAGAGAGAGAGAGAGAGAGAGAGAGAGAGAGAGAGAGAGAGAGAGAGAGAGAGAGAGAGAGAGAGAGAGAGAGAGAGAGAGAGAGAGAGAGAGAGAGAGAGAGAGAGAGAGAGAGAGACAAAGAAGATGAAGGTATTGACTCGGTATAACTGATGAAGATGGTATTGACTTGGTCTAACTGATGAAGAAGAAGGTATTGACTTGGTCTAACTGATGAAGAAGAAGGTATTGACTTGGTCTAACTGGTGAAGAAGACAGGTAGACAGGTAGACAGGAAGACAGGTAGACAGGTAGACAGGAAGACAGGTAGACAGGTAGACAGGAAGACAGGTAGACAGGAAGACAGGTAGACAGGTAGACAGGAAGACAGGTAGACAGGTAGACAGGTAGACAGGAAGACAGGTAGACAGGTAGACAGGAAGACAGGTAGACAGGTAGACAGGTAGACAGGTAGACAGGAAGACAGGTAGACAGGTAGACAGGAAGACAGGTAGACAGGTAGACAGGAAGACAGGTAGACAGGTAGACAGGAAGACGGGTAGAAGACGGGAAGACGGGTAGACGGGAAGACGGGTAGACGGGAAGACGGGAAGACGGGTAGACGGGTAGACGGGAAGACGGGAAGACGGGTAGACGGGTAGACGGAAGACGGGAAGACGGGTAGACGGGTAGACGGGTAGACGGGAAGACGGGTAGACGGGTAGACGGGAAGACGGGTAGACGGAAGACGGAAGACGGGAAGACGGGTAGACGGGTAGACGGGTAGACGGGAAGACGGGAAGACGGGTAGACGGGTAGACGGGTAGACGGGTATTCGGGAAGACGGGAAGACGGGAAGACGGGTAGACGGGAAGACGGGTAGACGGGTAGACGGGTAGACGGGTAGACGGGACGGGTAGACGGGTAGACAGGAAAGACGGGTAGGAAGACAGGAGACAGGCAGAAGGGTAGGTAGACGGGTAGACGGGTAGACGGGAAGACGGGTAGACGGGTAGACGGGTAGACGGGTAGACGGGTAGACGGGAAGACGGGTAGACGGGTAGACGGGAAGACGGGAAGACGGGTAGACGGGTAGACGGGTAGACGGGAAGACGGGTAGACGGGAAGACGGGTAGACGGGTAGACGGGTAGACAGGAAGAAGGGTAGACGGGTAGACGGGTAGACGGGAAGACGGGTAGACGGGAAGACGGGTAGACGGGTAGACGGGTAGACGGGTAGACGGGAAGACGGGTAGACGGGTAGACGGGTAGACGGGTAGACGGGTAGACGGGTAGACGGGAAGACGGGTAGACGGGTAGACGGGTAGACGGGTAGACAGGTAGACGGGTAGACAGGTAGACAGGTAGACAGGTAGACAGGTAGACAGGAAGACGGGTAGACGGGTAGACAGGTAGACAGGTAGACAGGTAGACGGGTAGACGGTAGACAGGAAGACGGGTAGACAGGTAGACAGGTAGACGGGTAGACAGGTAGACGGGTAGACAGGTAGACAAGACAGGTAGACAGACGGGTAGACAGGTAGACAGGTAGACAGGTAGACAGGTAGACAGGTAGACAGGTAGACAGGTAGACAGGTAGACAGGTAGACGGGCTCCATACAATAATAATATTCATAACATAATAATAATACGTTTTCTTTGTTTTTTTGTTGCTAATTTTAAAGAGTTACATTTACATAAGTATTCAGACCAGGTTTAGTCAGTACTTTGTTGAATAACCTGCGATTACAGCCTTGAGTCTTCTTGGGTATGACAGTACAAGCTCTTCTCTGCAGATCCTCTCAAGCTCTGTCAGATTGGATGGGGAGCGTCGCTGCACAGCTATTTTCAGGTCTCTCAAGAGATGTTCTATTGGGTTTAAGTCTGGGCTCTGGCTGGGCCACTGAAGGACATTCAGAGACTTGCCCTGAAGCCACTCATGCGTTGTCTTGGCTGTGTGATTAGGGTCTTTGTCCTGTTGGAATGTGAACCTTCGCCCAGTCTAATGTCCTGAGCGCTCTGGAGCAGGTTTTCATCAAGGATCTCTGTACTTTGCTCCTTTCATCTTTCCCTTGATCCTGACTAGTCTCCCAGTTCCTGCCGCTGAAAAACATCCCCACAGCATGATGCTGCCACCACCATGCTTCACCGTAGGGATGGTGCAAGGTTTCCTCCAGACGTGACGCTCGGCATTCAGGCCAAAGAGTTCAATCTTGGTTTCATCAAACCAGAGAATCTTGTTTCTCATGGTCTGAGAGTCTTTAGGAGCCTTTTGGCAAACCACGAGGGCAGTCTTGTGCCTTTTACTGAGGAGTGGCTTCCATCTGGCCACTCTACCATAAAGGCCTGATTGGTGGAGTGCTGCAGAGATGGTTGTCCTTCTGGAAGGTTCTCCCATCTCCACAACAAAGAAACAAGATGGAGGACTGCACACAGCCTCCAAATAAAAATGTACTTTTCAATATGTGTAAGTTAGTCTATATATTAGCACTTCATATACTCATCATATACATATAATTACATTCAATCTGGATAACAACACAAAACAAATCATAAGGCCAGAGAAATGTATTGACAAATTTTGCAAAAACAAGCAACACGCAAACATGACGGAGAGTAAACGCATCAATCTCCAAAAGAAAATGTGACTCCTCGACGGAAACAGACGATTTATGCTTTTCACCACCGGGACTGGTCTGTTAAAGTCGATAACTAACTTGAATTAGTCAGCAAAGGTATATAAAGGAGTTGAAGGCAAACCTTGAGATGAGTAATGAAAAAGCTGTGACAAAGAAAGACACAAACAAGCTAAAAGGGACAGTCTATATGATAGAAACGGACATTAATGAACTTAAATAGGAGAACATTTTTCTGAGGGAAATGTTACCTGACATACAGACTAGATCTATGAGAGAAAATGTAGTACTTTTTTACTGGTATTCAAGAAAGAGAAGGAGAAGTTCCACGAAAGACTAGTGAAGGAATATTAATTATATTTTTTTTTACAGCGCTTCAAATCCGATGCTGTCGATAAAATCCAACTCGAACGTGTACACCGTTTCGGACCAAGAGGACAGAGATATGAGCGCCCAATCGTTGCCAAATTTGCTTTCTTTAAAGTAATGGTTAAACGCCGGGGTGAAAGACGCGCAAAAAATAGGCGTGAATGATCAGTTCCCGAGGGAGATGGCAGAACGGCGTAAAGTTCTTCAAGGAGAATAGATTATTAAAGGGAGATTAAAAGGGAAGTGTTTAGCCCTCGTAGTCGATAAACTGTATATATTGACAACCAAATATTCCGAGACACAAAGAAAACTCTGTGGCCATTCTAAAAATTACTAAATTCTCAAATAATGTAACATCACAACGCTGCTAATGGGAACCATGACGACCTTGTACCTAGCCGGTGGGGATTCCGGTGGGGTGTCCCCTACCCAGACCGTGGCAGTGCTGACAACACTAGCTGCAGTAACCCATTGGGAGGGGGGTCACACTCAGACAGTCAGAGTGTGACGCTGGTATTTTTCTTTTGGTATTTTATTAGGATCCCCATTAGCTGTTGCAAAAGCAGCAGCTACTCTTCCTGGGGTCCACACAAAACATGAAACATGACATAATAATAGAACATCAATAGACAAGAACAGCTCAAGGACAGAACTACATACATTTTTTAAAAGGCACACGTAGCCTACATATCAATACATACACACAAACTATCTGGGTCAAATAGGAGAGAGGCGTTGTGCCACGAGGTGTTGCTTTATCAGTTTTATAAAACCAGGTTTGCTGTTTGTTTGACCAATATGAGATGGAAGGTCCAGGCAATAAGGGCTCTATATAATACTGTACGCTTTCTTGAATGTGTTCTGGATTTGGGGACTGTGAAAAGACCCCTGGTGGCATATCTGGTGGGGTAAGTGTGTGTGTCAGAGCTGTGTGTAAGTTGACTATGCAAACAATTTGGTATTTTCATCACAAAAAACACTTGATGTTTCTTATAAAAATAAAAGTGTTGCAGTCAGTCTCTCCTCAACTCTTAGCCAAGAGAGACTGGCAGCACTGTATTTATATCAGCCCTCTGATTACAATGAAGAGCAAGACGTGTCGCTCTGTTCTGGGCCAGCTGCAGCTTAACGAGGTCTTTCCTTGCAGCACTGGACCACACGACTGGACAATAATCAAGATTAGACAAAACTAGAGCCTGCAGAACTTGCTTTGTGGAGTGTGGTGTCAAAAAATCTGAGCATCTCTTTATTACGGACAGACCTCTCCCCATCTTTACAACCATTGAATCTATATGTTTTGACCATGACAGTTTACAATCTAAGGTAACGCCAAGTAATTTAGTCTCTTCAACTTATTCAACAGCCACACCATCCATTACCAGATTCAGCTGAGGCCGAGAACATAGGGAATGATTTGTACCAAATACAACACTCTTAGTTTTAGAGGTGTTCAGGACCAGTTTATTACTGGCCACCCATTCCAAAACAGACTGCAACTCTTTGTTAAGGGTTTCAGTGACTTCATTAGATGTGGTTGCTGATGTGTATATGGTTGAATCATCAGCATACATGGACACACATGCTTTGTTTAATGCCAGTGGCAGGTCATTGGTAAAAATAGAAAATAGTAGAGGGCCTAGAGAGCTGCCCTGCGGTACACCACACTTGACATGTTTGACATTAGAGACACTTCCATTAAAGAAAACCCTCTTGAGTTCTATTAGATAGATAGCTCTGAATCCACGGTATGGCAGGGGTTGAAAAGCCATAACATTCATTTTTTCAACAACAGGTTATGGTCAATAATATCAAAGGCTGCACTGAAATCTAACAGTACCGCTTCCACAATCTTCTTATTATCAATTTCTTGCAACCAATCATCAGTCATTTGTGTCAGTGCAGTACATGTTGAGTACCCTTCTCTACAGGCATGCTGAAAGTCTGTTGTTAATTTGTTTACAGAGAAATAGCAATGTATTTGATCAAATGCAATTCTTTCCAACAGTTTGCTAAGAGCTGGCAGCAAGCTGATAGGTCTGCTGTTAGAACCAGTAAAGGCCGCTTTACCTCCTGAGTAGAGGAATGACTTTGGCTTCCCTCCAGGCCTGAGGACAAAGGCTTTCCTCAGATTAAAGATATGACAGATAGGAGTGGTTATTGAGTCAGCTACCATCCTCAGTAGCTTTCCATCTAAGTTGTCAATGCCAGGAGGTTTGTTATGTTTGATCGATAACATTAATTCTTCAACCTCTCCCACGCTAACTTTACAGAACAAAAACTTGCAATTATTTTCGTTCATTATTTGTATTTTTATGAATGAGTACGATGGCTCACTGTTCATTGTTGGCATTTTTCCTGCCTAAATGTACCCACTTTGCGAATGAATAATCATTAAAATATCAACATCAAATGGTTTTGTTATGAATACGCCATCTGATTCGATGAAAGATGGAGTAGAATTTGTCTTTCTGCCCATAATGCATGTAAAGTACTCCAAAGTATGTTTTCCATTGTTCTTTATATCATTGACCTTGGCTTCATAATGCAGTGCTACTTTTTGTCGAGTTTAGTCACATCATTTCTCAATGTGCAAGTAAGTCAGCCAGTCAGATGTGCATCCAGACTTATTCACTCCTTTTGCCCCTATCTCTTTCAACCATACAGTTTTTCAAATCCTCATCAATATATGGACCCTTAACAGTTCTAACAGTCAGTTTCTTAACAGGTGCACATTCATCAATAATTGGAAGAAGCAATTTCATAAAGTAGTAGAGTAGTATCGACCAAATGAGCAGTTACTGCCTTTTTGCAAAGTAGGGCAGTATAGCAACACCCCAAAATAAATGGCCTTAGATGTTCCAAGTGAACCTGCAACTACAACACTTCAATTACACAATATCTTCTCTAAGTATTACAGGGATATGGCTCTGAGTATAACTCCCCCATGAGCATTTCTGTCTCTTCTGTAGATGTTACATACTTGTATATCTACTGCTGTATTTGTTTGATTTAATCAGGCAAGTCAGTTAAGAACAAATTCTTACTTACAATGACAGCCTACCGGGGAACAGTGGGTTAACTGCCTTGTTCAGGGGGCAGAACAACAGATTTTTACCTTGTCAGCTCAGGGATTCGATCTAGCAACCTTTCGGTTACTGCCCCAGCGCTCTAACCACTAGGATACCTACCGCCCCTGTATCTTCAATTGAACAATCTCAATGAGTCTCAGAGATAGCTAATATATGAACATTATCTGATGTTAGCAAGTTATTGATTTCATTAACCTTATTTCTAAGACTACATATGCTAATATGCTAATATGCCAATATGCTAATATGCTAATATGCTATTATGCAAATATGCTAATATGTTCATATACTAATATGCTAATATGCTAATATGTGGGTAATAATAACTCCTCTTGACAATTCAAAACTCTCTGAGGAGTTGCCGTTATTTACTATTTTACACCTGGAGTTGCTATACATTATTTTTTACCCATTTTATAAGACAATTACCGAAATTGAAACAATCCAGGCATTTATAAATAAAATCCAGTCTTACTTTATCAACTGCCTTTTCAAAATCCACTATAAATACCAGGCTTCTTAGATGTTTCATGATGTTCTATTATTTCTAGTAGTTGTCGTATATCATCTCCAATGTATCGTCCATGTAAACGACCTGTCTGATCAGGATGAACAAAACCCTTTTAATTCTGAGTGCTCTGCATTTCGCTATATCTTTGCATCACAGACACCTCCAGTCCCTTTATATTTACAGACACCATCTGGGTCTTTATATCCATCTGGGTCTTTATAACATCTGACACCCATCTCCCTTTATATTTACCAGACACCCCCTCCCTGGGTCTATAGAACAGACACCATCTGGGTCTCCCATCTATCTTTATAACAGACACCCCTCCCATCTATAGAACAGACTTTACCCCTTTATATTTGCTATCCTTTATAGAACAGACACCATCTGGGTCTTTATATTTACCCCTTGTTTTAATATAGAACAGACACCCCTCCCATTTCTATAGAAAACAGAACAATACTTGATATACCTCTACCGGTCCATCAAGCCTTGGGGTTTTTCCAGACTGAAAGGATTTAATAGCCCAAAGTCTTCCTCTGTAATTTGGCCTTCAGATCTTTCAGACACCCCCTCCCTACAGAACAGACACCCCCTCCCCAGACACCCCCTCCCTACAGAACAGACACCCCCCTCCCCTAACAGACACCCCTCCCTAGAACAGACACCCCCCTCCCCACATAACAGAACAGACACCCCCTCCCTATAGAACAGACCCCCCCATCCCCATAGAACAGACACCCCCTCCCCACAGAACAGACACCCTCTCCCCACATAGAACAGACACCCCTCCCTACCAGACCCCCCCCTATAGACAGACACCCCTCCCCTATAGAACAGACACCCCCTCCCTATAGAACAGACACCCCTCCCCTATAGAACAGGCACCCCTCTCCCCTATAGAACAGACACCCCTCCCCTATAGAACAGACACCCCTCCCCTATAGAATAGACACCCTCTCCCCTATAGAACAGACACCTCTCCCCTATAGAACAGACACCCTCTCCCCTATAGAACAGACACCCCTCCCCTATAGAACAGACACCCCCTCCCCTATAGAACAGACACCCCCTCCCCTATAGAACAGACACCCCCCTCCCCTATAGAACAGACACCCTCTCCCCTATAGAACAGACATGAGGTAGGTCAGTGTCATTCACGGTGAGATGGTACAATCTTTCTAATGCTCACCCAGAAGCTCTGTGAAATAATCTAGTTGTGCAGCACGGACCCCTCCACCACCTGGTGCAGCACGGACCCCTCCACCACCTGGTGCAGCACGGACCCCTCCACCACCTGGTGCAGCACGGACCCCTCCACCACCTGGTGCAGCACGGACCCCTCCACCACCTGGTGCAGCACGGACCCCTCCACCACCTGGTGCAGCACGGACCCTCCACCACCTGGTGCAGCACGGACCCCTCCACCACCTGGTGCAGCACGGAACCCTCCACCACCTGGTGCAGCACGGACCCCTCCACCACCTGGTGCAGCACGGACCCCTCCACCACCTGGTGCAGCACGGACCCCTCCACCACCTGGTGCAGCACGGACCCCTCCACCACCTGGTGCAGCACAGACCCCCTCCACCACCTGGTGCAGCAGCCTGCTGGACTTCATGAAGGAAGCCTCCACCACCTGGTGCAGCACGGACCCCTCCACCACCTGGTGCAGCAGCCTGCTGGACTTCATGAAGGAAGCCTCCACCACCTGGTGCAGCAGCCTGCTGGACTTCATGAAGGAAGCCTCCACCACCTGGTGCAGCACGGACCCCTCCACCACCTGGTGCAGCAGCCTGCTGGACTTCATGAAGGAAGCCTCCACCACCTGGTGCAGCACGGACCCCTCCACCACCTGGTGCAGCACGGACCCCTCCACCACCTGGTGCAGCAGCCTGCTGGACTTCATGAAGGAAGCCTCCACCACCTGGTGCAGCACGGACCCCTCCACCACCTGGTGCAGCAGCCTGCTGGACTTCATGAAGGAAGCCTCCACCACCTGGTGCAGCAGCCTGCTGGACTTCATGAAGGAAGCCTCCACCACCTGGTGCAGCACGGACCCCTCCACCACCTGGTGCAGCAGCCTGCTGGACTTCATGAAGGAAGCCTCCACCACCTGGTGCAGCACGGACCCCTCCACCACCTGGTGCAGCAGCCTGCTGGACTTCATGAAGGAAGCCTCCACCACCTGGTGCAGCAGCCTGCTGGACTTCATGAAGGAAGCCTCCACCACCTGGTGCAGCACGGACCCCTCCACCACCTGGTGCAGCAGCCTGCTGGACTTCACCTGAAGGAGCAGCCTCCTGGACCTGGTCATGAAGGACCCCTCCACCACCTGGTGCAGCAGCCTGCTGGACCATGAAGGAAGCCTCCACCACCTGGTGCAGCAGCCTGCTGGACTTCATGAAGGAAGCCTCCACCACCTGGTGCAGCACGGACCCCTCCACCACCTGGTGCAGCAGCCTGCTGGACTTCATGAAGGAAGCCTCCACCACCTGGTGCAGCAGCCTGCTGGACTTCATGAAGGAAGCCTCCACCACCTGGTGCAGCACGGACCCCTCCACCACCTGGTGCAGCAGCCTGCTGGACTTCATGAAGGAAGCCTCCACCACCTGGTGCAGCAGCCTGCTGGACTTCATGAAGGAAGCCTCCACCACCTGGTGCAGCACGGACCCCTCCACCACCTGGTGCAGCACGGACCCCTCCACCACCTGGTGCAGCACGGACCCCTCCACCACCTGGTGCAACATGGACCCCTCCACCACCTGGTGCAGCAGCCTGCTGGACTTCATGAAGGAAGCCTCCACCACCTGGTGCACCGGACCCTGGTGCAGCACCTGGACCATGAAGGAAGCCTCCACCACCTGGTGCAGCAGCCTGCTGGACTTCATGAAGGAAGCCTCCACCAAGTGGAGATTTCTACCCAAACACTTCTTGCACATCCTCCAACTTAGTGAACCGCGCCTCACAAGCCTGGCCCACACGCTGGAGGAGGTCAGCACTGTGGTCTGGATGGGAGGTTGTGAAACAGTGGCTCCTAAATGTTCCACGCTTTTGCCCCAAAGCACAACTCCGGTGTGATGAAGTAATGACTGACAGATCCGACAGGAACGAATGCCTGTCATACCCAAGATCCCTTGCTCTCCTCAGAGCAGCCCAAGCCGTGTCTCTCCAGCACACCCTCTGCTGGTACAGAAATCTCTGTGCAGTTTGTAGACGGAAAGCTATCACTCTGGACCCAATGTCCACTGGCCCTTGGACCCCCCTCATTCAAATGGGGGGGTGTTACAATGCTTCCCGTGTCCAGTGTTGGCCAAAATAAATCCCCCAATAATGTCGGCATTTGCTTGATGAGACTGTGTAAGTGGGTCCAGCACCTTCAGCCTCTACCAGAACATTGAAGAGGCCAAGCTGTTAGTGACCTGGACCTTTCCCCTGAAAGACATCAACAACAACTGCTATTTAGACCAGCCCCTCCCAGTTTCTCTCCTGAAAACTCTGAGGTCCCCAAAAACACATCTCATCTCTCTCTCGCTGCCCCAACTATTGTAGTTTCTCACCTTCCTCTCTCTCTCTCTCTCTCCCTCTCTCTCTCTCTCTCTCTCTCTCTCTCTCTCGCTCTCTGTCTCTCACTTCCTCCCTCTCTCTCTCTCTCTCTGTGTCTCTCGCTTCCTCCCCCCCTCTCTCTCTCTCTGTGTCTCTCGCTTCCTCCCTCTCTCTATCTCTCTCATTCTCTCTCCCTCTCGCTTCCTTCCTCACTCTCTCTCTCTCTCTCTCTCTTCCTCCCTCTCTCTCTCTTTTTCTCATTATTTCTGTCTACTGTGTCTTTTATATCATGTAGGTGTATAGTTTTCTAGTTGTTGTTGAAAGGTGAGGATGAGTTCATACATGCAGCTGTCTGGAATATATCAAATACCCAATGCTTCTGTTCAGACGCATGACACACACACGCCAAGTCACCAGTGAGACAAGGTGGGAGATTATGTGAAAACCGGCCACTAGGGGCAACAGTGAGAGCTAGGTTTGGGTGATGCTAGGTTGCCAGTGACAGGTTGCCAGTGACAGGTTGCCAGTGACAGGTTGCCAGTGTCAGGTTGCCAGTGACAGGTTGCCAGTGACAGGTTGCCAGTGACAGGTTGCCAGTGACAGGTTGCCAGTGACAGGTTGCCAGTGACAGGTTGCCAGTGACAGGTTGCCAGTGACAGGTTGCCAGTGACAGGTTGCCAGTGACAGGTTGCCAGTGACAGGTTGCCAGTGACAGGTTGCCAGTGACAGGTTGCCAGTGACAGGTTGCCAGTGACAGGTTGCCAGTGACAGGTTGCCAGTGACAGGTTGCCAGTGACAGGTTGCCAGTGACAGGTTGCCAGTGACAGGTTGCCAGTGACAGGTTGCAGGTTGCCAGTGACAGGTTGCCAGTGACAGGTTGCCAGTGACAGGTTGCCAGTGACAGGTTGCCAGTGACAGGTTGCCAGTGACAGGTTGCCAGTGACAGGTTGCCAGTGACAGGTTGCCAGTGACAGGTTGCCAGTGACAGGTTGCCAGTGACAGGTTGCCAGTGACAGGTTGCCAGTGACAGGTTGCCAGTGACAGGTTGCCAGTGACAGGTTGCCAGTGACAGGTTGCCAGTGACAGGTTGCCAGTGACAGGTTGCCAGTGACAGGTTGCCAGTGACAGGTTGCCAGTGACAGGTTGCCAGTGACAGGTTGCCAGTGACAGGTTGCCAGGTTGCCAGTGACAGGTTGCCAGTGACAGGTTGCCAGTGACAGGTTGCCAGTGACAGGTTGCCAGTGACAGGTTGCCAGTGAGGTTGCAGGTTGCCAGTGACAGGTTGCCAGTGACAGGTTGCCAGTGACAGGTTGCCAGTGACAGGTTGCCAGTGACAGGTTGCCAGTGACAGGTTGCCAGTGACAGGTTGCCAGTGACAGGTTGCCAGTGACAGGTTGCCAGTGACAGGTTGCCAGTGACAGGTTGCCAGTGACAGGTTGCCAGTGACAGGTTGCCAGTGACAGGTTGCCAGTGACAGGTTGCCAGTGCCAGTGACAGGTTGCCAGTGACAGGTTGCCAGTGACAGGTTGCCAGTGACAGGTTGCCAGTGACAGGTTGCCAGTGACAGGTTGCCAGTGACAGGTTGCCAGTGACAGGTTGCCAGTGACAGGTTGCCAGTGACAGGTTGCCAGTGACAGGTTGCCAGTGACAGGTTGCCAGTGACAGGTTGCCAGTGACAGGTTGCCAGTGACAGGTTGCCAGTGACAGGTTGCCAGTGACAGGTTGCCAGTGACAGGTTGCCAGTGACAGGTTGCCAGTGACAGGTTGCCAGTGTCAGGTTGCCAGTGACAGGTTGCCAGTGACAGGTTGCCAGTGACAGGTTGCCAGTGACAGGTTGCCAGTGACAGGTTGCCAGTGTCAGGTTGCCAGTGACAGGTTGCCAGTGACAGGTTGCCAGTGACAGGTTGCCAGTGACAGGTTGCCAGTGACAGGTTGCCAGTGACAGGTTGCCAGTGACAGGTTGCCAGTGACAGGTTGCCAGTGACAGGTTGCCAGTGACAGGTTGCCAGTGACAGGTTGCCAGTGACAGGTTGCCAGTGACAGGTTGCCAGTGACAGGAAGTTGAATCCAGATATTTTTCTGTTTGAAGCCTATCCCAAACAATAACCCTTAACCTTTTGACGTTAGCAACAACTTTGGAGTTAATACCTAAACTTATCTTTTAAAAACTTTGAAATTTGACATTAGCAACAACTTTGAAATTTGACTTTAGCAACAACTTTGAAATTTGACGTTAGCAACAACTTTGAAATTTGACATTTGATAAACTTTTAAAATTTAAAGGGAGACTTGACTTTGGACACATTAACGTCAGATGTTAATGGTCACATGGTTAGCTGTTAAGGTCACATGGTTAGACTGTTAAGACCTGGTTAGTTAATGGTCACATCAAATCAAATGTTATTGGTCACACACACATGGTTAGCAGATGTTAATGGTCACATGGTTAGCAGATGTTAATGGTCACATGGTTAGCAGATGTTAATGGTCACATGGTTAGCAGATGTTAATGCGAGTGTAGTGAAATGCTTGTGCTTCTAGTTCCGACAGTGCAGTAATATCTAACAAGTCATCTAACAATTCCCCAACAACGACCTAATACACACAAATGTAAAGGGATGGAATGAGAATATGTACATATAAATATATGTATGAGCGGCATAGGCAGGATGGATGCAGTAGATGGTATAAGGTACAATATATATATATATATATATATATATGAGATGAGTAATGTAGGGTATGTAAACATTATATAAAGTGACTGGTAATCAATTTATTAATTAAAGTGTCCAGTGATTGGGTCTCAGTGTAGGCAGCAGCCTCTCTGAGTTAGTGATTGGGTCTCAGTGTAGGCAGCAGCCTCTCTGAGTTAGTGATTGGGTCTCAGTGTAGGCAGCAGCCTCTCTGAGTTAATGATTGGGTCTCAGTGTAGGCAGCAGCCTCTCTGAGTTAGTGATTGGGTCTCAGTGTAGGCAGCAGCCTCTCTGAGTTAGTGATTGGGTCTCAGTGTAGGCAGCAGCCTCTCTGAGTTAGTGATTGGGTCTCAGTGTAGGCAGCAGCCTCTCTGAGTTAGTGATTGGGTCTCAGTCTCTCTGAGTTAGTGATTGGGTCTCACTGCAGCAGCCTCTGTGAGTTAATGATTGGGTCTCAGTGTAGTGAGTCAGTGATTGGGTCTCAGTGTAGGCAGCAGCCTCTCTGAGTTAGTGATTGGGTCTCAGTGTAGGCAGCAGCCTCTCTGAGTCAGTGATTGGGTCTCAGTGTAGGCAGCAGCCTCTCTGAGTTAGTGATTGGGTCTCAGTGTAGGCAGCAGCCTCTCTGAGTTAGTGATTGGGTCTCAGTGTAGGCAGCAGCCTCTCTGAGTTAGTGATTGGGTCTCAGTGTAGGCAGCAGCCTCTCTGAGTTAGTGATTGGGTCTCAGTGTAGGCAGCAGCCTCTCTGAGTTAGTGATTGGGTCTCAGTGTAGGCAGCAGCCTCTCTGAGTTAGTGATTGGGTCTCAATGTAGGCAGCAGCCTCTCTGAGTTAGTGATTGGGTCTCAGTGTAGGCAGCAGCCTCTCTGAGTTAGTGATTGGGTCTCAGTGTAGGCAGCAGCCTCTCTGAGTTAGTGATGGCCTTGAGATAGAGCTGTTTTTCAGTCTCTCGGTCCCAGCGTTGATGCGCCTGTGCTGACCTCGCCTTCTGGGTGATAGCGGGGTGAACCTGTATGCCCAGAGGGGTTCCGTGACAGGCGTTGTCAAACAGGAAGTGATTCTGTAAGATGGACATTTTATGAACCTCAGAGAGAATAAACTCCTCAGAGATGAGAGAGGGTGAGAGTCGGACAGAGAAATAACATCACTTCCCTTTATGTGTCACTATTTTCTCTCTCTTAACGCGTAAAGTCTTCCTGCCATTGTCTCTATTTCTACATCTGACTGTTTTCAGCTATTTCACTGTTCCTGTGGGAGACGTTTCTACAAGGACAAGGATGCAACGAGCACATTGTGGTTTACCAGAAAACTTTTCTAGTGGCTCTTATTGTATCGATGTTTATTCTAGAGGCAGATCGCTCAAGATTTGACTTCTAAATTGGACGTCTGTCCATGTCCGGAAGACGTCGGGGGAAACGCCTTCAAAACCTGAGCACTAATTACCATCACGTAGGGTTGGGTTTTTTAAGGGCGTTTGTGGAAAAGGGTAGGGGACTCCAGATCTGAAGATTCCCAGCGGTAGACACTCACTTTATTTATTTTAACCCTATGCCAAACCTTAACCCTTAACTTAACCATTCAGAGTTAATGACTAAACTTAATATTTTAACCCTATCCCAAACCTTAACCATTCAGAGTTAATGACTAAACTTAATATTTTAACCCTATCCCAAACCTTAACCCTTAACTTAACCATTCAGAGTTAATGACTAAACTTAATATTTTAACCCTATCCCAAACCTTAACTTAACCATTCAGAGTTAATGACTAAACTTAATATTTTAACCCTATTCCAAACCTTAACCCTTAACTTAACCATTCAGAGTTAATGACTAAACTTAATATTTTAACCCTATCCCAAACCTTAACCCTTAACTTAACCATTCAGAGTTAATGACTAAACGTAATATTTTAACCCTATCCCAAACCTTAACCCTTAACCATTCAGAGTTAAAGACTAAACTTAATATTTTAACCATCCCAAACCTTAACCCTTAACGTAACCATTCAGAGTTAATGACTAAACTTAATATTTTAACCCTATCCCAAACCTTAACCCTTAACCATTCAGAGTTAATGACTAAACTTAATATTTTAACCCTATCCTTAACCCTTAACTTAACCATTCAGAGTTAATGACTAAACGTAATATTTTAACCCTATCCCAAACCTTAACCCTTAACTTAACCATTCAGAGTTAATGACTAAACTTAATATTTTAACCCTATCCCAAACCTCAACCCTTAACTTAACAATTCAGAGTTAATGACTAAACTTAATATTTTAACCCTATCCCAAACCTTAACCCTTAACTTAACCATTCAGAGTTAAAGACTAAACTTAATATTTTAACCCTATCCCAAACCTTAACCCTTAACCATTCAGAGTTAAAGACTAAACTTAATATTTTAACCCTATCCCAAACCTTAACCCTTAACTTAACCATTCAGAGTTAATGACTAAACGTAATATTTTAACCCTATCCCAAACCTTAACCCTTAACTTAACCATTCATAGTTAATGACTAAACTTAATATTTTAACCCTATCCCAAACCTTAACCCTTAACGTAACCATTCAGAGTTAATGACTAAACTTAATATTTTAACCCTATCCCAAACCTTAACCCTTAACCATTCAGAGTTAATGACTAAACTTAATGTTTGAACTCGGTCCCAAACCTTAACCCTTAACTTTACCATTCAGAGTTAATGACTAAACTTAATGTTTGAACTCGGTCCCAAACCTTAACCCTTAACTTAACCATTCAGAATGAGTGACTAAACATAATATTAGAACCCTATCCAAAACGTTTAACTTTGAAATGTGATGTTTGCAGAAACTGGAGAGTGCAGAGCAGGAGCAGTCAACCCAGGGGGTTTTTAACACTTCAAAAATCTGACGTTTGGAGCAACTTCGAAAATCTGACGTTTGGAGAAGTGTGGATAAATGTCGGAATCATATATGAATCTGAAAATTAGGAATAAAAGACAAATACTATTATGCAAAACTATATTCAAAAAAATATCCTTCGCCTTTTGGTATTTCGATGAGTTCAAATTAGCATGCTGAGCACTCCGCTCGCATCAAATACATGTTGTTCAATCATTTCACTCACATGGCAACAAACGTCTGCGTAGCCAGGTGCTAAAATGGAACTTGGTTCTATTTGTGACGCTTGACGCGATGCAAGGCCCTCCCCTCCCATCTCCTCATTGGTTGTTAGGAGTATATACTTACGTGCCATCTCCGCATTGGTTTTAAGGAGCATATACCCACGTGGGAGATTGAAAGAAGAGGTCCACACTCCAGTCCAGTTGGTGATGGTAACGCACCTTAAAGTTGGTGGCCAACCGCCATATAAAGTCCACAGAAGAAGAAGAAGACTGAAGGAGGAGAGGTTACTAGAAGACTGAAGGAGGAGAGGTTACTAGAATACTGAAGGAGGAGAGATTACTAGAAGCCTGAAGGAGGAGAGGTTACTAGAAGACTGAAGGAGGAGAGGTTACTAGAAGCCTGAAGGAGGAGAGGTTACTAGAAGCCTGAAGGAGGAGAGGTTACTAGAAGACTGAAGGAGGAGAGGTTACTAGAAGACTGAAGGAGGAGAGGTTACTAGAAGCCTGAAGGAGGAGAGGTTACTAGAAGCCTGAAGGAGGAGAGGTTACTAGAAGACTGAAGGAGGAGAGATTACTAGAAGCCTGAAGGAGGAGAGGTTACTAGCAGACTGAAGGAGGAGAGGTTACTAAAAGACTGAAGGAGGAGAGGTTACTAGAAGACTGAAGGAGCAGAGGTTACTAGAAGACTGAAGGAGGAGAGGTTACTAGAAACAAACTTGGTTTACCCTTTTATCTGTGGAGTAATTGAGGACCTTGTGTATTTCAGAGTAGAGAACCTTGTGTATTTCAGAGTAGAGAACCTTGTGTATTTCAGAGTAGAGAACCTTGCGTATTTCAGAGTAGAGAACCTTGTGTATTTCAGAGTAGAGAACATTGTGTAATTTCAGAGTAGAGAACCTTGTGTATTTCAGAGTAGAGAACCTTGTGTATTTCAGAGTAGAGAACCTTGCGTATTTCAGAGTAGAGAACCTTGTGTATTTCAGAGTAGAGAACCTTGTGTATTTCAGAGTAGAGAACATTGTGTAATTTCAGAGTAGAGAACCTTGCGTATTTCAGAGTAGAGGACCTTGTGTATTTCAGAGTAGAGAACCTTGTGTATTTCAGAGTAGAGGACCTTGTGTATTTCAGAGTAGAGAACCTTGTGTATTTCAGAGTAGAGAACCTTGTGTATTTCAGAGTAGAGGACCTTGTGTATTTCAGAGTAGAGGACCTTGTGTATTTCAGAGTAGAGGACCTTGTGTATTTCAGAGTAGAGGACCTTGTGTATTTCAGAGTAGAGAACCTTGTGTATTTCAGAGTAGAGAACCTTGTGTATTTCAGAGTAGAGAACCTTGTGTATTTCAGAGTAGAGGACCTTGTGTATTTCAGGTAAAATAACAACCCAATGCAACCCAGTGGTTAGAGCAGGTAGCCTAGTGGTTAGAGGCAGGTAGCCTCGTGGTTAGAGCAGGTAGCCTAGTGGTTAGAGCAGGTAGCCTAGAGGTTACGGCAGGTAGCCTAGTGGTTAGAGCAGGTAGCCTAGTGGTTAGAGCAGGTAGCCTAGTGGTTAGAGCAGGTAGCCTAGTGGTTACGGCAGGTAGCCTAGTGGTTAGAGCAGGTAGCCTAGTGGTTAGAGCAGGTAGCCTAGAGGTTACGGCAGGTAGCCTAGTGGTTAGAGCAGGTAGCCTAGTGGTTAGAGCAGGTAACCTAGAGGTTACGGCAGGTAGCCTAGTGGTTAGAGCAGGTAGCCTAGTGGTTACGGCAGGTAGCCTAGTGGTTAGAGCAGGTAGCCTAGTGGTTAGAGCAGGTAGCCTAGAGGTTACGGCAGGTAGCCTAGTGGTTAGAGCAGGTAGCCTAGTGGTTAGAGCAGGTAGCCTAGTGGTTAGAGCAGGTAGCCTAGTGGTTAGAGCAGGTAGCCTAGTGGTTAGAGCAGGTAGCCTAGAGGTTACGGCAGGTAGCCTCGTGGTTAGAGCAGGTAGCCTAGTGGTTAGAGCAGGTAGCCTAGTGGTTAGAGCAGGTAGCCTAGTGGTTAGAGCAGGTAGCCTAGAGGTTACGGCAGGTAGCCTAGTGGTTAGAGCAGGTAGCCTAGTGGTTAGAGCAGGTAGCCTAGTGGTTAGAGCAGGTAGCCTAGTGGTTAGAGCAGGTAGCCTAGTGGTTAGAGCAGGTAGCCTAGTGGTTAGAGCAGGTAGCCTCGTGGTTAGAGCAGGTAGCCTCGTGGTTAGAGGCAGGTAGCCTCGTGGTTAGAGCAGGTAGCCTCGTGGTTAGAGCAGGTAGCCTAGAGGTTACGGCAGGTAGCCTAGTGGTTAGAGCAGGTAGCCTAGTGGTTAGAGCAGGTAGCCTCGTGTTAGAGCGGGTATCCTAGTGGTTAGAGCAAGTAGCCTAGTGGTTAGAGCAGGTAGCCTAGTGGTTGAAGCGTTGGAGCGTTGGGCCAGTAACCGAAAGGTTGCTGGATCAATTCCCTGAGCTGACAAAGTAAAAATCTGTTGTTCTGCATCTGAACAAGGCAGTTAACCCACTTTTCTACCGTAGGCTGTCATTGTAAATAAGAATTTGTTCTTAACTTAACTGTTCTTAACTGACTTGCCTAGTTCAATAAACATGTTTATATCCCAGGACAAATGAGCTAGCAATAGCAAGCTAGCTAGCCAAAAGGTTTAATGCTTATCAACCTGTCACCAAATTAATATAGTATGGTTCAGAGTTTGTTTTTTATAGTTCAACCTGCGTGTCCTGATCGCGTCTGATGTGGATGGACAATATCAGCATGCGGACGATGGCGCACGCCCGGTCGGCATGTCAAATTAAGGATGATGTTTTGAGCAACATCGAGTTTTGTCCCCAATGTTTCCATGTAAAAACAAATATGTTGTTCTGGTCCTGAATCTATGAACCCAAACAAAAACTACATTGACATGACTGTATTGTTCTGTTGTCCTTCAATAGGAACTGTGGTTGTGTTACATGATTGATTCAGGAGGGGACTGAGCACACACCCCTGGGGAGCTCCAGTGTTGAGGGTCAGCTTGTAAAGATGTGTTGCTACCTACTCTCACCACTTGGGGGCCCATCAGGAAGTCCAGGATCCAGTTGCAGAGGGAGGTGTTTAGTCCCAGGATCCTGAATCTATGAACCCAAACAAAGACTACATTGACATGAGTGTATTGTTCTGTTGTCCTTCAATAGGAACTGTGGTTGTGTTACATGATTGATTCTGTTCATCAAAAGATTTGTTTGTTGTTATGAAGCAATGGTAGAGTAACATATTGTAGTTCCTCACCCATACACACATCTAAACGTGCACACACACACACACACACACACACACACACACACACACACACACACACACACACACACACACACACACACACACACACACACACACAGAGAGACAGACACAGACACAGGCACACACACACACACAACCTGCGTCTCTCCCACTGTGACCAACATGGAGGGGGTCTTTCATGATGATGAGAAGAAACAGGGTCGGCTCAGGGTCTTTCAGGAACCACAGAAGAAACAGGGTCGGCTCAGGGTCTTTCCAGGAACCACAGAAGAAACAGGGTCGGCTCAGGGTCTTTCAGGAACCACAGAAGAAACAGGGTCGACTCAGGGTCTTTCAGGAACCACAGAAGGAACAGGGTCGGCTCAGGGTCTTTCAGGAAGATGAGAAGAAACAGGGTCGACTCAGGGTCTTTCAGGAACCACAGAAGGAACAGGGTCGGCTCAGGGTCTTTCAGGATGATGAGAAGAAACAGGGTCGGCTCAGGGTCTTTCAGGAACCACAGAAGAAACAGGGTCGGCTCAGGGTCTTTCATGATGATGAGAAGAAACAGGGTCGGCTCAGGGTCTTTCATGACGATGAGAATCAACAGGGTCGGCTCAGGGTCTTTCATGACGATGAGAAGAAACAGGGTCGGCTCAGGGTCTTTCAGGAACCACAGAAGAAACAGGGTCGACTCAGGGTCTTTCAGGAACCACAGAGAGAAACAGGGTCGGCTCAGGGTCTTTCAGGAACCACAGAAGAAACAGGGTCGGCTCAGGGTCTTTCATGATGATGAGAAGAAACAGGGTCGGCTCAGGGTCTTTCATGACGATGAGAATCAACAGGGTCGGCTCAGGGTCTTTCAGGATGATGAGAAGAAACAGGGTCAGATCAGGGTCTTTCAGGAACCACAGAAGAAACAGGGTTGGCTCAGGGTCTTTCAGGAACCACAGAAGAAACAGGGTCTTTCAGGAACTCAGGGTCTTTCATGATGATGAGAAGAAACAGGGTCGGCTCAGGGTCTTTCATGACGATGAGAATCAACAGGGTCGGCTCAGGGTCTTTCATGACGATGAGAAGAAACAGGGTCGGCTCAGGGTCTTTCAGGAACCACAGAAGAAACAGGGTCGACTCAGGGTCTTGCAGGAACAACAGAAGAAACAGGGTCGGCTCAGGGTCTTTCAGGGTCTTTCAGGAACCACAGAAGAAACAGGGCCGGCTTAGGGTCTTTCAGGAACCACAGAAGAAACAGGGTCGGCTCAGGGTCTTTCAGGATGATGAGAAGAAACAGGGTCGGCTCAGGGTCTTTCAGGATGATGAGAAGAAACAGGGTCGGCTCAGGGTCTTTCAGGAACCACAGAAGAAACAGGGTCGGCTCAGGGTCTTTCAGGAACCACAGAAGAAACAGGGTCGACTCAGGGTCTTTCAGGAACCACAGAAGGAACAGGGTCGGCTCAGGGTCTTTCAGGATGATGAGAAGAAACAGGGTCGGCTCAGGGTCTTTCAGGAACCACAGAAGAAACAGGGTCGGCTCAGGGTCTTTCAGGAACCACAGAAGGAACAGGGTCGGCTCAGGGTCTTTCATGATGATGAGAAGAAACAGGGTCGGCTCAGGGTCTTTCAGGAACCACAGAAGAAACAGGGTCGGCTCAGGGTCTTTCATGACGATGAGAAGAAACAGGGTCGGCTCAGGGTCTTTCATGACGATGAGAAGAAACAGGGTCGGCTCAGGGTCTTTCATGACGATGAGAAGAAACAGGGTCGGCTCAGGGTCTTTCATGACGATGAGAAGAAACAGGGTCGGCTCAGGGTCTTTCAGGAACCACAGAAGAAACAGGGTCGGCTCAGGGTCTTTCAGGGTCGGCTCAGGGTCTTTCAGGATGATGAGAAGAAAGGGTCAGGGTTGGCTCAGGGTCTTTCAGGATGATGAGAAGAAACAGGGTCGGCTCAGGGTCTTTCAGGAACCACAGAAGGAACAGGGTCGGCTCAGGGTCTTTCAGGAACCACAGAAGGAACAGGGTCGGCTCAGGGTCTTTCATGATGATGAGAAGAAACAGGGTCGGCTCAGGGTCTTTCAGGAACCACAGAAGAAACAGGGTCGGCTCAGGGTCTTTCATGACGATGAGAAGAAACAGGGTCGGCTCAGGGTCTTTCATGACGATGAGAAGAAACAGGGTCGGCTCAGGGTCTTTCATGACGATGAGAAGAAACAGGGTCGGCTCAGGGTCTTTCAGGAACCACAGAAGAAACAGGGTCGACTCAGGGTCTTTCAGGAACCACAGAAGGAACAGGGTCGGCTCAGGGTCTTTCAGGATGATGAGAAGAAACAGGGTCGGCTCAGGGTCTTTCAGGAACCACAGAAGAAACAGGGTCGGCTCAGGGTCTTTCAGGAACCACAGAAGAAACAGGGTCGGCTCAGGGTCTTTCATGATGATGAGAAGAAACAGGGTCGGCTCAGGGTCTTTCATGACGATGAGAAGAAACAGGGTCGGCTCAGGGTCTTTCAGGATGATGAGAAGAAACAGGGTCGGCTCAGGGTCTTTCAGGAACCACAGAAGAAACAGGGTCGGCTCAGGGTCTTTCAGGAACCACAGAAGAAACAGGGTCGGCTCAGGGTCTTTCAGGAACCACAGAAGAAACAGGGTCGGCTCAGGGTCTTTCATGATGATGAGAAGAAACAGGGTCGGCTCAGGGTCTTTCATGACGATGAGAATCAACAGGGTCGGCTCAGGGTCTTTCATGACGATGAGAAGAAACAGGGTCGGCTCAGGGTCTTTCAGGAACCACAGAAGAAACAGGGTCGACTCAGGGTCTTTCAGGAACCACAGAAGAAACAGGGTCGGCTCAGGGTCTTTCAGGATGATGAGAAGAAACAGGGTCGGCTCAGGGTCTTTCAGGATGATGAGAAGAAACAGGGTCGGCTCAGGGTCTTTCAGGAACCACAGAAGGAACAGGGTTGGCTCAGGGTCTTTCAGGAACCACAGAAGGAACAGGGTCGGCTCAGGGTCTTTCATGATGATGAGAAGAAACAGGGTCGGCTCAGGGTCTTTCAGGAACCACAGAAGAAACAGGGTCGGCTCAGGGTCTTTCGTGATGAGAAGAAACAGGGTCGGCTCAGAGAAGAAGAAACAGGGTCGGCTCAGGGTCTTTCATGACGATGAGAAGAAACAGGGTCGGGTCAGGGTCTTTCATGAGAAGAAACGATGAGAAGAAACAGGGTCGGCTCAGGGTCTTTCAGGAACCACAGAAGAAACACGGTCGGCTTAGGGTCTTTCATGACGATGAGAATCAACAGGGTCGGCTCAGGGTCTTTCATGACGATGAGAAGAAACAGGGTCGGCTCAGGGTCTTTCATGACGATGAGAAGAAACAGGGTCGGGTCAGGGTCTTTCATGACGCTGAGAAGAAACAGGGTCGGCTCAGTGTCTTTCAGGAACCACAGAAGGAACAGGGTCGGCTCAGGGTCTTTCAGGAACCACAGAAGAAACAGGGTCGGCTCAGGGTTTTTCAGGAACCACAGAAGGAACAGGGTCAGCTCAGGGTCTTTCATGACGATGAGAAGAAACAGGTTCGGCTCAGGGTCTTTCAGGAACCACAGAAGAAACAAGGCTCTAGCCATATGGAGGCCCTAAGAGATTTGGTTGGGGTTCCGAACAAATTTCATGCAATTCTACTAATTTTGCCATGTGGCTCAGATATTTTTTTTAAATCTTCAGTTTTGCTGCTAATTTACTAAAATTCTACCCATTTCGCCATTTTTATATAGCTGGCTAGATTTACCAATCGAGAGTGACTGTCAGTGGCTGACATAGGAGGAAAAACTGCTGATGTTCAAATTTCTCCTTGTGTATTCTACTATTTTAACTCTGAATAGACTATTGAGTTCCTAAAAAAAATAAAAGATGTGTCAATAAGCGAGGGCTGACCGCTTATGTCGCTCATCCCTGGAGCCAGCCCCGAGAAGAACCGTGTCAAAGTGGAGCATTGGAACTACAGAACCACGGAATCACAGAACCACGGAATCGTGTAACCATGGAAACCACAGAACAGAGAAACCACAGACTTGTTTGGATGATTGTTGATGTGTCGGGTATTTGGACAGTGAAATGATCCATAGAGAACAATTGATTGATTTATCAGTTGACATCGGACAATTGAAATAATCGTTAGTCTTAATTTTCACATTATATTTTTATTACAGGAGTACATTTAAGAATCACAGTTGAAAAAACATTCATATTTGAACTAAGTGAATTGTTGGGATCTGTAAAAATGAAATACACATTATGTACAGAAAGACAGACAGACAGCGATAGACTTGCATCCCAAATGACACCCTAGTCCCTAATTAGTTCACTACTTACCATAGGACTCTGATCAAAAGTAGTGCACTGTATAGGGAATAGGGTATCAAATGGGACACAACAGAGAAAATAACCAATGAAGCCATGTGACACTTCAATACTGAACCTCGCAAGTAATTGTCTTCTTAATATTAATAATAAATGAATGTGGTGATAATAATAATAATTATTAGTATAATAATTATAATGATAATTATAATAATAACCCAAAATAAGAATAATTATTACAATAAACAATATTAACATATCCAACGCTGTTTTACAATATAACTGAAATAATTCATATCGTACTAAATATAAAGATATTTACCAACAAACACACTTTATAACTGAAATAATTCATATCGTACTAAATATAAAGATATTTACCAACAAACAGACTTTATAACTGAAATAATTCATATTGTACTAAATATAAAGATATTTACCAACAAACAGACTTTTGACATTTATACTAAAACTCTGGAAATATAATAAAAATGACAACTTAAAATAATAATATTTTATTACAATAAGAAATATTAATAGTCAATAATAATAATATTAGGGTATTAGATAGAACAGGTGTTAACTCATGGCTTACTTACTAAACACAAGAATCAGAATAAACAGAACTCCCTCTTTGCTTTTCACAAAATACAAATATTTGCTAAATACAATTTTAAAATACAATAAAAAAACGAGAAATGTCGAGGAATCTCACTTGCAATATATATATGATAGCACTTCTATAAGTTTCATGTAGAAACACACAAGCAGCTCACTGTACTTATAGTATGTGTAGACAATCAGTGGTGTAGTTGGTCCCAGAATATATACGTCTTCAACACTATAGACATTATATATCTGTAGAAGACGGTAGTAGAATATCATTTATAGAAGCTTTTCCCCACAGTCCCTGGGTCCTAGCTCCCTCCAGATAAAACTCCCAACTGTCCAAGGATTCCGGGATTTTGTTTCAGAATGTTCCGGAATGTCCCGGAATGTTTGTGAATTCCAAAAATGTTTGTGAGTTCCAGAATGTTTGTGAGTTCCAGAATGTTTGTGAGTTCCAGAATTCTTGTGAGTTCCAGAATGCTTGTGAGTTCCGGAATGCTTGTGAGTTCCGGAATGCTTGTGAGTTCCGGAATGTTCATTATGTTCTAAGTGTTCTTTTGACGAGTTATAAAGGAAGTAGTTTTGTTTTGGAAGTATTTTCTCTTCGTATCCATGATGGACATTTCCTGGTGTTGGGGTTAGTAATAAGTTCCAAAAATTATTCTGATTGTGCAATCGTCTCACGTTGTTAAATCTCATTAGCTAATAAAGTTTAGATTTTTCTTTAAATCAATTTTGCATTTTTGTGTTGATAAAGAGGAGCAGCTAGTCAAAATGTCACCTTCACGTCCCACAGAGTACAACAACACTCTGCTCCAACTGAAATACAAAACAAAAAGAAAGCAACTCTCAAGCAGCAAGTATATAGGTCTCCTCTCCTCCTCTATCTCTCCCTCTCTTCCCCTCTCTCTTTATCTCTCCCTGTTGTCTTCTCTTTCTTTATCTCTTCTTCTCTTTCTTTATCTCCCCTTCTCTTTCTCTCTATCATTCTTCCTCCAGCTTAGACGATTGTGATAGCTTTAGAAAAATGGTTCTCCTTTATGTCCGTAACACATCCAGTCAAGCAAAGAGGCAGATATCAAGCCAAGCGACGGACACATCGTCCGATGACATCATAGCACAGATTCGAGGGTTTGAAGGGGAAGGAGGATGATTGGGAACAACTCTTATGTGCAGGTTGAGTAATACAAAAAAAATGAAGATATGAAAATACGTCCAATGAAAGATCCCCTTCCACACCTGAGCTATTAACACACAATCCTAAAGTCCTTTCCAGGTTTTGAGTCTCTCGTTCGCATTCTCCCTGAAGTCCTTTATAGCAGGGGGTCTCTGCTTCAACCCCATCTTGGAGAATTATAGTCCATTTTCCGGGTAAAAACGCCTCACTTAACTAATCGTGATAGTTGATAGGTTGACAGATTGTTTGAGAGACGTGTGTTAGAGCATATGGCTGGAAGAAAAGCCTGTAAAACCTTACCACTTGCCAGGACTGGATTTGGAGCACCTTGATTTATACAAATGTGTATGAACCCACCTCTGACCCTTCTCTCTTTAGCTCTGGATGCTTCATTCATTTTAAGAGTCTCTCTCTCTCTCCTGTGTAGATTCTCCTGTCTGTTATCCTTTCCCTACGCTTCTTAAGTCATTATACCCTGTTTTATCCCATTATGTCGTTCGTTCTTCCCTACCTCCATCCATCCCTCTAATCCAAATACACTCCCCGTAAGAATCTGTTTCCTAATTGTGCATAACTTCTCTCAACATTAAATCTTCTGTGTTTTAATTCATTCATTATATTACATTACTTTTCATTGTATACATAGTTTTTGTATATTTCTTGGAAAACAAACGGAATAGAGATTATACACTTTGTTTAGCCTCTGTTCTTCTTCTTAGTCTCCCAGAAAGTTCCAATGACCTAACAATAACACGACAAAAGAGAAGGAATCGGAATTCAGAATGTTCCTTTTTAGAGTTCAACGGACACATCCAACATTCCAAGACATCAGCAAAATGGGGGGGGGGAAGGATGCTAGATCAGTCCTGACCTCCCATCCTCCTTTTATTCTCTCTGCCATGTCCTCCATCCATCCTCCTCCTCTCTCTCATTTGTCCTCCCTCTATTCCATCCCTCCCTTCCTCCTTCACCTGTGCTTCGTCCAATCCAAATCAACGATCTACACCGCGGCTCCCAGCAGCTCTTCCGTTTTGATGTCGGCTAGTAGATCAGCCGGAATCTCGTTCTGGTTAGAATCCAGACCGTAGAACTTCACCTTCAACCCGTCCACCGGGTGAACCACCGGCACCGTCACCACTCTAGGAAAATTCCGGGTCGCCAACTCAAACCGGCTGGTGCTGGCCAGCTCGATGGCCAGTATACGGAGGAAGAGAGTGGCGAGCTGTTTCCCGAGACAGGAGCGGATGCCGCCGCCGAACGGGAGGTAGTGGAAGCGTCCCTCCTTGTCTTCGCTGCGTTCCTGGGAGAAGCGGTCGGGGTCGAAGGCGTCCACGTCCTTGAAGACGGAGGAGGTATCGTGTGTGTCTCTGATGCTGTACATCACACTCCAACCCTTCGGGATCTGTACCCCCTGGGGACGGAGAGAGAAACGAGGAAGAGTCATTTACAAAGACAAGACAACAGACAAGACAACGGACAAGACAACAGACAAGACAACAGACAAGACAACAGACAAGACAACAGACAAGACAACAGACAAGACAACAGACAAGACAAAATATAAGACAAGACAACGGACAAGACAACGGACAAGACAAGACAACGGACAAGACAAAATATAAGACAAGACAAGACAACGGACAAGACAAAATAGACAAAAGGCAAGAAAACACAAGAAGACAAGATGGGAATTAGAGAGAGAGATTAACAGATGACAGAATACAAATATAACACTCACGTCTAGTTCAAAGGTCTGCAGGGCCGTCCTATAACCCCCAGACACGGGCGTGAAGAGCCTCAGCACCTCCTTAATCACACAGTCCAGATACTTCAGACTAACGATGGTATCCAGACCCAGTTCCCCCTCGCACAGACAGCCGTTGTGGAGGATCCCCCTGGTCCGGAGCTCCTCTCGTAACTTCTCCAGCACGGCAGGGTGGCGTAGGAGCTGCATGATGAGAGAGGTGGAGGCACTGGCCGTGGTGGCAAACGCTGCGAAGATCAGCTCAATGGTCGCCTCCTGGAGACGAGAGGAAGAAGAGAGATGTGTTCATTAGGATGAGGTCATCTGTAGGGAAACTGATATTACAACTACTCTATAGCACCGATATCGCTTCTGAAATACATTGATCTGTGATTCTGGTCAGATATCCAATACATTGATCTGTGATACTAGACAGATATCCAAACATTGATCTGTGATACTAGTCAGATATCCAATACATTGATCTGTGATACTAGTCAGGGTGATCTGTGATACTAGACAGATATCCAATACATTGATCTGTGATACTAGTCAGATATCCAATACATTGATCTGTGATACTAGATATCAATACATTGATCTGTGATACTAGTCAGATGATCCAATACATAGATCTGTGATACTAGACAGATCTGTGATACTAGACAGGGTGATCTGTGATACTAGTCAGGGTGATCTGTGATACTAGACAGATATCCAAACATTGATCTGTGATACTAGTCAGATATCCAATACATTGATCTGTGATACTAGTCAGATATCCAAACATTGATCTGTGATACTAGACAGATATCCAATACATTGATCTGTGATACTAGTCAGATATCCAATACATTGATCTGTGATACTAGTCAGATATCTGTGAATACATTGATCTGTGATACTAGACAGATATCCAAACATTGATCTGTGATACTAGTCAGATATCCAATACATTGATCTGTGATACTAGTCAGATATCTGTGATACTAGACAGATATCCAATACATTGATCTGTGTACTAGACAGATATCCAATACATTGATCTGTGATACTAGACAGGGTGATCTGTGATCTAGACAGGGTGATCTGTGATACTAGACAGGGTGATCTGTGATACTAGACAGATATCCAAACATTGATCTGTGATACTAGTCAGATATCCAATACATTGATCTGTGATACTAGTCAGATCTGTGATACTAGACAGATATCCAAACATTGATCTGTGATACTAGTCAGATATCCAATACATTGATCTGTGATACTAGACAGATATCCAAACATTGATCTGTGATACTAGACAGATATCCAAACATTGATCTGTGATACTAGTCAGATATCCAATACATTGATCTGTGATACTAGTCAGATATCCAATATATTGATCTGTGATACTAGTCAGATATCCAATACTAGTCAGGGTGATCTGTGATACTAGTCAGATATCCAAACATTGATCTGTGATACTAGTCAGATATCCAATACATTGATCTGTGATACTAGTCAGATATCCAATACATTGATCTGTGATACTAGTCAGATATCCAAACATTGATCTGTGATACTAGTCAGATATCCAATACATTGATCTGTGATACTAAATACATTGATCTGTGATACTAGTCAGATATCCAATACATTGATCTGTGATACTAGACAGATATCCAAACATTGATCTGTGATACTAGTCAGTCTGTGATTCTAGTCAGATATCCAAACATTGATCTGTGATACTAGTCAGATATCCAAACATTGATCTGTGATACTAGTCAGATATCCAAACATTGATCTGTGATACTAGTCAGATATCCAATACATTGATCTGTGATACTAGTCAGATACCCAATACATTGATCTGTGATACTAGTCAGATATCCAATACATTGATCTGTGATACTAGTCAGATATCCAATACATTGATCTGTGATACTAGTCAGATATCCAATACATTGATCTGTGATACTAGACAGATATCCAAACATTGATCTGTGATACTAGTCAGATATCCAATACATTGATCTGTGATACTAGTCAGATATCCAATACATTGATCTGTGATACTAGACAGATATCCAATACATTGATCTGTGATACTAGTCAGATATCCAATACATTGATCTGTGATACTAGTCAGATATCCAATACATTGATCTGTGATTCTAGTCAGATATCCAATACATTGATCTGTGATTCTAGTCAGATATCCAAACATTGATCTGTGATACTAGACAGATATCCAATACATTGATCTGTGATACTAGTCAGATATGATCTGTGATACTAGACAGATATCCAATACATTGATCTGTGATACTAGTCAGATATCCAATACATTGATCTGTGATACTAGTCAGATATCCAAACATTGATCTGTGATACTAGTCAGATATCCAAACATTGATCTGTGATACTAGTCAGGGTGATCTGTGATACTAGACAGATATCCAAACATTGATCTGTGATACTAGTCAGATATCCAAACATTGATCTGTGATACTAGTCAGATATCCAAACATTGATCTGTGATACTAGTCAGATATCCAAACATTGATCTGTGATACTAGTCAGATATCCAAACATTGATCTGTGATACTAGTCAGATATCCAAACATTGATCTGTGATACTAGTCAGAGTGATCTGTGATACTAGTCAGGGTGATCTGTGATACTAGTCAGATATCCAATACATTGATCTGTGATACTAGTCAGATATCCAATACATTGATCTGTGATACTAGTCAGATATCCAAACATTGATCTGTGATACTAGACAGATATCCAAACATTGATCTGTGATACTAGTCAGATATCCAATACATTGATCTGTGATACTAGTCAGATATCCAAACATTGATCTGTGATACTAGTCAGATATCCAATATCCACATTGATCTGTGATACTAGTCAGATATCCAATACATTGATCTGTGATACTAGTCAGATCTGATCTGTGATACTAGTCAGATATCCAATACATTGATCTGTGATACTAGTCAGATATCCAATACATTGATCTGTGATACTAGACAGATATCCAATACATTGATCTGTGATACTAGTCAGATATCCAATACATTGATCTGTGATACTAGTCAGATATCCAAACATTGATCTGTGATACTAGTCAGATATCCAATACATTGATCTGTGATACTAGTCAGATATCCAATACATTGATCTGTGATACTAGTCAGATATCCAAACATTGATCTGTGATACTAGACAGATATCCAATACATTGATCTGTGATACTAGACAGGGTGATCTGTGATACTAGTCAGATATCCAATACATTGATCTGTGATACTAGTCAGATATCCAATACATTGATCTGTGATACTAGTCAGATATCCAAACATTGATCTGTGATACTAGACAGATATCCAAACATTGATCTGTGATACTAGTCAGATATCCAATACATTGATCTGTGATACTAGTCAGGGTGATCTGTGATACTAGTCAGATATCCAATACATTGATCTGTGATACTAGTCAGATATCCAATACATTGATCTGTGATACTAGACAGATATCCAATACATTGATCTGTGATACTAGTCAGATATCCAATACATTGATCTGTGATACTAGACAGATATCCAATACATTGATCTGTGATACTAGTCAGATACCCAATACATTGATCTGTGATACTAGTCAGATATCCAATACATTGATCTGTGATACTAGTCAGATACCCAATACATTGATCTGTGATACTAGACAGATACCCAATACATTGATCTGTGATACTAGTCAGATATCCAATACATTGATCTGTGATACTAGTCAGGACATTGATCTGTGATACTAGTCAGATACCCAATACATTGATCTGTGATACTAGACAGATATCCAAACATTGATCTGTGATACTAGTCAGATATCCAATACATTGATCTGTGATACTAGTCAGGGTGATCTGTGATACTAGTCAGGGTGATCTGTGATACTAGTCAGGTTGATCTGTGATACTAGTCAGGTGATCTGTGATACTAGTCAGATATCCAATACATTGATCTGTGATACTAGTCAGATATCCAAACATTGATCTGTGATACTAGTCAGATATCCAATACATTGATCTGTGATACTAGTCAGATATCCAATACATTGATCTGTGATACTAGACAGATATCCAAACATTGATCTGTGATACTAGTCAGGGTGATCTGTGATACTAGTCAGATATCCAATACATTGATCTGTGATACTAGTCAGATATCCAATACATTGATCTGTGATACTAGACAGATATCCAATACATTGATCTGTGATACTAGTCAGATATCCAATACATTGATCTGTGATACTAGTCAGATATCCAATACATTGATCTGTGATACTAGTCAGATATCCAATACATTGATCTGTGATACTAGTCAGATATCCAATACATTGATCTGTGATACTAGACAGATATCCAAACATTGATCTGTGATACTAGACAGATATCCAATACATTGATCTGTGATACTAGTCAGGGTGATCTGTGATACTAGTCAGATTGATCTGTGATACTAGTCAGATATCCAATACATTGATCTGTGATACTAGTCAGATATCCAATACATTGATCTGTGATACTAGTCAGATATCCAATACATTGATCTGTGATACTAGACAGATATCCAAACATTGATCTGTGATACTAGACAGATATCCAATACATTGATCTGTGATACTAGACAGATATCCAAACATTGATCTGTGATACTAGTCAGATATCCAAACATTGATCTGTGATACTAGTCAGATATCCAAACATTGATCTGTGATACTAGTCAGATATCCAAACATTGATCTGTGATACTAGTCAGATATCCAAACATTGATCTGTGATACTAGTCAGATATCCAAACATTGATCTGTGATACTAGTCAGGGTGATCTGTGATACTAGTCAGATATCCAATACATTGATCTGTGATACTAGTCAGATACCCAATACATTGATCTGTGATTCTAGTCAGATATCCAATACATTGATCTGTGATACTATACTAGTCAGATATCCAATACATTGATCTGTGATACTAGACAGATATCCAAACATTGATCTGTGATACTAGTCAGATATCCAAACATTGATCTGTGATACTAGTCAGATATCCAATACATTGATCTGTGATACTAGTCAGATACTACATTGATCTGTGATTCTAGTCAGATATCCAATACATTGATCTGTGATACTAGACAGATATCCAATACATTGATCTGTGATACTAGTCAGATACCCAATACATTGATCTGTGATACTAGTCAGATATCCAAACATTGATCTGTGATACTAGTCAGATATCCAATACATTGATCTGTGATACTAGTCAGATACCCAATACATTGATCTGTGATACTAGTCAGATACCCAATACATTGATCTGTGATACTAGTCAGATACCCAATACATTGATCTGTGATACTAGTCAGATATCCAAACATTGATCTGTGATACTAGTCAGATATCCAATACATTGATCTGGAATACTAGTCAGGGTGATCTGTGATACTAGACAGATATCCAAACATTGATCTGTAATACTAGTCAGATTGATCTGTGATACTAGTCAGATATCCAAACATTGATCTGTGATACTAGACAGATATCCAATACATTGATCTGTGATACTAGTCAGATATCCAATACATTGATCTGTGATACTAGTCAGATATCCAAACATTGATCTGTGATACTAGTCAGATATCCAATACATTGATCTGTGATACTAGTCAGATATCCAAACATTGATCTGTGATACTAGTCAGGGTGATCTGTGATACTAGTCAGATATCCAATACATTGATCTGTGATACTAGTCAGATATCCAATACATTGATCTGTGATACTAGTCAGGGTGATCTGTGATACTAGACAGATATCCAATACATTGATCTGTGATACTAGTCAGATATCCAATACATTGATCTGTGATACTAGTCAGGGTGATCTGTGATACTAGACAGATATCCAATACATTGATCTGTGATACTAGTCAGGGTGATCTGTGATACTAGACAGATATCCAATACATTGATCTGTGATACTAGTCAGATATCCAATACATTGATCTGTGATACTAGTCAGATATCCAAACATTGATCTGTGATACTAGTCAGATATCCAATACATTGATCTGTGATACTAGTCAGATATCCAATACATTGATCTGTGATACTAGTCAGATATCCAATACATTGATCTGTGATACTAGACAGATATCCAAACATTGATCTGTGATACTAGTCAGATATCCAAACATTGATCTGTGATACTAGACAGATATCCAATACATTGATCTGTGATACTAGTCAGATACCCAATACATTGATCTGTGATACTAGTCAGATATCCAATACATTGATCTGTGATACTAGACAGATATCCAAACATTGATCTGTGATACTAGACAGATATCCAATACATTGATCTGTGATACTAGACAGATATCCAAACATTGATCTGTGATACTAGTCAGATATCCAATACATTGATCTGTGATACTAGTCAGATATCCAAACATTGATCTGTGATACTAGTCAGATATCCAATACATTGATCTGTGATACTAGACAGATATCCAATACATTGATCTGTGATTCTAGTGATATCTGATCTGTGATACTAGTCAGATATCCAAACATTGATCTGTGATACTAGTCAGATATCCAATACATTGATCTGTGATACTAGTCAGATATCCAATACATTGATCTGTGATACTAGACAGATATCCAATACATTGATCTGTGATACTAGTCAGATACCCAATACATTGATCTGTGATACTAGTCAGGGTGATCTGTGATACTAGTCAGATATCCAATACATTGATCTGTGATACTAGTCAGATATCCAATACATTGATCTGTGATACTAGTCAGGGTGATCTGTGATACTAGTCAGATATCCAATACATTGATCTGTGATACTAGTCAGATATCCAATTGATCTGTGATACTAGACAGATATCCAATACATTGATCTGTGATACTAGTCAGATATCCAATACATTGATCTGTGATACTAGTCAGGGTGATCTGTGATACTAGACAGATATCCAATACATTGATCTGTGATACTAGTCAGGGTGATCTGTGATACTAGTCAGATATCCAATACATTGATCTGTGATACTAGTCAGGGTGATCTGTGATACTAGTCAGATATCCAATACATTGATCTGTGATACTAGTCAGATATCCAATACATTGATCTGTGATACTAGTCAGGGTGATCTGTGATACTAGTCAGATATCCAATACATTGATCTGTGATACTAGTCAGATATCCAATACATTGATCTGTGATACTAGTCAGATATCCAATACATTGATCTGTGATACTAGTCAGATATCCAATACATTGATCTGGAATACTAGTCAGGGTGATCTGTGATACTAGTCAGATATCCAATACATTGATCTGTGATACTAGTCAGATATCCAATACATTGATCTGTGATACTAGTCAGATATCCAAACATTGATCTGTGATACTAGTCAGATATCCAATACATTGATCTGTGATACTAGTCAGGGTGATCTGTGATACTAGTCAGATATCCAAACATTGATCTGTGATACTAGTCAGATATCCAATACATTGATCTGTGATACTAGACAGATATCCAATACATTGATCTGTGATACTAGTCAGATATCCAAACATTGATCTGTGATACTAGTCAGATATCCAATACATTGATCTGTGATACTAGTCAGATATCCAATACATTGATCTGTGATACTAGTCAGATATCCAATACATTGATCTGTGATACTAGTCAGATATCCAATACATTGATCTGTGATACTAGTCAGGGTGATCTGTGATACTAGTCAGATATCCAATACATTGATCTGTGATACTAGACAGATATCCAAACATTGATCTGTGATACTAGACAGATATCCAATACATTGATCTGTGATACTAGACAGATATCCAATACATTGATCTGTGATTCTAGTCAGATACCCAATACATTGATCTGTGATACTAGTCAGATACCCAATACATTGATCTGTGATACTAGTCAGATACCCAATACATTGATCTGTGATACTAGTCAGGGTGATCTGTGATACTAGACAGATATCCAATACATTGATCTGTGATACTAGTCAGATATCCAAACATTGATCTGTGATACTAGTCAGATATCCAATACATTGATCTGTGATACTAGTCAGATATCCAATACATTGATCTGTGATACTAGTCAGGGTGATCTGTGATACTAGTCAGATATCCAATACATTGATCTGTGATACTAGTCAGATATCCAATACATTGATCTGTGATACTAGACAGATATCCAATACATTGATCTGTGATACTAGTCAGATATCCAATACATTGATCTGTGATACTAGTCAGATATCCAATACATTGATCTGTGATACTAGACAGATATCCAAACATTGATCTGTGATACTAGTCAGATATCCAATACATTGATCTGTGATTCTAGTCAGATATCCAAACATTGATCTGTGATACTAGTCAGATATCCAATACATTGATCTGTGATACTAGTCAGATACCCAATACATTGATCTGTGATACTAGTCAGGGTGATCTGTGATTCTAGTCAGATATCCAAACATTGATCTGTGATACTAGACAGATATCCAAACATTGATCTGTGATACTAGTCAGATATCCAAACATTGATCTGTGATACTAGTCAGATATCCAATACATTGATCTGTGATACTAGTCAGATATCCAATACATTGATCTGTGATACTAGTCAGGGTGATCTGTGATACTAGTCAGATATCCAAACATTGATCTGTGATACTAGACAGGTATCCAAACATTGATCTGTGATACTAGTCAGATATCCAATACATTGATCTGTGATACTAGTCAGATACCCAATACATTGATCTGTGATACTAGTCAGGGTGATCTGTGATTCTAGTCAGATATCCAAACATTGATCTGTGATACTAGACAGATATCCAAACATTGATCTGTGATACTAGTCAGATATCCAAACATTGATCTGTGATACTAGTCAGATATCCAATACATTGATCTGTGATACTAGTCAGATATCCAATACATTGATCTGTGATACTAGTCAGGGTGATCTGTGATTCTAGTCAGATATCCAAACATTGATCTGTGATACTAGACAGATATCCAAACATTGATCTGTGATACTAGTCAGATATCCAATACATTGATCTGTGATACTAGTCAGATACCCAATACATTGATCTGTGATACTAGTCAGGGTGATCTGTGATACTAGACAGATATCCAAAACATTGATCTGTGATACTAGACAGATATCCAATACATTGATCTGTGATACTAGTCAGATATCCAATACATTGATCTGTGATACTAGTCAGATACCCAATACATTGATCTGTGATACTAGTCAGGGTGATCTGTGATACTAGACAGATATCCAAACATTGATCTGTGATATACTAGTCAGATATCCCAATACATTGATCTGTGATACTAGTCAGATACCCAATACATTGATCTGTGATACTAGTCAGGGTGATCTGTGATACTAGTCAGGGTGATCTGTGATACTAGTCAGATATCCAAACATTGATCTGTGATACTAGTCAGGGTGATCTGTGATACTAGTCAGATACCCAATACATTGATCTGTGATACTAGACAGATATCCAAACATTGATCTGTGATACTAGTCAGATATCCAATACATTGATCTGTGATACTAGTCAGATATCCAATACATTGATCTGTGATACTAGTCAGATACCCAATACATTGATCTGGAATACTAGTCAGGGTGATCTGTGATACTAGACAGATATCCAATACATTGATCTGTGATACTAGTCAGATATCCAATACATTGATCTGGAATACTAGTCAGGGTGATCTGTGATACTAGACAGATATCCAAACATTGATCTGTGATACTAGACAGATATCCAATACATTGATCTGTGATACTAGTCAGGGTGATCTGTGATACTAGACAGATATCCAAACATTGATCTGTGATACTAGTCAGATATCCAATACATTGATCTGTGATACTAGTCAGATACCCAATACATTGATCTGTGATACTAGACAGATATCCAATACATTGATCTGTGATACTAGTCAGATATCCAATACATTGATCTGTGATACTAGTCAGATATCCAATACATTGATCTGTGATACTAGTCAGATATCCAATACATTGATCTGTGATACTAGACAGATATCCAAACATTGATCTGTGATACTAGTCAGATATCCAAACATTGATCTGTGATACTAGTCAGATATCCAATACATTGATCTGTGATACTAGTCAGATATCCAATACATTGATCTGTGATACTAGACAGATATCCAATACATTGATCTGTGATACTAGTCAGATATCCAATACATTGATCTGTGATACTAGTCAGATATCCAATACATTGATCTGTGATACTAGTCAGATATCCAATACATTGATCTGTGATACTAGTCAGATATCCAATACATTGATCTGTGATACTAGTCAGATACCCAATACATTGATCTGTGATACTAGTCAGATATCCAATACATTGATCTGTGATACTAGACAGGGTGATCTGTGATACTAGACAGATATCCAATACATTGATCTGTGATACTAGTCAGATTGATCTGTGATACTAGTCAGATATCCAATACATTGATCTGTGATACTAGTCAGATATCCAAACATTGATCTGTGATACTAGTCAGATATCAATACATTGATCTGTGATACTAGACAGATATCAATTTGATCTGTGATACTAGACAGATATCCAATACATTGATCTGTGATACTAGACAGATATCCAAACATTGATCTGTGATACTAGTCAGATATCCAAACATTGATCTGTGATAGATATCCAATACATTGATCTGTGATACTAGTCAGATATCCAATACATTGATCTGTGATACTAGACAGATATCCAATACATTGATCTGTGATACTAGTCAGATATCCAATACATTGATCTGTGATACTAGACAGATATCCAATACATTGATCTGTGATACTAGTCAGATATCCAATACATTGATCTGTGATACTAGTCAGATATCCAATACATTGATCTGTGATACTAGACAGATATCCAAACATTGATCTGTGATACTAGTCAGATATCCAATACATTGATCTGTGATACTAGACAGATATCCAAACATTGATCTGTGATACTAGTCAGATATCCAAACATTGATCTGTGATACTAGTCAGATATCCAAACATTGATCTGTGATACTAGTCAGATATCCAAACATTGATCTGTGATACTAGTCAGATATCCAAACATTGATCTGTGATACTAGTCAGATACCCAATACATTGATCTGTGATACTAGACAGATATCCAAACATTGATCTGTGATACTAGTCAGATATCCAATACATTGATCTGTGATACTAGTCAGATATCCAAACATTGATCTGTGATACTAGTCAGATACCCAATACATTGATCTGTGATACTAGACAGATATCCAAACATTGATCTGTGATACTAGACAGATATCCAAACATTGATCTGTGATACTAGTCAGATATCCAATACATTGATCTGTGATACTAGTCAGATATCCAAACATTGATCTGTGATACTAGTCAGATACCCAATACATTGATCTGTGATACTAGACAGATATCCAATACATTGATCTGTGATACTAGACAGATATCCAATACATTGATCTGTGATACTAGTCAGATACCCAATACATTGATCTGTGATACTAGTCAGATACCCAATACATTGATCTGTGATACTAGACAGATATCCAAACATTGATCTGTGATACTAGTCAGATATCCAAACATTGATCTGTGATACTAGACAGATATCCAAACATTGATCTGTGATACTAGTCAGATATCAATACATTGATCTGTGATACTAGTCAGATATCCAAACATTGATCTGTGATACTAGTCAGATACCCAATACATTGATCTGTGATACTAGACAGATATCCAATACATTGATCTGTGATACTAGACAGATATCCAATACATTGATCTGTGATACTAGACAGATATCCAATACATTGATCTGTGATACTAGACAGATATCCAATACATTGATCTGTGATACTAGTCAGATATCCAATACATTGATCTGTGATACTAGACAGATATCCAATACATTGATCTGTGATACTAGACAGATATCCAATACATTGATCTGTGATACTAGTCAGATATCCAATACATTGATCTGTGATACTAGACAGATATCCAAACATTGATCTGTGATACTAGTCAGATATCCAATACATTGATCTGTGATACTAGACAGATATCCAATACATTGATCTGTGATACTAGTCAGATATCCAATACATTGATCTGTGATACTAGTCAGATATCCAATACATTGATCTGGAATACTAGACAGATATCCAAACATTGATCTGTGATACTAGTCAGATATCCAATACATTGATCTGTGATACTAGACAGATATCCAATACATTGATCTGTGATACTAGACAGATTGATCTGTGATACTAGACAGATATCCAAACATTGATCTGTGATACTAGTCAGATATCCAATACATTGATCTGTGATACTAGTCAGATATCCAATACATTGATCTGTGATACTAGTCAGATATCCAATACATTGATCTGTGATACTAGTCAGATATCCAATACATTGATCTGTGATACTAGACAGATATCCAAACATTGATCTGTGATACTAGTCAGATATCCAATACATTGATCTGTGATACTAGTCAGATATCCAATACATTGATCTGTGATACTAGACAGATATCCAAACATTGATCTGTGATACTAGTCAGATATCCAATACATTGATCTGTGATACTAGTCAGATATCCAATACATTGATCTGTGATACTAGTCAGATATCCAATACATTGATCTGTGATACTAGACAGATATCCAAACATTGATCTGTGATACTAGTCAGATATCCAATACATTGATCTGTGATACTAGTCAGATATCCAATACATTGATCTGTGATACTAGACAGATATCCAAACATTGATCTGTGATACTAGTCAGATATCCAATACATTGATCTGTGATACTAGACAGATATCCAAACATTGATCTGTGATACTAGTCAGATATCCAAACATTGATCTGTGATACTAGACAGATATCCAAACATTGATCTGTGATACTAGACAGATATCCAATACATTGATCTGTGATACTAGACAGATATCCAAACATTGATCTGTGATACTAGTCAGATATCAATACATTGATCTGTGATACTAGACAGATATCCAATACATTGATCTGTGATACTAGATCAGATATCCAATACATTGATCTGTGATACTAGTCAGATATCCAATACATTGATCTGTGATACTAGTCAGATACCCAATACATTGATCTGTGATACTAGTCAGATATCCAATACATTGATCTGTGATACTAGTCAGATATCCAATACATTGATCTGTGATACTAGACAGATATCCAAACATTGATCTGTGATACTAGTCAGATATCCAATACATTGATCTGTGATACTAGTCAGATATCCAATACATTGATCTGGAATACTAGACAGATATCCAAACATTGATCTGTGATACTAGTCAGATATCCAATACATTGATCTGTGATACTAGACAGGGTGATCTGTGATACTAGACAGATATCCAATACATTGATCTGTGATACTAGACAGGGTGATCTGTGATACTAGACAGATATCCAATACATTGATCTGTGATACTAGACAGATATCCAATACATTGATCTGTGATACTAGACAGGGTGATCTGTGATACTAGACAGATATCCAAACATTGATCTGTGATACTAGTCAGATATCCAATACATTGATCTGGAATACTAGTCAGGGTGATCTGTGATACTAGACAGATATCCAATACATTGATCTGTGATTCTAGCCAGATATCCAATACATTGATCTGTGATTCTAGTCAGATATCCAATACATTGATCTGTGATTCTAGACAGATATCCAATACATTGATCTGTGATTCTAGCCAGATATCCAATACATTGATCTGTGATACTAGTCAGGACGATCTGTGATACTAGACAGATATCCAATACATTGATCTGTGATTCTATATATAGGGTATAGGGTGCCAGTCCTGGTCTAAAGTAGAGAGGGTTCCTAGGAAAGAAAGGTTCCTACCTTGAGTTCCTGCATGGTGAGTTCAGTGCCGTTCTCTTTTGCGCTCTCCAGCAAGATATCAAGTGCGTCGCTATAATCCTTCCCCTGGGAAGAGAGGGGTTTCTCCCTGATGGCCTTTTCTATTCCTTTCTGCAGTGTGTCCCTGGCACGGATACCCTACAGAAGTCAAAAACCCCACAGAGACATGTGGTCAGTGGTGTGTGTGACAAACAAGAATGTGTTGAATTACGTTTTCACAACAGCCTCAAGTCAGAACAGCCTCAGGTCTAATTACAGTTGATTTACGTTTTCACAACAGCCTCAAGTCAGAACAGCCTCAGGTCTAATTACAGTTGAATTACGTTTTCACAACAGCCTCAAGTCAGAACAGCCTCAGGTCTAATTACAGTTGATTTACGTTTTCACAACAGCCTCAAGTCAGAACAGCCTCAGGTCTAATTACAGTTGATTTACGTTTTCACAACAGCCTCAAGTCAGAACAGCCTCGGGTCTAATTACAGTTGATTTACGTTTTCACAACAGCCTCAAGTCAGAACAGCCTCCGGTCTAATTACAGTTGATTTACGTTTTCACAACAGCCTCAAGTCAGAACAGCCTCAGGTCTAATTACAGTTGAATTACGTTTTCACAACAGCCTCAAGTCAGAACAGCCTCAGGTCTAATTACAGTTGATTTACGTTTTCACAACAGCCTCAAGTCAGAACAGCCTCGGGTCTAATTACAGTTGATTTACGTTTTCACAACAGCCTCAAGTCAGAACAGCCTCGGGTCTAATTACAGTTGATTTACGTTTTCACAACAGCCTCAAGTCAGAACAGCCTCAGGTCTAATTACAGTTGATTTACGTTTTCACAACAGCCTCAAGTCAGAACAGCCTCAGGTCTAATTACAGTTGATTTACGTTTTCACAACAGCCTCAAGTCAGAACAGCCTCAGGTCTAATTACAGTTGATTTACGTTTTCACAACAGCCTCAAGTCAGAACAGCCTCAGGTCTAATTACAGTTGATTTACGTCTCGTTGATTAGATTAAATCCAGCCATATGTGTATTTGTCTGTTATTAACAAAGTGCTTTTTTGTACCTTCCTGTATCCACTGAAAGGCAGGTCTATGGGTAAGGTGAAGATGTTGTCTATAAACTCCTGGAAGGTGTTGAACAGATGTCTCATCTCCTCATCTGCTACTCTGAACCCCAGCAGTACCCTCACTGCCATGTGGAACGACAGCCTCTGGGATTCCCTGGGGAGGGAGGGAGGGAGAGAGAGAGGAGAGGGGGTTAATAACCAGACATAGCAACCCTACGTAGCCCTATGTAGCCTTTATGTAGGCTGAAGACCCTGAACCCCCAACCACACCCTCACTGCCATGTGGAACGACAGCCTCTGGGATTCCCTGGGGAGGGAGGGAGGGAGAGAGAGAGGAGAGGGGGTTAATAACCAGACATAGCAACCCTACGTAGCTCTATGTAGCCTTTATGTAGGCTGAAGACCCTGAACCCCGAAGCAATCAGGGGAAGCATTCAATTAATCGGAGGGGGGGAGGGATCAGTCAGGGAGGGAGGGAGGGAGGGAATCAGTCAGCCAAGGGAGGCCAATCAGGGAGGGAGGGAGGGAGGGAGGGAATCAGGGAGGAGGGATCAGGAGGGACTCAGTCAGGGGGGGTTAACAAATCAGTCAGCCAATCAGTAGCAATCCCCACTCAGCCCTATGTTGCCTTTATGTCAGGCTGAAGACCACTCAGTCAACCCCCAACCAATCCTCAGCCATGTGGAATGACAGCCTCTGGGATTCCCTGGGGAGGGAGGGAGGGAGGGAGGGAGGGAGGGATCAAGGGAGGGAGCCAATCAGGGAGGGAATCAGGGAGGGAATCAGTCAATTAATCAGGGAGGGAGGGAGGGAGGGAATCAGTCAACCAATCAGTCAGCCAATCAGTCAATTAATCAGTCAACCAATCAGTCAGCCAATCAGTCAGCCAATCAGTCAGCCAATCAGTCAATTAATCAGTCAACCAATCAGTCAACCAATCAGTCAGCCAATCAGTCAGCCAATCAGTCAGCCAATCAGTCAGCCAATCAGTCAACCAATCAGTCAACCAATCAGTCAGCCAATCAGTCAGCCAATCAGTCAACCAATCAGTCAACCAATCAGTCAACCAATCAGTCAGCCAATCAGTCAGCCAATCAGTCAGCCAATCAGTCAACCAATCAGTCAACAAATCAGTCAGCCAATCAGTCAGCCAATCAGTCAGCCAATCAGTCAGCCAATCAGTCAGCCAATCAGTCAGCCAAGTCAATTAATCAGTCAGCCAATCAGTCAGCCAATCAGTCAACCAATCAGTCAACCAATCAGTCAGCCAATCAGTCAGCCAATCAGTCAGCCAATCAGTGATAGTCCTGGAAGGTATCTTCAGACGGAGGATGGTATCTATAAACAATCAGGGTTCCTCTCCAGGTTTCCTCCTTCCAAGGGAGTTTCTCCTAACCACTGCACTACTGCTTCAGGCTCTGCTTGCTGTGTGTGTGTGTGTGTGTGTGTGTGTGTGTGTGTGTGTGTGTGTGTGTGTGTGTGTGTGTGTGTGTGTGTGTGTGTGTGTGTGTGTGTGTGTGTGTGTGTGTGTGTGTGTCTGTGTGTGTGTGTGTGTGTGGGGGGGTTTAGAAGTCACCTGTAGACGTTGATGGGTTCTGGGTTGGAGCTCCACAGCCTCAGTGACTCCTGGATCACCTGCTGAATCTTAGGGAGAGGTAGGACTGCAGAGCCTCATGACTGAACACCTTGGAGAGACCTGGAGGAGAGGAGGAGGGGAGGGAGAGTGAGAGAAGAGAGAGAGAAGAGAGAGAGAGAGGAGACAGGTGAGAAGGAAGGAGAGGAGAGAGAGAGGGGAAGAGAGAGGGAGACAGAGGAGGAGGAGAGGGGGAGAGAGGGGAAGTGTAAGGGTTAGAACCATTTCTTCACCATAACCACAACACTCTTCCTCACCTTGACCTGACCACAACCCTCTTCCTCACCTTGACCTGACCACAGACCTCTTCCTCACCTTGACCTGACCACAGACCTCTTCCTCACCTTGACCTGACCACAACCACAAACATCTTCCTCACCTTGACCTGACCACAACGACAGACCTCTTCCTCACCTTGACCTGACCACAACGACAAACCTCTTCCTCACCTTGACCTGACCACAATGACAAACCTCTTCCTCACCTTGACCTGACCACAGACCTCTTCCTCACCTTGACCTTACCACAACCTTCTTCCTCACCTTGACCTTACCACAAACCTCTTCCTCACCTTAACCTGACCACAAACCTCTTCCTCACCTTGACCTGACCACAACCACAGACCTCTTCCTCACCTTGACCTGACTACAGACCTCTTCCTCACCTTGACCTGACCACAGACCTCTTCCTCACCTTGACCTGACCACAGACCTCTTCCTCACCTTGACCTGACCACAGACCTCTTCCTCACCTTGACCTGACCACAGACCTCTTCCTCACCTTGACCTGACCACAGACCTCTTCCTCACCTTGACCTGACTACAGACCTCTTCCTCACCTTGACCTGACCACAGACCTCTTCCTCACCTTGACCTGACCACAGACCTCTTCCTCACCTTGACCTGACCACAGACCTCTTCCTCACCTTGACCTGACCACAACCCTCTTCCTCACCTTGACCTGACCACAATGACAAACCTCTTCCTCACCTTGACCTGACCACAGACCTCTTCCTCACCTTGACCTGACCACAACCACAGACCTCTTCCTCACCTTGACCTGACTACAGACCTCTTCCTCACCTTGACCTGACCACAGACCTCTTCCTCACCTTGACCTGACCACAGACCTCTTCCTCACCTTGACCTGACTACAGACCTCTTCCTCACCTTGACCTGACCACAGACCTCTTCCTCACCTTGACCTGACCACAGACCTCTTCCTCACCTTGACCTGACCACAGACCTCTTCCTCACCTTGACCTGACTACAGACCTCTTCCTCACCTTGACCTGACCACAGACCTCTTCCTCACCTTGACCTGACCACAGACCTCTTCCTCACCTTGACCTGACTACAGACCTCTTCCTCACCTTGACCTGACCACAGACCTCTTCCTCACCTTGACCTGACCACAGACCTCTTCCTCACCTTGACCTGACCACAGACCTCTTCCTCACCTTGACCTGACTACAGACCTCTTCCTCACCTTGACCTGACCACAGACCTCTTCCTCACCTTGACCTGACCACAGACCTCTTCCTCACCTTGACCTGACCACAGACCTTTTCCTCACCTTGACCTGACCACAGACCTCTTCCTCACCTTGACCTGACTACAGACCTCTTCCTCACCTTGACCTGACCACAACTCACCTGCATAATGTAACTATTCTCAAACACCGTGTCCAGAGAAAACATCTCACAACAACTTTTCTACTCCTTCAGACACAGCTGTCACATTCGGCACCGATACTACAAATCCCACAATCCTCTGAGTCATCGTTCAAAGCCTCTCTACTCTAGGATCATGTATTATGAAGAATGTGTTGATAATTTTAAAGATCTGCACAGATAAGGTTTGTCTACTCCGTTCTTTACTTCTTTGTCCTTTGACATGGGAAAATCTCTCAATATGTCAATGTTATGCTGTAGAGTGGACAGAGACTCTCAGTATGTCAACGTTATGTTGTAGAGTGGACAGAGACTCTCAGTATGTCAACGTTATGTTGTAGAGTGGACAGAAACTCTCAGTATGTCAATGTTATGTTGTAGAGTGGAAAGAGACTCTCAGTATGTCAATGTTATGTTGTAGAGTGGACAGAGACTCTCAGTATGTCAACGTTATGTTGTAGAGTGGACAGAAACTCTCAGTATGTCAATGTTATGTTGTAGAGTGGACAGAAACTCTCAGTATGTCAATGTTATGTTGTAGAGTGGACAGAGACTCTCAGTATGTCAATGTTATGTTGTAGAGTGGACAGAAACTCTCAGTATGTCAACGTTATGTTGTAGAGTGGACAGAGACTCTCAGTATGTCAATGTTATGTTGTAGAGTGGACAGAGACTCTCAGTATGTCAACGTTATGTTGTAGAGTGGACAGAGACTCTCAGTATGTCAACGTTATGTTGTAGAGTGGACAGAAACTCTCAGTATGTCAATGTTATGTTGTAGAGTGGAAAGAGACTCTCAGTATGTCAATGTTATGTTGTAGAGTGGACAGAGACTCTCAGTATGTCAACGTTATGTTGTAGAGTGGACAGAAACTCTCAGTATGTCAACGTTATGTTGTAGAGTGGACAGAGACTGTCAGTATGTCAATGTTATGTTGTAGAGTGGACAGAGACTCTCAGTATGTCAATGTTATGTTGTCCCTGGACAGAAACTCTCCCCCTATGTCAACGTTATGTTGTAGAGTGGACAGAGACTCTCAGTATGTCAATGTTATGTTGTAGAGTGGACAGAGACTCTCAGTATGTCAACGTTATGTTGTAGAGTGGACAGAATCTCTCAGTATGTCAACGTTATGTTGTAGAGTGGACAGAGACTCTCAGTATGTCAACGTTATGTTGTAGAGTGGACAGAGACTCTCAGTATGTCAACGTTATGTTGTAGAGTGGAAAGAGACTCTCAGTATGTCAACGTTATGTTGTAGAGTGGACAGAAACTCTCAGTATGTCAACGTTATGTTGTAGAGTGGACAGAGACTCTCAGTATGTCAACGTTATGTTGTAGAGTGGAAAGAGACTCTCAGTATGTCAACGTTATGTTGTAGAGTGGACAGAGACTCTCAGTATGTCAACGTTATGTTGTAGAGTGGAAAGAGACTCTCAGTATGTCAACGTTATGTTGTAGAGTGGACAGAAACTCTCAGTATGTCAACGTTATGTTGTAGAATCCCAAAGAGACTCTCAGTATGTCTATGTTATGTTGTAGAGTGGACAGAAACTCTCAGTATGTCAACGTTATGTTGTAGAGTGGACAGAGACTCTCAGTATGTCAATGTTATGTTGTAGAGTGGACAGAAACTCTCAGTATGTCAATGTTATGTTGTAGAGTGGACAGAGACTCTCAGTATGTCAATGTTATGTTGTAGAGTGGACAGAGACTCTCAGTATGTCAACGTTATGTTGTAGAGTGGACACTCTCAGTATGTCAACGTTATGTTGTAGACTGGACCAGGACTCTCAGTATGTCAATGTTATGTTGTAGAGTGGACAGAGACAACCTACTATCAACCGCATCCTCCCCCCTTCTCTCTCTCTCTGGCCCCCTCTCTCCCTCCCTTAATCTCCCTACTTTATCTCTCAGGACTGGCACCCCTCTCCCTCCCTTAATCTCCCTACTCTAGACTCAGGGCTCCCCCCCTCTTCTCTCTCTCTGCACTCTCTCTTCTCCAGGACTGGCATCTCCCTCTCTCTATCTCTCTCTCTCCCACTGCACTACTTTTGACCACCTCTGGTATCTCCCCCCCTATTCCCTCTCTCTTCCTCAGCATTAACCATTCTATTCATTCTACTTTCCCCTTGAAGTCAGCTCTGTGTTGTGTGTGTGTGTGTGTGTGTGTGTGTGTGTGACTGTGTATTGTGTGTGTGTGTGTGTGTGTGTGTGTGTGTGTGTGTGTGTGTGTGTTGTGTGCCTTTAGACCAGGACTGTGTACCCTGATTCCCTATGTGCGTGTGCGTGTTGTGTGTGACCCTATTGTGTGTGTGTGCACTGTTTGTGTGTGTGTGTGTGTGTGTTTGCAGAGTAAACCAGGACCCTGGATTTTCCTGGCAACCCCAGTACATTTCTTATGAGAATCCCAAATGGCCCCTATTTCCTATGTAGTGCACTACTTTAGACCAGGGCCCTATTCCCTATATAGTGCATTACTTTAGACCAGGGCCCTATTCCCTATATAGTGCATTACTTTAGACCAGGGCCCTATTCCCTATATAGTGCACGACTTTAGACCAGGACCCTATTCCCTATATAGTGGTACTACTTTAGACCAGGGATGGCACCCTATTCCCTATATAGTGCACTACTTTAGACCAGGGCTGGTACCCTATTCCCTATATAGTGCACTACTTTAGACCTGTCTCTCTCTCCCTGCCCCTCTCTCTCATATCGTTGTCTCTCTCTCCCTTCCTCTCTCTCTCATATCGTTGTCTCTCTCTCTGCATTGTCTCTCTCTTTGTCCTGCCCCTCTCTCTCATATCTTTGTCTCTCCCTATTACTCTCCTCTTTCGCCTTCATGCTGCTTCCAATCTGTAACTCACTCACTCATCTCACTCTCTGTCTCTCTTCTCCATCCCCTCCATCTCTCTCTCTCTCTCTCTCTCTCTCTCTCTCTCTCTCAACCCCTTATTTCTCTCTCTCCTACTTTCCTTCCCTCTATTTCTCCCTCCCTCCATCTCTCTGTATGAATGAACAATAGTCTTCAGAGCTCGTGTGGTATTCATGGCTAAGAACGAGGGAAAGAGGGAGGGAGGGAAAGAGGGAGGGAGGGACAGTGGGAGGCAGGGAGGAAGGGAGTGGGTGAGAGATAACAGACGATGTTAAGAAGTTAGAACTACTTGAGGCTGAAACACAAAACTGACCCAAGATCAGTATCTAAGAAAGATATTTCTCTACTTCTTTAACATTAATACTAGTTTCTTTACTTCCTGACATTAATTCTAGGACCAGCTTACTAGACCCTAATCGTTACCTCAAAACTGACCAAAGATCAGTATCTAAAATAGAATGGAACAATTATGTCAATGGAAAAGGTTTTAATAGCTTGTAATGTCCAGCCCTGTCTATATCTCATCGGTTGTAATGTCCAGCCCTGTCTATATCTCATCGGTTGTAATGTCCAGCCCTGTCTATATCTCATCGGTTGTAATGTCCAGCCCTGTCTATATCTTGTTAAATGATGGCCCTGTCTATATCTCATCGGTTGTAATGTCAGCCCTGTCTATCCCTCCAGCCCTGTCTATATCTCAGTCATCCCTCCCTGTCTATATCTCAGTCATCCCTCCATCCCTCCTATATCTCCAGTCATCCCTCCTATATCTCATCGGTCATAAATGATGGCCCTCCAGTCATCCCTCCACCCCTCCAGTCATCCCTCCCAGTCATCCCTCCATCCCTCCACTCCAGTCATCCCTCCATCCTTCCACTCCAGTCATCCCTCCACCCCTCCAGTCATCCCTCTCCAGTCATCCCTCCATCCCTCCCTCCACTCCAGTCATCCCTCCACCCCTCCACTCGTCATCCCTCCATCCTTCCACTCCAGTCATCCCTCCACTCCAGTCATCCCTCCATCCCTCCACTCCGGTAATCCCTCCATGCTTCCACTCCAGTCATCCCTCCACCCCTCCAGTCATCCCTCCACCCCTCCAGTCATCCCTCCATCCCTCCAGTCCAGTCATCCCTCCACCCCTCCAGTCATCCCTCCATCCCTCCACTCCAGTCATCCCTCCATCCCTCCACTCCAGTCATCCCTCCACTCCAGTCATCCCTCCATCCCTCCACTACAGTCATCCCTCCATCCCTCCACTCCAGTCATCCCTCCACCCCTCCAGTCATCCCTCCATCCCTCCACTCCAGTCATCCCTCCATCCCTCCACTCCAGTCATCCCTCCACTCCAGTCATCCCTCCACCCCTCCAGTCATCCCTCCATCCTTCCACTCCAGTCATCCCTCCACCCCTCCACTCCAGTCATCCCTCCACCCCTCCAGTCAACCCTCCATCCTTCCACTCCAGTCATCCCTCCACCCCTCCAGTCATCCCTCCATCCCTCCACTCCAGTCATCCCTCCATCCCTCCACTCCAGTCATCCCTCCAATCCAGTCATCCCTTCACACCTCCAGTCATCCCTCCATCCCTCCAGCACTCCAGTCATCCCTCCACCCCTCCAGCACTCCAGTCATCCCTCCACCCCTCCAGTCATCCCTCCATCCCTCCATCCCTCCACCCCTCCAGTCATCCCTCCATCCCTCCATCCCTCCACCACTCCAGTCATCCCTCCACTCCTCCATCCCTCCAGTCATCCATCCATCCCTCCAGTCATCCCCCCATCCCTCCACCCCTCCAGTCCCTCCAGTCATCCCTCCAGTCATCCCTCCAGTCATCCCTCCATCCGTCCAGTCATCCCTCCATCCCTCCAGACATCCCTCCATCCCTCCAGTCATCCCCCCATCCCTCCACCCCTCCAGTCCCTCCATCATCCTCCAGTCATCCCTCCAGTCATCCCTCCATCCGTGCAGTCATCCCTCCATCCCTCCAGTCATCCCTCCATCCCTCCAGTCATCCCTCCATCCGTGCAGTCATCCCTCCACCCCTCCAGTCATCCCTCCATCCCTCCAGTCATCCCTCCACCCCTCCAGTCATCCCTCCATCCCTCCAGTCATCCGTCCACCCCTCCAGTCATCCCTCCACCCCTCCAGTCATCTCTCTCTGTGTCTCTCTCTGTGTCTCTATCTCTGTCTCTGTCTCTCTTTCTCTGTCTCTCATTCTCTGTCTCTCATTCTCTGTCTCTCAACAGTCTACACTCCCACCTCTTTCCCACCCTTTAAAAAAACATCTATTTTCTTTCTCTTTGTCAATGTATCTCTCTTTTTTACCCCCTGATCATTCCACCTCTCAGCAATAAGACGATCATTCCACCTCTCAGCAATAAGACAAGGTCAATTATGTTTCCCTCTGCTGGCAACTAAAGAACCTGCAGCCAATCACGAGATGACCAACCAGAGCAAACACTGTGGTGTGTGTGAGTGTGAGTGTGAGTGTGTGTGTGTGTGTGTGTGTGTGTGTGTGTGTGTGTGTGTGTGTGTGTGTGTGTGTGTGTGTGTGTGTGTGTGTGTGTGTGTGTGTGTGTGTGTGTGTGTGTGTGTGTGTGTGTGTGTGTGTGTGTGTGTGTCTGAGAGTGGGACAGTCTCTTTGGGCCGTGAGAACGGAATGGCTTCCACCTATCCAACCCCTTATCTACCCAGAGAGAGAAAAGAACGAGAGAAAGAGTGAAAGCAGAGAGAGTGAATACCTCTCCAGCCTCACCGTCTCCCTCTCTCCTGATTACCTATCTGTCCTCTCCTCACTTTCTCTCCTTACCCCCTCCTCTCTCTCTCTATCTCTCTCTCTCCTTACCCCCTCCTCTCTCTCTCTCTCTCTCTCTCCCTCTCCCCCTCACCTCTCTCTCTCTCCCTCTCCCCCTCACCTCTCTCTCTCCCCCCTCAGCTGTCTCCCTCTCCCTCTCACCTCTCTCTCTCCCCCTCAGCTCTCTCTCTCCCCCTCACCTTACCTCTCTCTCTCTCTCTCTCTCTCTCTCTCTCTCTCTACCTCTCCCCCTCACTCTCTCTCCCCTCAATCTCTCTCCCTCACTTCTCTCTACCTCTCTCCCTCACCTCTCTCTATCTCTCCCCCTCACTCTCTCTCTCTCTCTCTCTCTCTCTCACCTCTCTCTACCTCTCACTCTCTCTCTCTCTCCCTCACCTCTCTCTACCTCTCCCCCTCCCCTCTCTCTACCTCGTCCCCCCCTCCCTATTCTCTCTCTCCCCCTCACCTCTCTCTACCTCGCCCCCCTCCCTACTCTCTCTCTCCCCCTCACCTCTCTCTACCTCTCCCTACTCTCTCTCTCCCCCTCACCTCTCTCTACCTCGCCCCCTCCCTACTCTCTCTCTCCCCCTCACCTCTCTCTACCTCGCCCCCCCCCCCTCCCTACTCTCTCTCTCCCCCTCCCCTCTCTCTACCTCGTCCCCCTCCCTACTCTCTCTCTCCCCTCCCCTCTCTCTACCTCGTCCCCCTCCCTACTCTCTCTCTCCCCCTCACCTCTCTCTACCTCGTCCCCCCTCCCTACTCTCTCTCTCCCCCTCCCCTCTCTCTACCTCGCCCCCCTCCCTACTCTCCCCCTCCCCCTCACCTCTCTCTACCTCGCCCCCTCCCTACTCTCTCTCTCCCCTCACCTCTCTCTACCTCTCCCCCTCCCTACTCTCCCCCTCACCTCTCTCTCTCTACCTCTCCCTACTCTCTCTCTCCCCCTCACCTCTCTCTCTGTGTCTGTTCAGTGCCAGGCCCATTACAGGAAATTACACTTTTACTCTCTCCTCATTATCCTCTTATCCCCTGGGCGCCCACACACCCCTACTGGGACACACACACCCACCCTACTGGGACACACACACACACACACACACACACACACACACACACACACACACACACACACACACACACACACACACACACACACACACACACACACACACACACACACACACACACACCCTGCCCAAAACCCACCCTCTCCCCAGTCATTGTCCCATCTAGAAACAGAGTGGTTCTATGTGTATCTCTTGATTCCTCCAGGGAAGGGCTCATGTTACCACCGCTGTACCCAGGGAGGGTGAGGGGGTCAGTGGGGTGTAATCTGGGCCATGCTCCCCTGGCTCTGGGGGTCCTGGAGGCCCCCTGTACACAAGCCCCTATAATGACCTGCGATTAGTCTGACTGCTCTCTGATGCACAAGGAGCCTCATTCTATACCTGGATGTGTATATGTGTGTATGTGTATGTGTATGTGTGTGTGTGTGTGTGTGTGTGTGTGTGTGTGTGTGTGTGTGTGTGTGTGTGTGTCCCAGTAGTGTGTGTGTGTGTGTGTCCCAGTAGGGTGTGTGTGTGTGTGTGTGTGTGTGTGTGTGTGTGTGTGTGTGTGTGTGTGTGTGTGTGTGTGTGTGTGTGTGTGTGTGTGTGTGTGTGTGTGTGTGTGTGTGTGTGTGTGTGTGTGTGTGTGTGTGTGTGTGGGTGTGTGTGTGTGTGTGTGTATTACCTTTCGTCTCTTGCGGTGTATATCTCCTATAGAGTTAGCCAGTGATTTGGGTCCCAGTAGGGTGTGTGTGTGTGTGTGTGTGCGTGTGTGTGCGTGTGTGTGTGTATTACCTTTCGTCTCTTGCGGTGTATATCTCCTATAGAGTTAGCCAGTGAGTTGGGTCCCAGTAGGGTCGAGGTGCTCTGAGGCCAGTCCACGCTGACCAACGTGTGCTCTCCCATTAGAACCTTCCGGACGTTCTCCGCACCGGTGACCCGGATCAGGGGGCGTCCCAAAAGGTGGGTCTTGAAGACGTTGCCGTACTTTTGCCTCCGCGATGCGTGGAACGCCGACCCCTGAATGATGAAAAGGAAAGGAGGGGGTGGGGGGGGTTGGGGGGGGGGGTGGAGGGGGCTGTTAGGAAACATCGATTTAGGTTTTCATCCATCTCCCCTGTCTTCTTTACTCTCGCTGAAAGCCAATAACCGAGTCAAACTCAAGAAGACCTCACAGTTCAAGGAGCAGCAAGTGACCAATCCCGACCGGGTGTTGTTGCCTACTAAGGCGGGGTTAAGGGTTCAGGGACGAGCGATTGGCTAACGAGCTGATTAACACGTCTTACGGCTGCAGGCCTAAGGATCCTGTCTTAAACAGACGTAGCCCTGAACGGTTGTCCGCTCTATAAGGATCGAGTCTTAAACAGATCCAAGGAGGGATATGATGTAATGTTTGTGAAAGGAGGCAGAGTTTGGACAGAAAGATCCAAACAGAAAACTGATGGAAACTGTGTGAGAAAGTTTCGCGTGGAGCCAAAACATCAGTCCCTGATTTAACTCTTTAGCTCTCAACATTGCACCCCTATTGCCCAAAGCACAAACACACACACACACAAACATACTGCGCCTGCCCTCGATCACCTCCTAATGTGCGTCTAATAGCTAATCTGGAATTTAATAACAGAAAGGATATGACCTATGGGTTGGAAGAAGGAGGGAGGGGGAGAGAGAGAGAGAGAGAGAGAGAGAGAGAGAGAGAGAGAGAGAGAGAGAGAGAGAGAGAGAGAGAGAGAGAGAGAGAGAGAGAGAGAGAGAGAGAGAGAGAGAGAGAGAGAGAGAGAGAGAGAGAGAGAGAGAGAGAGAGAGAGAGAGAGAGAGAGAGAGAGAGAGAGATATATATATATATATATATTCACTTTGTATGTTGTCTACCTCACTTGCTTTGGCAATGTTAACACATGTTTCCCATGCCAATAAAGCCCTTGAATTGAATTGAATTGAGAGAGACAGAGACAGAGACAGAGACAACGAGGAATCTATTTCCATATTGGAATGTGCCCTTCCACTGTGTGGAGAGGTTCCCCCTAGACTCTGACCTAAGGTCTGTTTTACAGTAGTTCCATTAGAGGTCGAGGTTAGGGTTTAGAGGTCGAGATTGAGGTTTAGAGGTCGAGATTGGGGTTTAGAGGTTGAGGTTGGGGTTTAGAGATCGAGGTTAGGGTTTAGAGATCAAGGTTAGGGTCGGGGTTTAGAGGTTGAGGTTGGGGTTTTGAGGTCGAGGTTGGAGTTTAGAGAACGAGGTTAGGATTTAGAGGTCGAGGTTAGGATTTAGCGGTTGAGGTTGAGGTTTAGTGCTTGAGGTTAGGATTTAGTGCTTGAGGTTAGGATTTAGTGCTTGAGGTTAGGATTTAGTGCTTGAGGTTAGGATTTAGTGCTTGAGGTTAGGATTTAGTGCTTGAGGTTAGGATTTAGTGGTTGAGGTTAGGATTTAGTGGTTAAGGTTAGGATTTAGTGGTTGAGGTTAGGATTTAGTGGTTGAGGTTAGGATTTGGGTTGGGAAAGCTGATCCTAGATCTGTGCTCTAAGCCAAGGAAAACTTCTAACAGACGCAAACACACACACCGACAGCGGCTAACAGGGCAGCCCTCACGACTGCTAGAGTGGACAGAGAGTACTAGAGGGCATACAGAGGTTTACTGTGGCACACACACACACACACACACACACACACACACACACACACACACACACACACACACACACACACACACACACACACACACACACACACACACACACACACACACACACACACACACACACCTAGGGGTTCCATGTGTGTTTCCCGTCTTTTGGGTTTGAGGCCGAGTTAGGACAACATGGGGGCTTGTCAAACTTACCACTCACACACACACACACATACACACACACACAAACACACACATACACACACACACACTCACTCACACACACAAACACGCAAACCCACACACTCACACACACACACTCACACACACACACAAACACGCACACCCACAGCCACACCCACTCACATATTACTCTGCAAAATACACACAAACATACAATCACCTAGTCACACACCAAATAAACACACAAACATACAATCACCTAGTCACACACCAAATAAACACACAAACATACAATCACCTAGTCACACACCAAATAAACACACAAACATACAATCACCTAGTCACACACCAAATAAACACACAAACATACAATCACCTAGTCACACACCAAATAAACACACAAACATACAATCACCTAGTCACACACCAAATAAACACACAAACATACAATCACCTAGTCACACACCAAATAAACACACAAACATACAATCACCTAGTCACACACCAAACGTTTGTAAACATAAACACAAACAGATTTTATAAACACACACTTAGAAACAAAACACACACACTGACTTATAAACACACAAGAGGATAATTAATCAGATTGGAGAATGGCTCCGGAAATAAGATGGCTGCCATTTTACGGCCTCCTAACCGATTGTGTCATTTTGTGTGTGTGTGTTTTTCTTCACATTGTTTGTAACTTATTTTGTACAATAATGTTGCTGTTACCATGACTGAAAAGAGCTTCTGTGGACATCAGAAGATAAATCACCTCAGACTGGACAGAAATGTTTCTTTAATAAGTGTGATATAATGTTGGTTGCTCCAAGGTCCAAATCCCTCTCATTCAAGGGATAAGGATATAAGGAATAAGGAAATAGGAAATAGGAAATAGGAAATAGAAACAGGGCCTTGTGATAGTGTGTTCATCTGTGATGTTACAATTACTCTCGGGTCCCAATTATAGCAATATTGCTCTAGAACATTAAGATTCTGTTGAATACGTGTTTTGGTTGGTGATAGAAGAACCAAATCATCAGGTTATAGCAGGTATTTTACCTCTGTGTCAAATAGTCCTGGGCCTGCAGAATTGTCCAACATGTCTGCTAATTTATATATAAATGTTGAAAATGTTTGGACTCAAACTGCAGCCTTGTCTCACACCTCGACGTGGCAAAAATATATATATATATTTTTTTTTCAATGCACACTTGTTTTCTGCGTTCGTACATTTTACTAAGTTATACACCTTAGCACCTTGTGCTGTTTTTAAGCATCTAAATTTCTGATGTTATCTAGACCACAAGCCGTCTTTGGTTTTATAGATTTGAGCTTTTCATGTAGTTCTTGTTGGGTTAATCTAATAGATTTTGGTGTTTTTTAATGACCGATTCAGGGATGTTATAAATATTTTTTTTGTGTGGGATTTGTCTTGTATAAATGATCAAAATAAGTTTTCAAAATAAGTCTCTTGCTGTTCCCCCCCCCTCTCTCTCTCACAAAGAGCTACTGCTCCAAACTAGTCAGGACTTATGACCTGTGTGTGTTATGTGTGTGTGTTTGGGTGTAAATGGTTGGTTATTTTCAAGGCTAATTTTAGCAGGGAGTCACATCCTGTTTGTTCACCTCTCGACTCGACGGCGCTGCAAACACACTCTTCTTGTTGGTCTCCTCTCTTCCACATTTCTTGTATTAGGCTATAGATTAGGCTATAGATTAGGCTATAGATTAGGCTATAGATTAGGCCATAGATTAGGCTATAGATTAGGCTATAGATTAGGCTATAGATTAGGCTATAGATTAGGCTATACATTAGGCTATAGATTAGGCTATAGATTAGGCTATAGATTAGGCTATAAATTAGGCTATAGATTAGGCTATAGATTAGGCTATAGATTAGGCTATACATTAGGCTATAGATTAGGCTATAGATTAGGCTATAGATTAGGCTATAGATTAGGCTATAGATTAGGCTATACATTAGGCTATAGATTAGGCTATAGATTAGGCTATAGATTAGGCTATAGATTAGGCTATAGATTAGGCTATAAATTAGGCTATAGATTAGGCTATAGATTAGGCTATAGATTAGGCTATACATTAGGCTATAGATTAGGCTATAGATTAGGCTATAGATTAGGCTATAGATTAGGCTATAGATTAGGCTATACATTAGGCTATAGATTAGGCTATAGATTAGGCTATACATTAGGCTATACATTAGGCTATAGATTAGGCTATACATTAGGCTATAGATTAGGCTATACATTAGGCTATAGATTAGGCTATAGATTAGGCTATAGATTAGGCTATAGATTAGGCTATACATTAGGCTATAGATTAGGCTATAGATTAGGCTATACATTAGGCTATAGATTAGGCTATAGATTAGGCTATAGATTAGGCTAGATTACTAGATACATAACTTTGGCTCCGTCACAATTGTTATTTCCAAGGATTCCTTGCATCCTCTCTCGCCACCTCTATCTCAACCGTATTGGAGACTTTGAGAAGGAGTTGAGGAGAAAGGATGCAAGGAATCCAGGAAAGATTCAATGGGATGCGGCCCTTGGATTGCTCTCTCTCTCTCCCTTTCTCTCTCTCTCTGTCTCTCTCTCTCTGTCTCTCCTCTCTCTCTCTCTCTCTCTCTCTCTCTCTCTGTCTCTCCCTTTCTCTCTCTCTCTCTCTCTCTCTCTCTCTCTCTCTCTCTCTCTCTCTCTCTCTCTCTCTCTCTCTCTCTCTCTCTCTCTCTCTCTCTGTCTCTCTCTCTCTGTCTCTCTCCCTTTCTCTCTCTCTCTGTCTCTCTCCCTTTCTCTCTCTCTCTGTCTCTCTCTTAACCTCTCCTCCTCTCTTCCCCTCTCTCCTCCTCTCTTGCCCTCTCTCCTCCTCTCCTCCTCTCTTGCCCTCTCTCCTCCTCTCTCCTCCTCTCTTGCCCTCTCTCCTCCTCTTTTGCCCTCTCCTCCTCTCTTGCCCTCTCTCCTCCTCTCCTCCTCTCTTGCCCTCTCTCCTCCTCTCCTCCTCTCTTGCCCTCTCTCCTCCTCTCCTCCTCTCTTGCCCTCTCTCATCCTCTCTTGCCCTCTTTCCTCCCCTCTCTCCTCCTCTGTTCCCCTCTCTCCTTCTCTTCTCCTCTCTCCTTCTGTCTCTTATTGGGCCAAGAGGTCAAGGGAGAGAGAGGGGGAGAGGGAGACAGAGATTGGGGGAGAGAGAGATAGATTGGGGGAGAGAGAAAGCACACACTACCGGTGTGCATGGCAGTGCAATAACAGAGAGTGAAAGAGACCCTTGTACCCTGTGCATGTGGAACACCCCTATATGTTGTACAGTGTACAGACATACACACACACACACAGCCTGCGGCAACCAAAGCCAGGCCCCACTTCTCCATCACTCAGTAGAGAGACAGAGAGAGTGACAGAGAGAGAGAGACACACAAAGACATTAAGACACACAGAAAAAGAGAGAGAGAGAGAGAGAGAGAGAGAGAGAGAGAGAGAGAGAGAGAGAGAGAGACAGACAGACAGACAGACAGACAGACAGACAGACAGACTGACACAAAATTAAGGAAATCTTTGACTAAGTACAGACTCAGTGAGCATAGCCTTGCTATTTAGAAAGGCCGCCGTAGGCAGACATGGCTCTCAAGAGAAGACAGGCTGTGTGCACACTGCCCACAAAATGAGGTGGAAACTGAGCTACACTTCCTAACCTCCTGCCAAATGTATGACCATAGTAGAGACACATATTTCCCTCAGATTACACAGATCCACAAAGAATTTGAAAACAAACCCAATTTTGATAAACTCCCATGTCTATTGGGTGAAATATCACAGTAGCAAGATGTGTGACCTGTTGCCACGAGAAAAGGTCAACCAGTGAAGAACAAACACCATTTTAATACAACCCATATTTATGCTTATTTATTTTCCCTTTTGTACTTTAACTATTTGCACATCATTACAACACTGTATATAGACTGCGTGCTTGCCTCTCTCCCAGAAGCCACCATTATCTCTCAATACTTTATTTTATTCTGCAGTAATAAATTGTATCAGATATTTCATAGAGGTGCTCAATAAAAGGAACTACTTTTTTCCACCGCCCCAGTCCAAACACGGTGGAAGGATTAAAAAAAAGACTCCCAGTGTGTGTAGATTGGACTGGTGTGAGTCGGTCAGACTACTATAAATGTAGCCTTTGTGGAGCGAGTGGAAATGTTATACAAATGACTCCTTTATTAGGCCGACAGCACAAAACACACACACACACACACACGCACACACAGCTCTATAATTATATTTATTCAGATCAGCGAGTGGGACAGGGGTAACCCCAGAACACTGGAGGAGGTGAGTGTGTGTGTGTGTGTGTGTGTGTGTGTGTGTGTGTGTGTGTGTGTGTGTGTGTGTGTGTGTGTGTGTGTGTGTGTGTGTGTGTGTGTGTGTGTGTGTGTGTGTGTGTGTGTGTGTTGAGAACAGAAGAGAGAGGGATCAGCAACAAGCCACCACTCTGAGGGAAAGAGAGAGTGGGCTGTCTGTCTGTCTGTGTCTGTCTGTCTGTCTGTCTGTCTGTCTGTCTGTCTGTCTAACAATTACATTTCAATTCACTGTCACTCTCTCCACTCACGACAGGAGCATCTGATGTGGAGAAAAAGAGGGGACGGAGGAGGGACCAGGGGGATGGAGGAGGGACCAGGGGGATGGAGGAGGGAGAAGTGGGATGGAGGAGGTACCAGGGGGATGGAGGAGGGAGAAGTGGGACGGAGGAGGGACCAGGGGGATGGAGGAGGGACCAGGGGGATGGAGGAGGGACCAGGGGGATGGAGGAGGGGACAAGGGGATGGAGGAGGGACCAGGGGGATGGAGGAGGTACCAGGGGGATGGAGGAGGGACCAGGGGGATGGAGGAGGGACCAGGGGGATGGAGGAGGGACCAGGGGGATGGAGGAGGGAGAAGTGGGATGGAGGAGGTACCAGGGGGATGGAGGAGGAACCAGGGGGATGGAGGAGGGACCAGGGGGATGGAGGAGGGACAAGGGGATGGAGGAGGGACAGGGGATGGAGGGGGATGGAGGAGGTACCAGGGGGATGGAGGAGGGACCAGGGGGATGGAGGAGGTACCAGGGGGATGGAGAAGGGACCAGGGGGATGGAGGAGGGGACAAGGGGATGGAGGAGGGACCAGGGGGATGGAGGAGGGAGAAGTGGGATGGAGGAGGGACCAGGGGATGGAGGAGGGACCAGGGGGATGGAGGAGGGACCAGGGGGATGGAGGAGGGACCAGGGGATGGAGGGAGGAGGACAAGGGGATGGAGGAGGGACAAGGGGGGGGATGGAGGAGGTACCAGGGGGATGGAGGAGGAGGACCAGGGGGATGGAGGAGGGAGGAGGAGGGGATGGAGGAGGGACCAGGGGGATGGAGGAGGGGACAAGGGGATGGAGGAGGGACCAGGGGGATGGAGGAGGTACCAGGGGGATGGAGGAGGGACCAGGGGGATGGAGGAGGGACAAGGGGATGGAGGAGGGACAAGGGGATGGAGGAGGGACCAGGGGGATGGAGGAGGGACCAGGGGGATGGAGGAGGGAGAAGTGGGATGGAGGAGGGACCAGGGGGGATGGAGGAGGGACCAGGGGGATGGAGGAGGGGACAAGGGGATGGAGGAGGGACCAGGGGGATGGAGGAGGGACCAGGGGGATGGAGGAGGGAGAAGGGGATGGAGGAGGGACCAGGGGGATGGAGGAGGGGACAAGGGGATGGAGGAGGGACCAGGGGATGGAGGAGGGACCAGGGGATGGAGGAGGTACCAGGGGGATGGAGGAGGGACCAGGGGATGGAGGAGGTACCAGGGGGATGGAGGAGGGAGAAGTGGGACGGAGGAGGGGACAAGGGGATGGAGGAGGGGACAAGGGGATGGAGGAGGGACCAGGGGGATGGAGGAGGTACCAGGGGGATGGAGGAGGGACCAGGGGGATGGAGGAGGGACCAGGGGGATGGAGGAGGGACCAGGGGGATGGAGGAGGGGACAGGGGGATGGAGGAGGGACCAGGGGGATGGAGGAGGGACCAGGGGGATGGAGGAGGGGACAAGGGGATGGAGGAGGGAGAAGTGGGATGGAGGAGGGACCAGGGGGATGGAGGAGGGGACAAGGGGATGGAGGAGGGACCAGGGGGATGGAGGAGGTACCAGGGGGATGGAGGAGGGACCAGGGGGATGGAGGAGGGGACAAGGGGATGGAGGAGGGACAAGGGGGATGGAGGAGGTACCAGGGGGATGGAGGAGGGACCAGGGGGATGGAGGAGGGAGAAGGGGGATGGAGGAGGGACCAGGGGGATGGAGGAGGGACCAGGGGGATGGAGGAGGGACCAGGGGGATGGAGGAGGGGACAAGGGGATGGAGGGAGGGACCAGGGGATGGAGGAGGGACCAGGGGGATGGAGGAGGGACCAGGGGGATGGAGGAGGGAGAAGGGGATGGAGGAGGGACCAGGGGGATGGAGGAGGGGACAAGGGGATGGAGGAGGGACCAGGGGATGGAGGAGGGACCAGGGGGATGGAGGAGGTACCAGGGGGATGGAGGAGGTACCAGGGGGATGGAGGAGGTACCAGGGGGATGGAGGAGGGAGAAGGGGACGGAGGAGGGGACAAGGGGGATGGAGGGGGAGGGGACAAGGGGATGGAGGAGGGACCAGGGGGATGGAGGAGGTACCAGGGGATGGAGGAGGGACCAGGGGGATGGAGGAGGTACCAGGGGGATGGAGGAGGTACCAGGGGATGGAGAAGGGACCAGGGGGATGGAGGAGGGGATGGAGGAGGGGATGGAGGAGGGACCAGGGGGATGGAGGGACCAGGGGGATGGAGGAGGGACCAGGGGGATGGGATGGAGGAGGGACCAGGGGGATGGAGGAGGGACCAGGGGGATGGAGGAGGGAACAGGGGGATGGAGGAGGGACCAGGGGGATGGAGGAGGTACCAGGGGGATGGAGGAGGGACCAGGGGGATGGAGGAGGGACCAGGGGGATGGAGGAGGGACCAGGGGGATGGAGGAGGGACCAGGGGGATGGAGGAGGTACCAGGGGATGGAGGAGGTACCAGGGGGATGGAGGAGGGACCAGGGGGATGGAGAAGGGACCAGGGGGATGGAGGAGGGACCAGGGGGATGGAGGAGGGACCAGGGGGATGGAGGAGGGACCAGGGGGATGGAGGAGGGACCAGGGGGATGGAGGAGGGACCAGGGGGATGGAGGGGGACCAGGGGGATGGAGAAGGGACCAGGGGGATGGAGGAGGGACCAGGGGGATGGAGAAGGGACCAGGGGGATGGAGGAGGGACCAGGGGGATGGAGGAGGGACCAGGGGGATGGAGGGGGTACCAGGGGGATGGAGGAGGGAGAAGTGGGATGGAGGAGGGACCAGGGGGATGGAGGAGGGAGAAGTGGGATGGAGGAGGTACCAGGGGGATGGAGAAGGGACCAGGGGGATGGAGGAGGGACCAGGGGGATGGAGGAGGGGACAAGGGGATGGAGGAGGGACCAGGGGGATGGAGGAGGTACCAGGGGGATGGAGGAGGTACCAGGGGGATGGAGGAGGGACCAGGGGGATGGAGGAGGGACCAGGGGGATGGAGGAGGAACAAGGGGGATGGAGGAGGAACAAGGGGGATGGAGGAGGGGACAAGGGGGATGGAGGAGGGGACAAGGGGATGGAGGAGGGGACAAGGGGATGGAGGAGGGGACAAAGGGGATGGAGGAGGGGACAAGGGGATGGAGGAGGGGCCAGGGGATGGAGGAGGGGACAAGGGGATGGAGGAGGGGCCAGGGGGATGGAGGAGGGGCCAGGGGGATGGAGGAGGGGCCAGGGGGATGGAGGAGGGACCAGGGGGATGGAGGAGGGACCAGGGGGATGGAGGAGGAACAAGGGGATGGAGGAGGGGACAAGGGGATGGAGGAGGGACCAGGGGG
>NC_068455.1:78409350-78429350 GCF_023373465.1 Oncorhynchus keta | reverse complement strand
AGCCGGTCTAGGGAGGCACAGAGACCGAGGAGAGGAGAGGGAGCCGGTCTAGGGAGGCACAGAGACCGAGGAGAGGAGAGGGAGCCGGTCTAGGGAGGCACAGAAACCGAGGAGAGGGGAGGGAGCCGGTCTAGGGAGGCACAGAGACAGGGGGGGGAGGGACAGGGAGAGACCAACTCTCACCTTAACACCTAGTCTACCCTACCCCCCCCTGACCGTTGACCTCCTAACCATGAACTCAATCTTATATAAGGATAAATGACATCAACAAGAAACAAACAAAAATGACGCACATGGCCGTGTAGTGAGTGTATTAGATGACTAACTGGCCGTGTAGTGAGTGTATTCAATGACTAACTGGCCGTGGAACAGGTATTGTCATCCAACAGCAGAAGACCAGAGGCAGATGAACCTCGTGGAACCGCACACCTTCACATGGCTAGAAAGACCCACTGACAGACAGAGACACGTGCGTATTTTTTTTTTTTTTTTGAGACCCGCAATCATCCACAGACCCACAAAACGATCACAGACAGAAAGACAGAGCGAGAGAGAGACATATTGTGACGGTCTTACCTGGAAGAGCCAGTGGCAGGTTTCTCCTATGATGGGGAACCCCATGGAACCTTTAGGCATTGGCAGCTTGCAGTTTTTATCCCGGGTCGACGTCCATCGGAGCTGCCAGAGTTGCTGGGACACAACTAGGAGGAGGACCATGGACACCGCGCAGGCCGCTAGGGTGGCCAAGGCTGAAACCAGGTCAAAGTTATCGAATAGCATGGCGAGGAAGGGTCGGTGTCTGGGTGATGGTGGTGGAGGGGAGGAGGAAATCACTGATCTCACCACCGTGCAGGTTGAGGGAAGTTGAGTTAGAAGGAATTGGAAATGCTCTGAGGATGATCAATCAATATATCGATGGTTATCGATAAAAATGACTTGATTGATTGTAATTGATTGATTATGAAATAAATAACTATAAAAACGCTAGTTTTTGTTTTTGTCGTTGAAATAGATAGCAATTCAATGGAGATGACGCGCTGAACTCTCTCCCCTCTCGCAGTTCCAAGGTTATCAATCAGTGTGTAAAGAAATATGTTACAAAGTCCTTTTAAAAAAACGTCACCTTCAATAACTTTAATGAAGGAGAGCATTCATCGAGATTGGAAACTGATGAATTAACGTTTGAAATCTCATTTTTGGTTTGTTTTTTTTGTAGGTCAATTTCCCTAAATAATAAAATATAACAATAGGGGACAACAACAACAAAAAAGATCCGTTTGACAAGTATTTGTCCCGCTCTCAGAGCGCACGTGGAAACAGTGAGCGAGTCTCGGAAAGTATTCTGAAAATAAACTGGGGCTTTTCTTTTTTAAAAAGTTACAAGAAATGGAAAGTAGAGGAAAACCTTCCCAGAATAACCCCTCTCCCTCTATTCCGCAAAAAAAAAAAACGTATTATACCTGCTTAAATCTTTCTCAAGATTGTAAAATAAAGTGTTATTCAAGAAGCAGACGAAGAGAAAAATAAAAAGAATTACAAAATTAAATAATCCGTTTTGCAGTTAGTTCTTGCAGCAGAGCGCGCGGGAGCCCGGTGGAGCCAGAGAGAGACCGTCACCGAGTCTTCTGATGCTGCTTTAGGCAACCGTTAGTCGTCTCCCCTGTCTCTCTATACCTTCTTTCCCAACTAGTAGCGTTCGTTCTCTCACTCACACACACACTCTCTGTCGTGTCACTCTCTCTCTGTCCCTCTCGAACTCTATCTGTCTTTCACATACCGGTTTCTCTGAGTGTGTGTAGTGAGAAGCGCAGGCAGCCTCTCTCAGTATGTGTTTATATAGTAACAGGCAGGCTGCGCGCCGGCAGGCAGCCAGGGTTGGAGCGAGAGAGAGCGGTTCCCCCCAACCCCCCGCAACACCTCCCCACGTAACTACGAGATGGCTAGGCAAGCTAGAGACCCCCCGGCCCCCACCCCCATCCCTCTAACCCCACCATACACACCAGACTACTACACACGCCCAACTCCTCCCCACCTCTCTCTCCGAGGCGGGGTGGAAAGTGAACAAGACCGGGTTGGAGCGTGCGGGACCTGGCGGCCCGCCCGAGAGACGGGGGGGGGTTCCCGCTACTGCGAACCTCTCGCCTGGGTGTGGGATCCATACACTTACATTGAATCAGACATATTCGCCAATAACTGTGCTAATGGGCATATGATGATGGTGATGACTTTTTTATTGATTCATTTATTTTGCTATACTTATTTATAGTTATTTATTTATTATAAAGAGACCATTTAGAATGTTGTCTGATTTGGAACACAGCGCGTGGCTCCAAGAGTTGCTCTTACCACTCGGTCACTCATCGATGTTCTCCGTTTCGCCCACCCGGTTCCCGAAGACGGTAATGATCCAAAGACAATCGATGGGGGGCGTGCGTAACGGGATTTGTTTCATTGCTTGGAACTGAAGGCCAAATATGAGGATAGACTCTTCAAATTACACAGAAAGATTATGAACAGCAACTACATGTTAAGATGTAGCCTATCGTCATTAATGTGTTAATTAATTAATGAGTTTATAGGCATCAGGTTAATGACGAGCACAACTGGTATAGTGGTGAAGGTAAGTTCTTCTCTCCTTCTTCACAATGGCAAGTGTCATATCTTATATTTCAACCAATAACCTAGAATACACAGACACACACGGTTCGCCTTGTGACGACCGTCATTATTCTGTGAATAGGTAACGGCTCACGTCCCAGCTCGAGCCCTGAGATGAGACAGGCCCGAGCAGCACTGCGATGTCCTGACCCCGCGCCTCAATGTTCAATTGCTGCATTCGCAAACTCTGGTGCTGCACGCACACGCACACACACACACACACACACACACACACACACACACACACACACACACACACACACACACACACACACACATCCCATTCATTCCAACATATGTCAGTTTGTCTGTGGAAAAAAAAAAACTCTGGACAGCCAGGGTCTCCCCTCTCTTTCTCTCCCCCTCTCCTCTCTATCTCTTTCCCTCTCCATCCTGTCTCTATTATTCTCTCCATTATTCTCTCCATTCCATCCTCTCCCTCTCTCTCTCTCTCTCTCTCTCTCTCTCTCTCTCTCTCTCTCTCTCTCTCTCTCCTCTCTCTCTCTCTCTCCATCCTCCCTCTCTCTCTCCATCCTCCCTCCCTCCATCCTCTCCCACCTCTCTCTCTCTCTCTCTCCATCCTCCCTCTCTCTCTCTCCATCATGTATCTATTATTCTCTCCATTCTCTCTCTCTCTCTCCATCCTCTCCCCCCTCTCTATCTCTCTCCACCCCCCTCTCTCCATCCTGTCTCTATTATTCTCTCCATTCTCTCCCCCTTGTCCATCTTTCTCCATCCTCTCTCTCTCCATCCTCTCCATCCTCTCTCTTATTCTCTCCATCCTCTCTCTCCCTCTCTCATCCTCCCTCTCTCTCCATCCTGTCTCTATTATTCTCTCCATTCTCTCCCCCCCCTCTCTCTCTCTCCACCCTCTCTCCCTCTCCATATTGTCTCTATTATTCTCTCCATTCTCTCTCTCTCTCTCTCTCTCCCTCCCTCTCTCTCTCCATCCTGTCTCTATTATTCTCTCCATCCTCTCTTAGCCAAAGAAAACTTGCCGTGTTTGCCCTGAATGAAGAGAGAGGGTTTCTGGGCTTTTTTCTTTTTATGATATTTTTCTAAGACATACCAGGAATCTCTCTTTCTCTCTCCCTTTCTGCTCTGCCTCTTTCTCTCTCCCTTTCTGCTCTGAATCTTTGCTACTCTCTCTCTCTCTCTCTGCTTCCCTATCTCTGCTATGTCATCTCTGCTTCTCTCTCTCTGCTATGTCATCTCTGACCATCCGAGTCAGAGATGAAGTATATAAGTATTACTCACGGCCCTACACTGCTGCCTAGCGGGCACAACAGTCATTGCAGGTGGCTTGAGGCCAGTGTCTGTTGCCAAGGTCGATGGAAGTTCAAGTGAGTGAGATTGAAACTGTCAAATGTGGACTACAAATTTGTTTACCTCATTTAATCACTGCTTTCAACTCTGTTACGGTATATATTATAACTTATGAGTGCCTCATATGTTTATATCAGTCTTTCTAAACTATATTTGCTGCATATACATGGGGTGGCAGGTAACCTAGTGGCAAGCGCGTTGAGCCGGTAACCAAATGGCTGCTGGGATCGAATCCTCTGAGCTGACAAGGTACAAATCTGTTGTTCTGCCCCTGAACGAGGCAGTTAAACCACTGTTCCTAGGACGTCATTGTAAATAAGCATTTGTTCTTAACTGACTTGCCTAGTTAAAGGTAAAATAAAGGAAAAATAAATTAATATACAATTCCTCGGTTGACACAAATATAGCAGATATGGTTCATACACACACTAGATAACAGAATACACCCCATAACACCATACACCCCACAACACCATAACACCATACACCCCACAACACCATACACCCCATAACACCATATACCCCATAACACCATACACCCCACAACACCATACACCCCATAACACCATACACCCCACAACACCATACACCCCACAACACCATACACCCCACAACACCATAACACCATAACACCCTACACCCCACAACACCATAACACCATACACCCCACAACACCATAACACCATACACCCCACAACACCATACACCCCACAACACCACAACACCATACACCCCACAACACCATACACCCCACAACACCATACACACCACCATACACCCCACCATACACCCCATAACACCATACACCCCACAACACCATACACACCACCATACACCCCCCCACAACACCATACACCCACAACACCATAACACCATAACACCCCCCCACAACACCATACACCCCACAACACCATAACACCCCACAACACCATAACACCATACACCCCATAACACCATACACCCCATAACCCCATAACACCATACACCCCAAAACACCATACACCCCATAACACCATACACCCCATAACACCATACACCCCATACACCATACAACACCATAACCATACACCCCATAACACCATACACCCCATAAACCCCCACAACACCATACACCCCACAACACCATAACACCCCACAACACCATACACCCCACTACCATAAACCCCACAACACCATAACACTATACACCCCACCATACACCCCATAACACCATACACCCCAACACCATACACCACACACCATACACCCCACCACCATACACCCCATACACCCCACAAAACAAACACCCCATAACACCATACACACCATACCCATACAACACCATACAACACCATACACCCCACAACACCATACACCCCATAACACCATACACCCCACCACATACACCCCACAACACCATACACCATACACCCCCAACACCATACACCCCCCACAACACCATACACCCCACCATACACTCCACAACACCATACACCCCACAACACCATACACCCCATAACACCATACACCCCACAACACCATACAACTCACACCCCACTCCATACACCCGATAACATCATACACCCCATAACACCACACCATACACCCCATAACACCATACACCCCATAACACCATACACCCCACCCATACACCCCACCATCATACACCCCACAGCACCATACACCCCACAACACCATACACCCCAAAACACCATACACCCCATAACACCATACACCCCACCATACACCCCACACATACACCCCACAACAAAAACACCCCATAACACCATACACCCCATAACACCATACACCCCACACCATACACCCCACAACACCATACACCCCATAACAACATACACCCCACCATACACCCCACAACACCATACACCCCATAACACCATACAACCCATAACAACATACACCCCACACATACACCCCCACAACACCATACACCCCACAACACCATACACCCCCAACACCATACACCCCACAACAACATACAGCACATAACACCATAACACCATACACCCCACAACACCATACACCCCATAACACCATACACCCCACACCATACACCTCACAAAACCAAACACCATACACACTCACAAACACCATAAACCTCACAACACCATAACACCATACACCATACACCCCCAACACCATACAACCCACAACAGCATACACCCCATAACACCATACACCCCAAAACACCATACACCTCACAAAAACATACACCCCATAACACCATACCCATACAACACCATACACCTCACAAAACCAAAACATCATACACCTCACAACACCATAAACCTCACAACACCATAACACCATACACCCCAGAACACCATACACCCCCAACACCATACACCCCCAACACCATACACCCACAACAGCATACACCCCATAACACCATACACCTCACAACACCATACACCTCACAACTCCATACAACACCATACACTAAACACCCCACAACACCATACACCCCATAACACCATACACCCACAACACCATACACCCCACAACACCATACACCCACCAACACCATACACCCCACAACACCATACACCCCACAACACCATACAACTCACACCACTCCATACACCCCATAGCACCATACACCATACACCCCCCCATAACAACATACACCCCACAACACCATACAACACCATACACCCCACAACACCATACACCCCATAGCACCATACACCCATACACCCACCCCATAACACCATACACCCCCAACACCATACACCCCATAGCACCATACACCCATACACCCCATAACAACATACACCCCACAACACCATACACCCCAAAACCATACACCCCAAAACACCATACAACACCATACACCCCACAACACCATACACCCCATAGCACCATACACCATACACCCCATAACACCATACACCCCACAACACCATACACCCCATAGCACCATACACCATACACCCCCATAACAACATACACCCCCACAACACCATACACCCCCAAAACCATACACCCCAAAACACCATACAACACCATACACCCCACAACACCATACACCCCATAACACCATACACCATACACCCCCATAACACCATACACCCCCCCCAAACACCATACACCCCATACAACACCATACACCATACACCCCATAACAACCATACACCCCACAACACCATACACCCCCAAAACCATACACCCCAAACACCATACAACACCATACACCCCCCATAACACCATACACCCCATAACACCATACACCATACACCCATAACACCATACACCCCCAACACCATACACCCCATACACCCCACACCATACACCATACACCCCATAACAACATACACCCCACAACACCATACACCCCCACAGCATACAAAACCATACACCCCAAAACACCATACAACACCATACACCCCACAACACCATACACCCCCATAACACCATACACCATACACCCCATAACACCATACACCCCCAACACCATACACCCCATAACACCATACACCATACACCCCATAACAACATACACCCCCACAACACCATACACCCCACAAACCATACACCCCAAAACACCATACAACACCATACACCCCACAACACCATACACCCCATACACCATAACACCATACACCCCATAACACCATACACCCCCAACACCATACACCTCACAACACCATACACCTCACAACAACATAACACTAAACACCCCACAACACCATACACCCCACAACTCCATACAACACCATACACCCCACAACACCATACACCCCACAACACCATACACCCCCAACACCATACACCCCATAACACCACACCATACACCCCACAACACCATACACCTCCACAACACCATACACCTCACAAAAAACAACATAACACTAAACACCCCACAACACCATACACCCCACAACACTATACACCCACAACACCATACACCCCACAACACCATACACCCCCCACACCATACACCCCATACAACACCATACACCCCACAACACCATACACCCCACAACACCATACACCCCCAAAACACCATACAACACCCATACACCCCATAACACCATACACCCCAAAACACGATACAACACCATACACCCCACAACACCATAAACCCCAAAACACCATACACCCCAAACACCATACACCCCAAAACCATACACCGCATACCATACACCCATAACACCATACACCTCATAACACCATACACCTCACAACACCATAACACCATACACCCCATAACACCATACACCCACCAACACCATACACCCCATAACACCATACACCCCAACACCATACACCCCACAACACCATACACCCCATACAACAGCATACACCCCAAAACACCATAACACCACCATACACCCCATAACACCATACACGTCACAACACCATACACCTCACAAAACTAAAACACCAAACACCTCACAACACCATACACCCCCCAACACCATACACCATACACCCCCACAACACCATACACCCCACAATACCATACACCCCACAACACCATACACCCCCAACACCATACACCCCATAACACCATACAACACCATACACCCCACAACACCATACACCCCAAAACACCATACAACACCCATACACCCCATAACACCATACAACACCATACACCCCACAACACCATAAACCCCATAACACCATACACCCCAAAACACCATACACCCATAACACCATACACCTCATAACGCCATACACCTCACAACACCATAACACCATACACCCCACAATACCATACACCCCATAACACCATACACCATACAACACCATACACCCCATAACACCATACACCCCCCAACACCATACACCCCATAACACCATACACCCCCATAACACCATACACCCCACAACAACATTAACACCATACACCCCACAACACCATACACCCCATAACACCATACACCCCACAACACCATACACCCCATAACACCATACACCCCACAACAACATACACCCCATAACACCATACACCCCCACAACACCATACACCCCATAACACCATGCACCCCACAACACCATACACCCCATAACACCATACACCCCATAACACCATACACCCCATAACACCATACACCCCACAACACTATACACCCCATAACACCATACACCCCATAACACCATACACCCCATAACACCATACACCCCACAACACCATACACCCCACAATACCATACACCCCAAAACACCATACAACACCTATACACCCCATAACACCATACACCCCAAAACACCATTTCACCATACACCCCACAACACCATTGACCCCCAACACCATAAACCCCGTAACACCATTGTTCCAAAACACCATACACCCATAACACCATACACCTTTGACTGGGCTACACCGGGAACACCATAACACCATACACCCCACAATACCATACACCCCATAACACCATACAACACCATACACCCTGGGCTGAGCATAACACCATACACCCCAACACCATACACCCCATACCCTACACCCCATAACACCATACACCCCACCATACCTCACAACACCATACACCCCACAACACCATACACCCCATAACAACATACACCCTTACAACTGGAAAACACCATACAACTGGAACCTCCATACACCCGGGTAACATCATACACCCCAAACACCATACACCCATAACACACCAGAACACCTACACGTTCTGGAACACCATACAGTTGTACACCCCACAATACCATACACCCCATAACACCCAGCCAACACCATACACCCTTAACAGTAACCAACACCATACAGATGACACCATGCACTGGATAACACCTACACCCTTCCTGTGTGACAACAACATTAACACCATACACCCCACAACACCATGTTGTAACACCATACACCCCACAACAACATACACCGTGATTACACCATACAACACCATACACCCCATAACACCATGCACCCCACAGCAGCATACACCCCTTGATAACACCATACACCCCATAACAGCATACACCCCATAACACTCTGGGACCCCAGGACACTATACACCCCTGTAACACCATACACCCCATAACACCAGATCATGGACCCCACAACACCATACACCCCATAACACCCCCATAACACCATACACCCTCACCATCTTAACACCATGACCCCATAACACCATAACACCATACACCCGTAACACATCAACACTGATACACCTAACCAGACATGCAGACCATACACCCCATAACACCATACCTGGTCATAGAAGGGGGAACCCCAGGAACCATTACACCCCAAAACACCATACAACATGCAACAGCATACACCCCATAACACCATACACGTGACAACACCATACACCTCACAAAACTAAAATACCAAACACCTCACAACACCATACACCATACACACCATACAACACCATACACGTGGTAACACCATACACCATACACCCCACAACACCACACCCCACAATACCATACACCTGTACACCCCACAACACCATACACCCCACAACACCATACACCCCACAGATACCATACACCCCACAATACCATACACCCAAAACACCATACAACACCCATACACCCCATAACACCATACACCCCAAAACACCATACAACACCATACACCCCCCAAAACCATACACCCCAAAACACCATACACCCCACAACACCATACACCCCACAACACCATACACCCCACAACACCAGTACACCCCATAGCACCATACACCATACACTTAAACCATACACCCCCTAACACCATGGACCTCACAACACCATACACTTCTCACAACAACATAACACTAAACACCCCACAACACCATACACCCTAAACACTTACACCCCACAACACCATACACCCTTGAACACCATACACCCCTGTACCATACACCCTTAACATACAACAGGGATACACCCTAGGTAACACCATACACCCCAAAACACCATACAACACCTCAACACCATAAACCCCATAACACCATAGGGAGACACCCCAAAACACCATACACCCATAAGTTGATGACGCCATACACCCCAGGGAGACCATACAACACCATACACCCCATAACACCATACACCCTGGAACACCATACAGGGACACCATACACCCTCAACACCATACACCATACAACAGCATACACCCCATAACACCATACACCCCATAACACCATACACGAACACCATACACCTCAAAACTAAAATGGTCACCAAACAACAGGTACACCCCCATACCATACACCCCAGTAACACCATACACCATACACCCAGTCACACAACACCATGACCCCACAATACCATACACCCCACAACACCATACACCCTTTTCAAAACACCATACACCCCTATAACACCATACAACACCATACACCCCACAACACCATACACCCTAAAACACCATACAACACCCATACAATGGTTGAAAGTCATAACACCATACAACACCATACACCCCACAACACCATAAACCCCATAACACCATACACCCAAAACACCATACACCCATAACACCATTTAGAATGGTCACAACACCATAACACCATACACCCCACAATACCATACACCCCATACAGAGGAGGAAAATGTACAGGGGACACCATAGGATGCCACCATACACCCCAACACCAGGCACCCTTTACACTCAACAACATTAACACGCTACACCTGCAACACCAGAACCCTGTTCACCATACAGCTCGCAACAACATACACCGTTACACCATACACCCCAGGCACCAGGGAGGACCCCCTGGGATAACACCATGCACCCCACAGCAGCATACACCCCATAACACCATACACCCCATAACAGCATACACCCCATAACACCATAGACCCCACAACACTATACACCCCATAACACCATACACCCAGAACACCATACACCCCATAACACCATACACCCCATAACACCATAACACCATACACCCCATAACACCATACAACACCATACACCCTAGTGGGGACACTTGGAGGGTTGCATACACCCCCATAACACCATACACCCCATAACACCATACACCCCACCATACACCCTGGGACACCATACAAAGGTGCAACAGCATACACCCCATAACACCATACACGTCAGAACACCAACACCTCACAAAACTAAAACACCAAACACCTCACAACACCATACTGTAACACCATGACCATACACCCCACAACACCATACACCCCACAATACCATACACCCACAATACCATACACCCCACAACACCATGACCCTCAACACCATACACCCCACAACACCATACACCCCACAATACCATACACCCACAATACCATACACCCCAAAACACCATACAACACCCATACACCCCATAACACCATACACCCCAAAACACCATACAACACCATACACCCCACAACACCATAAACCCTGGAACACCATACACCCCAAAACACCATACACCCATAACACCATACACCTCATAACGCCATACACCTCACAACACCATAACACCATACACCCCACAATACCATACACCCCATAACACCATACACCCCAAACACCATACACCCCTGGTACACCATACACCCCACAACACCATACACCCCATAACACCATACACCCCACAATACCATACACACAATACCATACACCCCAAAACACCATACAACACCCATACACCCCATAACACCATACACCCCAAAACACCATACAACACCACAACACCATAAACCCCATAACACCATACACCCCAAAACACCATACACCCCAAAACACCATACACCCATAACACCATACACCTCATAACGCCATACACCTCACAACACCATAACACCATACACCCCACAATACCATACAACACCATACACCCCATAACACCATACACCCCATAACACCATACACCCCACGACACCATACACCCCACAACACCATACACCATACAACAGCATACACCCCATAACACCATACACCCCATAACACCATACACGATGAACACCATACACCTTGACAAAACTAAAACACCAAACACTACAACTACACCCCCAACACCATACACCCCATAACACCATACACCATGGACCCCACAACACCATACACCCCACAATACCATACACCCCACAACACCATACACCCCCAACACCATACACCCATAACACCATACAACACCATTGACCCCACAACACCATGGTCCCAAAACACCATACAACACCCATACACCCCATAACACCATACAACACCATACACCCCAACACCATACACCCCATAACACCATACAACACCATACACCCCACAACACCATACACCATACAACACCATAAACCCCATAACACCATACACCCCAAAACACCATACACCCATAACACCATACACCTCATAACGCCATACACCTCACAACACCATAACACCATACACCCCACAATACCATACACCCCATAACACCATACACCATACAACACCATACACCCCATAACACCATACACCCCCCAACACCATACACCCCATAACACCATACACCCCATAACACCATACACCCCACAACAACATTAACACCATACACCCCACAACACCATACACCCCATAACACCATACACCCCACAACAACATACACCCGCATTACACCATACACCCCACAACACCATGCACCCCATAACACCATGCACCCCACAGCAGCATACACCCCATAACACCATACACCCCATAACAGCATACACCCCATAACACCATAGACCCCACAACACCATAGACCCCACAACACTATACACCCCATAACACCATACACCCCATAACACCATACACCCCATAACACCATACACCCCATAACACCATAACACCATACACCCCATAACACCATACAACACCATACACCATACACCCCCCAACACCATACACCCCATAACACCATACACCCCATAACACCATACACCCCACGACACCATACACCCCAAAACACCATACAACATGCAACAGCATACACCCCATAACACCATACACGTCACAACACCATACACCTCACAAAACTAAAACACCAAACACCTCACAACACCATACACTCCATAACACCATACACCATACACCCCACAACACCATACACCCCACAATACCATACACCCCACAATACCATACACCCCACAATACCATACACCCCACAACACCATACACCCCAACACCATACACCCCACAACACCATACACCCCACAATACCATACACCCCACAATACCATACACCCCAAAACACCATACAACACCCATACACCCCATAACACCATACACCCCAAAACACCATACAACACCATACACCCCACAACACCATAAACCCCATAACACCATACACCCCAAAACACCATACACCCATAACACCATACACCTCATAACGCCATACACCTCACAACACCATAACACCATACACCCCACAATACCATACACCCCATAACACCATACACCATACAACACCATACATCCCCCAACACCATACACCCCCCAACACCATACACCCCATAACACCATACACCCCATAACACCATACACCCCATAACACCATACACCCCACAACACCATACACCCCATAACACCATACACCCCACAACAACATTAACACCATACACCCCATAACACCATACACCCCACAACAACATACACCCCATAACACCATACACCCCACAACACCATACACCCCATAACACCATACACCCCATACACCCCACAACACCATACACCCCATAACACCATGCACCCCACAGCAGCATACACCCATAACACCATAGACCCCACAACACTATACACCCCATAACACCATACAGCCCACAACACCATACACCCCATAACACCATACACCCCACAGCAGCATACACCCCATAACACCATACACCCCATAACACCATAGACCCCACAACACCATACACCCCACAACACCATACACCCCATAACACCATAACACCATACACCCCACAACACCATACACCCCATAACACCATACACCCCACAACACCATACACCCCACAACACCATACACCCCACAACACCATACACCCCATAACACCATACACCCCATAACACCATACACCCCATAACACCATACACCCCATAACACCATACACCCCACAACACCATACCCCATACAACACCATACACCCCACACCATACCCCATACAACACCATACACCCCACAACACCATACACCATACACCCCACAACACCATACCCCATACAAAGGTGGTCCTTCTGTAGCTCAGTTGGTAGAGCATGGCGCTTGTAACGCCAGGGTAGTGGGTTCGATCCCCGGGTCCACCCATACGTAGAATGTATGCACACATGACTGTAAGTCGCATTGGATAAAAGCGTCTGATAAATGGAACATATTATTATTACTATTATATTAACACCACTTCTTTTTTTCTTTCTTGTCAACCTATAAAATATCTAGAAATATATTATGTGATTTCAAAGGTTGGAATGTATATGCCAATACAAAAAAAAAATGAAATTCTTAAATAATAATTTTATAACAAAACAACAATAACAACATATTAAAATAAAAAAAACATCTTTAAAAGGAACAATTCTAATGTAAAATCAGGCTAATATTAATATAATAATAATATTAAACAAAAAGGCAGATCAATGAAATACAAATCTAGTACAAGTAGTTTACTGTGGATGTCACGTTCTGACCTTTATTTCCTTTGTTTTGTCTTCATTTAGTATGGTCAGGGCGTGAGTTGGGGTGGGCAGTCTATGTTTTGTTTTTCTATGTTTTTCTATTTCTGTGTTCGGCCTAGTATGGTTCTCAATCAGAGGCAGGTGTCGTTAGTTGTCTCTGACTGAAAATCGTACTTCGGTAGCCTGGGTTTCACTGTTGGTTTGTGGGTGTTTGTTTCCGTGTCTGTGTTAGTTCACCACACGGGACTGTTTCGGTTTGGTTTTCGTTCATGTTCCCATTTATTGTTTTGTAGTTCTTAGTGTTCAGTTTGTGTTTTATAATAAACGATATGGACACTTACCATGCTGCGTTTTGGTCCGATCCCTGCTACACCTCCTCTTCAAATGAAGAGGAGGAAATCTGCCGATATAGTGAAGGGAAATTACCGGTAAAGGAAGGCTGCCGCATTCAGTAGAATTAGAAAATGAGGAGGAGATTTCCACCCAGAAGTAAAATGAGGAGATTTCCACCCAGAAGTAAAATTAGGAGATTTCCACCCAGAAGTAAAATGAGGAGGAGATTTCCACCCAGAAGTAAAATGAGGAGGAGATTTCCACCCAGAAGTAAAATGAGGAAGAGATTTCCACCCAGAAGTAAAATCAGGAGGAGATTTCCACCCAGAAGTAAAATGAGGAGGAGATTTCCACCCAGAAGTAAAATGAGGAGGAGATTTCCACCCAGAAGTAAAATGAGGAGGAGATTTCCACCCAGAAGTAAAATGAGGAGGAGATTTCCACCCAGAAGTAAAATCAGGAGGAGATTTCCACCCAGAAGTAAAATGAGGAGGAGATTTCCACCCAGAAGTAAAATGAGGAGGAGATTTCCACCCAGAAGTAAAATGAGGAGGAGATTTCCACCCAGAAGTAAAATGAGGAGGAGATTTCCACCCAGAAGTAAAATCAGGAGGAGATTTCCACCCAGAAGTAAAATGAGGAGGAGATTTCCACCCAGAAGTAAAATCAGGAGGAGATTTCCACCCAGAAGTAAAATCAGGAGGAGATTTCCACCCAGAAGTAAAATCAGGAGGAGATTTCCACCCAGAAGTAAAATCAGGAGGAGATTTCCACCCAGAAGTAAAATCAGGAGGAGATTTCCACCCAGAAGTAAAATCAGGAGGAGATTTCCACCCAGAAGTAAAAATCAATCTTCTTGCCAACAAACTTTTTTTTTTGTTAAGCCTACAAAGTCAGTTGTATATTTTAGCTGCGTCAAGGTATCAGGTATTAGCTCTTAAACTAATGATGCGATTGGCTGTAGGAGATATGGTTATCAAAGATCGAGAAGGGAAAGACCTAAACAATATTACTGAAGCGAGAGCTTTTCGACACCAGTCTCAAACAGGGTCGACATCAGGATACAGTTTAGTCCAATGAGTGCGGTGGGGGATTTTGATGAAAACCATGTTTGGAAAATATAAGAAGAGTGGATTCTTCATTTTATTGTATCTTTATTGAACCAGGCAAGTCAGTTAAAAACAAATTCCTATGTACAATGACGGCCTACCGGGGAACAGTGGATTAACTGCCTTGTTCAGGGGCAGAGCAACAGATTTGTACCTTGTCAGCTCGGGGCGATTCGGTAGCTGAGAGTTTTGGGTAACGATGAGAACATGCCATCGATCATATAAATCATTAAATGATTTGATGCCAAGGTTAAACCAGATGAGAAGGATGGATGGAAAATGTGGTTTCTGAGTAAAAGGGCCCTTCGTGAATAGGTTTGCAATCCAGAGTGACATCTAGACTGGTTCCAGATCTTTAGAGTGTTTTTTTTTGTTGTTGCTAAAAATGTTTGTTTTTTTGTTGGTAAAACCAGAAGTAGCAGAGTTATTGGGGAGTCTGCCAAAACAGCCAGTGGGGATGGTATACAGAAGAGAGATAGGTGAAATAGTGTTGACTCTGTGCTCAGCATCATTCTGTTCGTTCAGCATCATTCTGTTATCATTCTGTTCGTTCAGCATCATTCTGTTCGTTCAGCATCATCCTGTTCGTTCAGCATCATTCTTAAAATATTAAGTTTAGTCACTCATTCTGAATGGTTCAGGGTTAACGTTCTGGATAGGGTTAAAATTCTGTTCATTCAGCATTTCTGTTCATTTAGTCAGCATCATTCTGAATGGTTCAGGGTTATTCTGGATAGGGTTAAAATCATTCTGTTTAGTCACTCATTCTGAATGGTTCAGGGTTAACGTTCTGGATAGGGTTAAAATATTAAGTTTAGTCACTCATTCTGAATGGTTAAGTTAAGGGTTAACGTTTTGGATAGGGTTCAAATATTAAGTTTAGTCACTCATTCTGTTACGTTCTTTCAAAATCGAACCCAGAAGCAGACCAGGACAAGGAGCGTAGGAAGAAGGTGAGTATTTATTTACAAGTGAATGTGAATGGGTAGATATATCCAGGTGGCGTAGCGGGCAGCGGTGGTGAGTTGATGGGATAAATAGGTGGATCAATTCAGCGGAATCCTCCTGACCAGGCGGGAATGGGGTAAATGATCCGGGTGAGTAACTGAAGACAGAACAAACGGAGGTAAGTTTAAGGCAAGCAATACGTAAAAAACAACAAAACAAATTCTATCCAACTTGAGGCTGATACTATGGCACAACATACTGTTCATGGCTAACGATCCGGCAGCGAATGGATGTCAGGTCAGAGCTTTTGAAGGGGAGAGGTGATGATCAGGACAGGTGTGCAGATTACTGATGGGATACAGGTGCGGGTGAACATCGATCTCCCAACAAGCTAATTCGCCCGGCAACCAGACAGGGTGCGTTCCAGGACACCGGAAACACACCCCAGGACAGAAACACAGGCAAACACATCAAATGAAGAAAATATCAAATGAAGAGATATTTGACAAAACACCTTGAGGATTGATTCAAACAACGTTTGCCATGTTTCGGTCGATATTATGGAGTTAATTCGAAAAAAAGTTTGACGTTTAGGTGACTGAATTTTCGGTAGCCAAATGTGTAGTAACAAAACGGAGCGATTTGTCCTACACAAAGAATCTTTCAGGAAAAACTGGACATCTGCTATGTAACTGAGAGTCTCCTCATTGAAACATCTGAAGTTCTTCAAAGGTAAATTATTTTATTTGATTCCTTTGCTGGTTTTTGTGAATATGTTGCGTGCTAAATGCTAAGCTAGCCATCAACACTCTTACACAAATGATTGATTTTCTATGGTTCAAAAGCATATTTTGAAAATCTGAGATGACAGTGTTGTTAAGAAAAGGCTAAGCTTAATAGCAGGCATATTTATTTCATTTCATTTGTGATTTTTAGAAATCGTTAACGTTGCGTTATGGTAATGAGCTTGAGGCTGTAGTCACGTTACCGGATCCGGGATGGCTCGGCGCAAGAGGTTAAAATATGAAGTTTAGTCACTCATTCTGATCCGGAGTGGGATTATATCTGCAACGCACTAGTGGCCGGTTTTGAAGGAATTTCCTGATGTCCTCAGGACATGGACATATGCGAAGTCAATCTACCTGACCTATTCCCCATATAGTGCACTACTTTAGACCAGGACTGGCACCCTATTCCCCATATAGTGCACTACTTTAGAAACAGGACTGGCACCCTATTCCCCAATGAGTGCACTACTTTAGACCAGGACTGGCACCTCTGATTCCCCATATAGTGCACTACTTTAGACCAGGACTGGCACCCTATTCCCTATATATTGCACTACTTTAGACCAGGACTGGCACCCTATTCCCCATATAGTACTACTTTAGACCAGGACTGGCACCCTATTCCCCATATAGTGCACTACTTTAGAAGGACTGGCACCCTATTCCCCATATGAGTGCACTACTTTAGACCAGGACTGGCACCCTATTCCCCATATAGTGCACTACTTTAGACCAGGACTGGCAACCTATTCCCCATATAGTGCACTACTTTAGACCAGGACTGGCACCCTATTCCCCCATATAGTGCACTACTTTAGACCAGGACTGGCACCCTATTCCCCATATAGTGCACTACTTTAGACCAGGGTCCATAGGAAATAGGATGTAATTTGGGATGCAGATCTATTCATACACACCATGTCCCCTGAGAAGAATGTCTTTTAAATTAACTAAATGTCTCAAATGTTTTTTAAAAAATTTTATTTTTATTTTTACCTTTATTTAACCAGGCAAGTCAGTTAAGAACACATTCTTATTTTCAATGACGGCCTGGGAACAGTGGGTTAATTAACTGCCTGTTCAGGGGCAGAACGACAGATTTGTACCTTGTCAGCTCAGGGGTTTGAACTCACAACCTTCCGGTTACTAGTCCAACGCTCTAACCACTAGGCTACGCTGCCGTCTGTCTAAATGCCTGAAATGTCTGTCTAAATGCCTGAAATGTCTGTCTAAATGTCTAAAATGTCCGTCTAAATATCTGAAATGTGTTTCTAAATGTCTGAAATGTCTGTCTAAATG
>NC_068455.1:78341850-78404350 GCF_023373465.1 Oncorhynchus keta | reverse complement strand
ATTACTATACCACAGGTCAGTATAGTCTACCAGTCTAACTATTACTATACCACAGGTCAGTATAGTCTACCAGTCTAACTATTACTATACCACAGGTCAATATAGTCTACCAGTCTAACTATACCACAGGTCAGTATAGTCTACCAGTCTAACTATTACTATACCACAGGTCAATATAGTCTACCAGTCTAACTATTACTATACCACAGGTCAGTATAGTCTACCAGTCTAACTATTACTATACCACAGGTCAGTATAGTCTACCAGTCTAACTATTACTATACCACAGGTCAGTATAGTCTACCAGTCTAACTATTACTATACCACAGGTCAATATAGTCTACCAGTCTAACTATTACTATACCACAGGTCAGTATAGTCTACCAGTCTAACTATTACTATACCACAGGTCAGTATAGTCTACCAGTCTAACTATTACTATACCACAGGTCAATATAGTCTACCAGTCTAACTATTACTATACCACAGGTCAGTATAGTCTACCAGTCTAACTATTACTATACCACAGGTCAGTATAGTCCACCAGTCTAACTATTACTATACCACAGTCAGTATAGTCTATTAACTATTACTATACACAGGTCAGTATAGTCTACCAGTCTAACTATTACTATACCACAGGTCAATATAGTCTACCAGTCTAACTATTACTATACCACAGGTCAGTATAGTCTACCAGTCTAACTATTACTATACCACAGGTCAGTCTACCAGTCTAACTATTACTATACCACAGGTCAGTATAGTCTACCAGTCTAACTATTACTATACCACAGGTCAGTATAGTCTACCAGTCTAACTATTACTATACCACAGGTCAGTATAGTCTAACTATTTACTATACCACAGGTCAGTATAGTCTACCATTCTAACTATTACTATACCACAGGTCAGTATAGTCTACCAGTCTAACTATTATACCACAGGTCAGTATAGTCTACCAGTCTAACTATTACTATACCACAGGTCAGTATAGTCTACCAGTCTAACTATTACTATACCACAGGTCAGTATAGTCTACCATTCTAACTATTACTATACCACAGGTCAATATAGTCTACCAGTCTAACTATTACTATACCACAGGTCAGTATAGTCTACCAGTCTAACTATTACTATACCACAGGTCAGTATAGTCTACCAGTCTAACTATTACTATACCACAGGTCAATATAGTCTACCAGTCTAACTATTACTATACCACAGGTCAATATAGTCTACCAGTCTAACTATACCACAGGTCAGTATAGTCTACCAGTCTAACTATTACTATACCACAGGTCAATATAGTCTACCAGTCTAACTATTACTATACCACAGGTCAGTATAGTCTACCATTCTAACTATTACTATACCACAGGTCAGTATAGTCTACCAGTCTAACTATTACTATACCACAGGTCAATATAGTCTACCAGTCTAACTATACCACAGGTCAGTATAGTCTACCAGTCTAACTATTACTATACCACAGGTCAGTATAGTCTACCAGTCTAACTATTACTATACCACAGGTCAGTATAGTCTACCAGTCTAACTATTACTATACCACAGGTCAGTATAGTCTACCAGTCTAACTATTACTATACCACAGGTCAGTATAGTCTACCAGTCTAACTATTACTATACCACAGGTCAGTATAGTCTACCAGTCTAACTATACCACAGGTCAGTATAGTCTACCAGTCTAACTATTACTATACCACAGGTCAGTATAGTCTACCAGTCTAACTATTACTATACCACAGGTCAGTATAGTCTACCAGTCTAACTATTACTATACCACAGGTCAATATAGTCTACCAGTCTAACTATTACTATACCACAGGTCAGTATAGTCTACCAGTCTAACTATTACTATACCACAGGTCAGTATAGTCCACCAGTCTAACTATTACTATACCACAGGTCAATATAGTCTACCAGTCTAACTATTACTATACCACAGGTCAGTATAGTCTACCAGTCTAACGTTCTCTCCTGCCACTCTATCCACCATTCATAGTGACAACAGCAGTAGGTGGATCGTTTATCCAGATCTGCATTAGATTAACCAGCAATCATACCACACATAAAAGCCATCAAAGCTGGATCAATTTTCCAATACGAATTGTGGAGTAAAAAATAAATAGGAATAGCTGATAAGTCGGTGGACAGTCCAGGTGCATCATTACCCATTAAAACAACAGTAACACACAGCTCAAAAAGCTCCCCTTATACATCTTGTTTAAGGGACACGACAGTCATTCCTAACCTTGACTATAGTAGCCTACAACCCCACAATGTAATTAATGATTGCATTATCGTTCTCAGGTGAGTACACAATTCTACTCTAGGCTGCGGTGAAAATGTCATTTGAATAACAGCGCAATCTGTGATTTGAATGTTTCATCCCATTGGGATCAGTTGTGGTCTTACTCTCTACAGTTTATAGGGTCTAGAAAGACACAGTAGCAGGCCAGTCTGACTGCATTGTTACTTCTGATACTGACACGCGCTTTCTGTTTCAGATCGATCAGTCTCAGTCGTCGTATAATAATATTATATAAATAATAATAATATTGTATATAAAATAATAATATTGTATATAAAATAATAATATTGTATATACAATAATAATATAAAATATATATAATATAAAATATATATAATAATATGCATATAATATATATATATACATAATAATATTGTATATATATAATATATATATATTATTATTATATTATATAATATTTATATATAATATATATATAATAATATTGTATATAATATATATAATATATATAAACAGAGAACATCCCTGGTCATCCCTACTGCCTGATCTGGAGTACTCACTAAATAGAGAACATCCCTGGTCATCCCTACTGCCTCTGATCTGGAGGACTCACTAAACACAAATGCTTCCTTTGTAAATTATGTCTGAGTGTTGGAGTGTGCCTCGAGCTATCCATAAGTATTGTTTAAATTAAAAACATTGTGCCATCTGGTTTGCTTTATATAAGTAATTTGAAATGATTTATACTAGGTAGAAGAGAGATAGCCGAGTGTGTGTGTGTGTGTGTGTTTTATGACACAATTCTCTTTTATTCAAACACTAATTCTGAGAGATCTGGGAGGTGATAAAACAGTAAGACATCTTGGTCTCAACGGGTCTCTAGTCTCCAGGGTCAGAATATGGGCCTCTAGTTTCCAGGGTCAGAATATGGGTCTCTAGTTTCCAGGGTCAGAATATGGGTCTCTAGTCTCCAGGGTCAGAATATGGGTCTCTAGTCTCCAGGGTCAGAATATGGGTCTCTAGTCTCCAGGGTCAGAATATGGGTCTCTACTATCCAGGGTCAGAATATGGGTCTCTAGTTTCCAGGGTCAGAATATGGGTCTCTAGTCTCCAGGGTCAGAATATGGGTCTCTAGTCTCCAGGGTCAGAATATGGGTCTCTAGTTTCCAGGGTCAGAATATGGGTCTCTAGTCTCCAGGGTCAGAATATGGGTCTCTAGTTTCCAGGGTCAGAATATGGGTCTCTACTCTCCAGGGTATATGGAGTCTCTAGTCTCAGGATATGCTGGAAAGGATATCAGCTTGTATGTCACTTCCCTCTTTCTGTGCTTCTGTCTTTCTTTGGGGATTTTCAGTCTATCTTTCGGTATTTAGGTTCTTGCTTTACAGAGTGTGCGTAACACACACACACACACACACACACACACACAGACAGACACACACACACAGACACGCCTACCTTGGGCTGCATTCAATCAAGTCCCTTAAGACTCCTAATTATGTTAATGTCATTTGACATTTTAACTCCATATAAATATCATGGAAGGAGATCAGAAAAGATATGCTAACCTTTCTCCCTTATAAAAACAATTATAATTTTATTTCGTTTTATTCTCTTTTCTATGAATTTGAGAACGCTCCAAAACCTCAGTGGGATCTGAGGTACACAAGAGGGCACACACACACACACACTCAAAGCTGAAACAAATACTTGCTTACTCACACACATACACATGGTAGTGCTTTGGAGATACGCAGGGTTATACCAAAGCCATTTATAGTATAAAATCAGTCATTATCATGCTCATCAAAACATTCCATCACTGTGTGTGTGTGTGTGTGTGTGTGTGTGTGTGTGTGTGTGTGTGTGTGTGTGTGTGTGTGTGTGTGTGTGTGTGTGTGTGTGTGTGTGCGTGCGTGCGTGCGTGCGTGTGTGTGTGCGTGCGTGCGTGCGTGCGTGCGTGCGTGCGTGTTGCGTCGTGGCGCGTGCGTGCGTGCGTGCGTGCGTGCGTGCGTGCGTGCGTGCGTGCGTGCGTGCGTGCGTGCGTGCGTGTTTTTGCGGGTTGCGTGCGTGTGTGTCTAATGTCTAATGTCTAATCAATGACCAAAACCATACTCTCTGGTTTGTCCTGATCTGAAAATAATGTTACTCTGTTACTGAATGTTTAGAATGTTACTGCATGTTTAGAATGTTACTGCATGTTTAGAATGTTACTGCATGTTTAGAATGTTACTGAATGTTTAGAATGTTACTGAATGTTTAGAATGTTACTGAATGTTTAGAACGTTACTTAATGTTTAGAATGTCACTGAATGTTTAGAATGTTACTGAATGTTTAGAACGTTACTGAATGTTTAGAACGTTTAGAATGTTACTGAATGTTTAGAATGTTACTGAATGTTTAGAATGTTACTGAATGTTTAGAATGTTACTGAATGTTTAGAACGTTACTGAATGTTTAGAACGTTACTTAATGTTTAGAATGTCACTGAATGTTTAGAATGTTACTGAGTGTTTAGAATGTTACTGAATGTTTAGAACGTTACTGAATGTTTAGAACGTTACTGAATGTTTAGAATGTTACTGAATGTTTAGAACGTTTAGAATGTTACTGAATGTTTAGAATGTTACTGAATGTTTAGAATGTTACTGAATGTTTAGAATGTTACTGAATGTTTAGAACGTTACTGAATGTTTAGAACGTTACTTAATGTTTAGAATGTCACTGAATGTTTAGAATGTTACTGAGTGTTTAGAATGTTACTGAATGTTTAGAACGTTACTGAATGTTTGGAACGTTACTGAATGTTTAGAATGTTACTGAATGTTTAGAATGTTACTGAATGTTTAGAACGTTACTGAATGTTTAGAATGTTACTGAATGTTTAGAATGTTACTGAATGTTTAGAACTTTACTGCATGTTTAGAATGTTACTGAATGTTTAGAACGTTTAGAATGTTACTGCATGTTTAGAATGTTACTGCATGTTTAGAATGTTACTGTATGTTCAGAACGTTTAGAATGTTTTGAACGTTTAGAATGTTACTGAATGTTTAGACCGTTACTGCATGTTTAGAATGTTACTGTATGTTCAGAACGTTTAGAATGTTACTGCACATTTAGAATGTTACTGTATGTTCAGAACATTTAGAATGTTACTGTATGTTCAGAATGTTACTGTATGTTCAGAACGTTTAGAATGTTACTGTATGTTCAGAACATTTAGAATGTTACTGCATGTTTAGAATGTTACTGTATGTTTTGAACGTTTAGAATGTTACTGAATGTTTAGACCGTTACTGTATGTTTAGAACGTTTAGAATGTTACTGTATGTTCAGAACGTTTAAAATGTTACTGAATGTTTAGAATGTTACTGCATGTTTAGAATGTTACTGCATGTTTAGAATGTTACTGTATGTTTAGAATGTTACTGAATGTTTAGAATGTTACTGTATGTTTAGAATGTTACTGCATGTTTAGAATGTTACTGTATGTTACTGAATGTTTAGACCGTTACTGCATGTTTAGAATGTTACTGTATGTTTAGAATGTTACTGTATGTTTAGAATGTTACTGAATGTTTAGAATGTTACTGAATGTTTAGAATGTTACTGTATGTTTAGAATGTTACTGTATGTTTAGAATGTTACTGTATGTTCAGAACGTTTAGAATGTTACTGTATGTTCAGAACGTTTAAAATGTTACTGAATGTTTATAACGTTTAGAATGTTACTGCATGTTTAGAATGTTACTGCATGTTTAGAATGTTACTGTATGTTTAGAATGTTACTGTATGTTTAGAATGTTACTGAATGTTTAGAATGTTACTGTATGTTTAGAATGTTACTGCATGTTTAGAATGTTACTGTATGTTACTGAATGTTTAGACCGTTACTGCATGTTTAGAATGTTACTGTATGTTTAGAATGTTACTGTATGTTTAGAATGTTACTGAATGTTTAGAATGTTACTGAATGTTTAGAATGTTACTGAATGTTTAGAATGTTACTGTATGTTTAGAATGTTTAGAATGTTACTGAATGTTTAGAATGTTACTGCATGTTTAGAATGTTACTGTATGTTTAGAATGTTACTGCATGTTTAGACCGTTACTGCATGTTTAGACCGTTACTGCATGTTTAGAATGTTACTGCATGTTTAGAATGTTACTGCATGTTCAGAACGTTAAAAATGTTACTGAATGTTTAGACCGTTACTGCATGTTTAGACCGTTACTGCATGTTTAGAATGTTACTGCATGTTTAGAATGTTACTGCATGTTTAGAATGTTACTGCATGTTTAGACCATTAATGCATGTTTAGAATGTTACTGCATGTTTAGACCGTTACTGCATGTTTAGAATGTTACTGCATGTTTAGAATGTTACTGCATGTTTAGAATGTTACTGCATGTTTAGAATGTTACTGCATGTTTAGAATGTTACTGCATGTTTAGAATGTTACTGTATGTTTAGAATGTTACTGTATGTTTAGAATGTTACTGTATGTTTAGAATGTTACTGCATGTTTAGAATGTTACTGCATGTTTAGAATGTTACTGCATGTTTAGAATGTTACTGTATGTTTAGAATGTTACTGCATGTTTAGAATGTTACTGTATGTTCAGAACGTTTAGAATGTTACTGCATGTTTAGAATGTTACTGCATGTTTAGACCGTTACTGCATGTTTAGACCGTTACTGCATGTTTAGAATGTTACTGCATGTTCAGAACGTTAAAAATGTTACTGCATGTTTAGACCGTTACTGCATGTTTAGACCGTTACTGCATGTTTAGAATGTTACTGCATGTTTAGAATGTTACTGCATGTTTAGAATGTTACTGTATGTTTAGAATGTTACTGTATGTTTAGAATGTTACGGCATGTTTAGAATGTTACTGCATGTTTAGAATGTTACTGCATGTTTAGAATGTTACTGCATGTTTAGAATGTTACTGCATGTTTAGAATGTTACTGCATGTTTAGAATGTTACTGTATGTTCAGAACGTTTAGAATGTTACTGTATGTTTAGAATGTTACTGCATGTTTAGAATGTTACTGCATGTTTAGAATGTTACTGCATGTTTAGAATGTTACTGTATGTTCAGAAAGTTTAGAATGTTACTGCATGTTTAGAATGTTACTGCATGTTTAGACCGTTACTGCATGTTTAGAATGTTACTGTATGTTTAGAATGTTACGGCATGTTTAGAATGTTACTGCATGTTTAGACCATTAATGCATGTTTAGACCATTAATGCATGTTTAGAATGTTACTGCATGTTTAGACCGTTACTGCATGTTTAGAATGTTACTGCATGTTTAGAATGTTACTGCATGTTTAGAATGTTACTGTATGTTTAGACCGTTACTGCATGTTTAGAATGTTACTGCATGTTTAGAATGTTACTGAATGTTTAGAATGTTACTGAATGTTTAGAATGTTACTGAATGTTTAGAATGTTACTGTATGTTTAGAATGTTACTGTATGTTTAGAATGTTACTGAATGTTTAGAATGTTACTGTATGTTTAGAATGTTTAGAATGTTACTGAATGTTTAGAATGTTACTGCATGTTTAGAATGTTACTGTATGTTCAGAACGTTTAGAATGTTACTGCATGTTTAGACCGTTACTGCATGTTTAGACCGTTACTGCATGTTTAGAATGTTACTGCATGTTTAGAATGTTACTGCATGTTCAGAACGTTAAAAATGTTACTGAATGTTTAGACCGTTACTGCATGTTTAGACCGTTACTGCATGTTTAGAATGTTACTGCATGTTTAGAATGTTACTGCATGTTTAGAATGTTACTGCATGTTTAGACCATTAATGCATGTTTAGAATGTTACTGCATGTTTAGACCGTTACTGAATGTTTAGAATGTTACTGCATGTTTAGAATGTTACTGCATGTTTAGAATGTTACTGCATGTTTAGAATGTTACTGAATGTTTAGAATGTTACTGCATGTTTAGAATGTTACTGAATGTTTAGAATGTTACTGTATGTTTAGAATGTTACTGAATGTTTAGAATGTTACTGAATGTTTAGAATGTTACTGAATGTTTATAATGTTACTGTATGTTTAGAATGTTACTGCATGTTTAGAATGTTACTGTATGTTCAGAACGTTTAGAATGTTACTGCATGTTTAGACCGTTACTGCATGTTTAGACCGTTACTGCATGTTTAGAATGTTACTGCATGTTCAGAACGTTAAAAATGTTACTGAATGTTTAGACCGTTACTGCATGTTTAGACCGTTACTGCATGTTTAGAATGTTACTGCATGTTTAGAATGTTACTGCATGTTTAGAATGTTACTGCATGTTTAGACCATTAATGCATGTTTAGAATGTTACTGTATGTTTAGAACGTTACTGTATGTTTAGAATGTTACTGAATGTTTAGAATGTTACTGAATGTTTAGAATGTTACTGAATGTTTAGAATGTTACTGTATGTTTAGAATGTTTAGAATGTTACTGAATGTTTAGAATGTTACTGCATGTTTAGAATGTTACTGTATGTTTAGAATGTTACTGTATGTTTAGAATGTTACTGCATGTTTAGAATGTTACTGTATGTTCAGAACGTTTAGAATGTTACTGAATGTTTAGACCGTTACTGCATGTTTAGACCGTTACTGCATGTTTAGAATGTTACTGCATGTTTAGAATGTTACTGCATGTTTAGAATGTTACTGTATGTTCAGAACGTTAAAAATGTTACTGAATGTTTAGACCGTTACTGCATGTTTAGACCGTTACTGCATGTTTAGAATGTTACTGCATGTTTAGAATGTTACTGCATGTTTAGAATGTTACTGCATGTTTAGACCATTAATGCATGTTTAGAATGTTACTGCATGTTTAGACCGTTACTGCATGTTTAGAATGTTACTGAATGTTTAGAATGTTACTGCATGTTTAGAATGTTACTGTATGTTCAGAACGTTTAGAATGTTACTGCATGTTTAGACCGTTACTGCATGTTTAGACCGTTACTGCATGTTTAGAATGTTACTGCATGTTCAGAACGTTAAAAATGTTACTGAATGTTTAGACCGTTACTGCATGTTTAGACCGTTACTGCATGTTTAGAATGTTACTGCATGTTTAGAATGTTACTGCATGTTTAGAATGTTACTGCATGTTTAGACCATTAATGCATGTTTAGAATGTTACTGTATGTTTAGACCGTTACTGCATGTTTAGAATGTTACTGAATGTTTAGAATGTTACTGAATGTTTAGAATGTTACTGTATGTTTAGAATGTTACTGCATGTTTAGAATGTTACTGCATGTTTAGAATGTTACTGCATGTTTAGAATGTTACTGCATGTTTAGAATGTTACTGCATGTTTAGAATGTTACTGTATGTTTAGAATGTTACTGCATGTTTAGAATGTTACTGTATGTTCAGAACGTTTAGAATGTTACTGAATGTTTAGACCGTTACTGCATGTTTAGACCGTTAATGCATGTTTAGAATGTTACTGCATGTTTAGAATGTTACTGCATGTTTAGAATGTTACTGTATGTTCAGAACGTTAAAAATGTTACTGAATGTTTAGACCGTTACTGCATGTTTAGACCGTTACTGCATGTTTAGAATGTTACTGCATGTTTAGAATGTTACTGCATGTTTAGAATGTTACTGCATGTTTAGACCATTAATGCATGTTTAGAATGTTACTGCATGTTTAGACCGTTACTGCATGTTTAGAATGTTACTGAATGTTTAGAATGTTACTGAATGTTTAGAATGTTACTGCATGTTTAGAATGTTACTGCATGTTTAGAATGTTACTGTATGTTTAGAATGTTACTGCATGTTTAGAATGTTACTGCATGTTTAGAATGTTACTGTATGTTCAGAACGTTTAGAATGTTACTGAATGTTTAGACCGTTACTGCATGTTTAGACCGTTACTGCATGTTTAGAATGTTACTGCATGTTTAGAATGTTACTGCATGTTTAGAATGTTACTGTATGTTCAGAACGTTAAAAATGTTACTGAATGTTTAGACCGTTACTGCATGTTTAGACCGTTACTGCATGTTTAGAATGTTACTGCATGTTTAGAATGTTACTGCATGTTTAGACCATTAATGCATTTTAGAATGTTGCTGCATGTTTAGAATGTTACTGCATGTTTAGACCGTTACTGCATGTTTAGAATGTTACTGCATGTTTAGAATGTTACTTCATGTTTAGAATGTTACTGCATGTTTAGAATGTTACTGCATGTTTAGAATGTTACTGAATGTTTAGGATGTTACTGAATGTTTAGACCGTTACTGCATGTTTAGACCGTTACTGCATGTTTAGAATGTTACTGCATGTTTAGAATGTTACTGCATGTTTAGAATGTTACTGTATGTTCAGAACGTTAAAAATGTTACTGAATGTTTAGACCGTTACTGCATGTTTAGACCGTTACTGCATGTTTAGAATGTTACTGCATGTTTAGAATGTTACTGTATGTTTAGACCGTTACTGCATGTTTAGAATGTTACTGCATGTTTAGAATGTTACTGCATGTTTAGAATGTTACTGCATGTTTAGAATGTTACTGTATGTTTAGAATGTTACTGTATGTGTAGACCGTTACTGCATGTTTAGAATGTTACTGTATGTTTAGACCGTTACTGCATGTTTAGAATGTTACTGTATGTTTAGACCGTTACTGCATGTTTAGAATGTTACTGCATGTTTAGAATGTTACTGTATGTTTAGAATGTTACTGTATGTTTAGAATGTTACTGTATGTTTAGACCGTTACTGCATGTTTAGACCGTTACTGCATGTTTAGAATGTTACTGCATGTTTAGAATGTTACTGCATGTTTAGAATGTTACTGCATGTTTAGAATGTTACTGCATGTTTAGAATGTTACTGTATGTTTAGAATGTTACTGCATGTTTAGAATGTTACTGCATGTTTAGAATGTTACTGCATGTTTAGAATGTTACTGTATGTTCAGAAAGTTTAGAATGTTACTGCATGTTTAGAATGTTACTGCATGTTTAGACCGTTACTGCATGTTTAGAATGTTACTGCATGTTTAGAATGTTACGGCATGTTTAGAATGTTACTGCATGTTTAGAATGTTACTGCATGTTTAGAATGTTACTGCATGTTTAGAATGTTACTGTATGTTTAGAATGTTACTGCATGTTTAGAATGTTACTGTATGTTCAGAACGTTTAGAATGTTACTACTGCATGTTTAGAATGTTTGGAATGTTCCTGAATGTTTTTAATGCTGATAAAGAGATAAAAAGTAGAAGAGAGAGATAGGGGGGAGGCAAAACAGACAGACTGGATCAATGTGTGTGTGTGAGAGAGAAATAGACAACCCATATTTATTTTCCCTTTTGTACATTAACTATTTGCACATCATTACAACACTGTAAACAGACACAATTTGACATTTGAAATGTCTCTATCGTTTTGTAACTTCTGTGAGTGTTTACCGTAATTTTTATTGTTTATTTCACTTGCTTTGGCAATGTTAACATATGTTTCCCATGTCAATAAAGCCCCTTGAATTGAGAGAGAGAACAGAAAAAGAGAACAGATAGGTCAAAGTCACAAATAACACTGACACACACCTTGAAAGAAGGAGAAAGTCTGGCACACACACACACTCGGGGAGAGCTTTTGTAACCTTTGACCTGGCTATTCCATCAATAACCCTGGATTGTGTGTGTGTGTTAAGTGTTCATGTGTGTGGGGAGCTGGGTAGGAGAGGGGAGCTGGGTCATGGAGGGGAGCTGGGTCGTGGAGCCTGGTCATGGAGGGGAGCTGGGTAGGGGAGCTGGGTCGTGGAGGGGAGCTGGGTCATGTAGGGGAGCTGGGTCATGGAGGGGAGCTGGGTCATGGAGGGGAGCTGGGTCATGGAGGGGAGCTGGGTCATGGAGGGGAGCTGGGTAGGGCAGCTGGGTCATGGAGGGGAGCTGGGTCATGGAGGGGAGCTGGGTCATGGAGGGGAGCTGGGTCATGGAGGGGAGCTGGGTAGGGGAGCTGGGTCATGGAGGGGAGCTGGGTAGGGCAGCTGGGTCATGGAGGGGAGCTGGGTAGGGGAGCTGGGTTATAGAGGGGAGCTGGGATAGGGGAGCTGGGTCATGGAGGGGAGCTGGGTAGGGCAGCTGGGTCATGGAGGGGAGCTGGGTCATGGAGGGGAGCTGGGTCATGGAGGGGAGCTGGGTTATGGAGGGGAGCTGGGTTATGGAGGGGAGCTGGGTCATGGAGGGGAGCTGGGTTATGGAGGGGAGCTGGGTAGGAGAGGGGAGCATGTTCTAAAAACATAGGACTAAAACAACATGTAGCAGAGCCAAGCTGATTTCCTCTCTGTCTCTCTCTCTCCTTCTCTCTCTCTCTCTCTCCCTCCTCTCTCTCTCTCCTCTCTCTCCCTTCTCCCTCTCTCTCTCTGTCTCTCTCTCTCTTTCTCTCTCTCTCTCTCCCTTCTCCTTCTCTCTCTCTCTGTCTGTCTCTCTCTCTCTCTCTCTCTCTCTCTCTCCTTCTCTCTCTCTCTGTCTGTCTCTCTCTCTCTCTCTCTCTCCTTCTCTCTCTCTCTCTCTCTCTCTCTCCAGGTGTGAGAGCAGGTTATCTGTCGATCTTGCTGCCTTAGGATCTGTTTTGCATCTTGTTGTTTTTTGGTGAGCCGAGCCAAAGGAGGAAGAACAGAGGAAGGACAGAGCGAGAGAGAGAGAGAGAGAGAGCAAAGGAGGACAGGTCACAGACCACGGTTCATGTCCTTAGACCCATTGTTATAGTCTCTCTGCGTCTCTCCCTCCATCCGTGTCTCTCTGTCGGTCTATTAGTCGTTTTAGCATCTTGTTCTCTCCTCTGCAGTTGTACAGCACGCGCACGCACATCACAGGAGGCTGGTGGCACTGTAACTGGGGAGGACGGGTTCATGGTATTGACTGGAATGGAATAAACGGAAGGCTTATCAAATACTTCAAACACACGGTTTCCGCGGTTTCCATGGTTTCCGAGGTTTCCATGGTTTCTATGTGTGTTGATGCCATTCCATTTACTCCATTCCAGCCTTTATTACGAGACGTCCTCCTCTCAGCAGCCTCCTGGGACACACACAGCCTCGTTTAACTAGCCATGTGGGGACACACACACACACAGTCTGGTTTAACTAACCATGTGGACACACACACACACACACACACACACACACACAGTCTCGTTTAACTAGCCATGTGGACACACACACACAGTCTCGTTTAACTAGCCATGTGGACACACACACACACACACACACACACACACACACACACACACACACTCTTGTTTAACTAACCATGTGGACACACACACACACAGTCTTGTTTAACTAACCATGTGGACACACACACACAGTCTTGTTTAACTAACCTTGTGGACACACACACACACAGTCTCGTTTAACTAGCCATGTGGACACACACACACACACACACACACACACACAGTCTCGTTTAACTAGCCATGTGGGGACACACACACACACACAGTCTCGTTTAACTAGCCATGTGGGGACACACACACACACACAGTCTCGTTTAACTAGCCATGTGGACACACACACACACAGTCTCGTTTAACTAACCATGTGGACACACACAGTCTTGTTTAACTAACCATGTGGGGACACACACACACACACACAGTCTTGTTTAACTAACCATGTGGACACACACACACACACAGTCTTGTTTAACTAACCTTGTGGACACACACACACACACACACACACACACACACACACACACACACACACACACACACACACACACACACACTCTTGTTTAACTAACCTTGTGGACACACACACACAGTCTTGTTTAACTAACCATGTGGACACACACACACAGTCTTGTATAACTAACCATGTGGGGACACAGTCTTGTACAGTCGTGGCCAAAAGTTTTGAGAATGACACAAATATAAATTTTCACAAAGTTTTCTGCTTCAGTGTCTTTAGATATTGTCAGATGTTACTATGGAATAGTATAATTACAAGCATTTCATAAGTTTCAAAGGGTTTTATTGACAATTACATGAAGTTTATGCAAGAGTAAATATTTGCAGTGTTGACCCTGCATTCTCAAGACCTCTGCAATCCGCCCTGGCATAGTGTCAATTATCTTCTGGGCCACATCCTGACTGATGGCAAACCATTCATTCTTGCATAATCAATGCTTGGAGTTTGTCAGAATTTGTGTGTTTTTGTTTGTCCACCCGCCTCGAGGCTTGACCACAAGTTCTCAATGAGATTAATGTCTGGGGACTTTCCGGGCCATGGACCCAAAATATTGATGTTTTGTTCCCCGAGCCACTTAGTTATTACTTTTGCCTTATGGCAAGGTGCTCCATCATGCTGGAAAAGGCATTGTTCATCACCAAACTGTTCCTGGGTGGTTGGGAGAAGTTGGTCTCGGAGGATGTGTTCAGCACCATAGTGCCCTGAAAGCTCAACACTAAAGACCCTGGGACAAAACACCTCGCTCTGCAATTGGATCCTGGACTTCCTGCCGGGCCGGCCCCAGGTGGTAAGGGTAAGTAACAACACATCCGCCACGCTGATCCTCAACACGGGGGCCCCTCAGGGGTGCGTGCTCAGTCCCCTCCTGTAGTCCGTGTTGACTCACCGTGGGGTGCAAGGACAACAACCTATCCCTCAATGTGATCAAGACATTGGAGATTATCGTGGACTACAGGAAAAGGGGGACCGAGCACGCCCCCATTCTCATCGATCCGGCTGCAGTGGAGCAGGTTCAGCGCTTCAAGTTCCTTGGCGTCCACATCACCAACAAACTAACATGGTCCAAGCACACCAAGACACTCGTGAAGAGGCCAGGTCAAAACCTATTCCCCCTCAGGAGACTGAAAAGATTTGGCCTGGGTCCTCAGATCCTCAAAAGGTTTTACAGCTGCACCATCGAGAGCATCCTGACGGGTTGTATCACTGACTGGTACGGCAACTACTCGGCCTCCTCTATAACTACTGCTACTATTATAATAATATACTGTCTATACTGTCTATACACACTATCATATATAACTACTGCTACTATTATATTAATATACTGTCTATACTGTCTATACACACTATCAAATATAACTACTGCTACTATTATAATAATATACTGTCTATACACACTATCCTATATAACTACTGTTACTATTATTATAATATACTGTCTATACACACTATCCTATATAACTACTGCTACTATTATTATAATATACTGTCTATACACACTATCCTATATAACTACTGTTACTATTATTATAATATACTGTCTATACTGTCTATACACACTATCCTATATAACTACTGCTACTATTATTATAATATACTGTCTATACACACTATCCTATATAACTACTGTTACTATTATTATAATATACTGTCTATACACACTATCCTATATAACTACTGCTACTATTATAATAATATACTGTCTATACATACTATCCTATATAACTACTGTTACTATTATTATAATATACTGTCTATACACACTATCCTATATAACTACTGCTACTATTATAATAATATACTGTCTATACATACTATCATATATAACTACTGCTACTATTATATTAATATACTGTCTATACACACTATCATATATAACTACTGTAACTATTATATTAATATACTGTCTATACATACTATCATATATAACTACTGCTACTATTATATTAATATACTGTCTATACACACTATCCTATATAACTACTGCTACTATTATAATAATATACTGTCTATACATACTATCATATATAACTACTGCTACTATTATATTAATATACTGTCTATACACACTATCATATATAACTACTGTAACTATTATATTAATATACTGTCTATACATACTATCATATATAACTACTGCTACTATTATATTAATATACTGTCTATACACACTATCCTATATAACTACTGCTACTATTATAATAATATACTGTCTATACACACTATCCTATATAACTACTGTTACTATTATAATAATATACTGTCTATACTGTCTATACACACTATCATATATTACTGCTACTATTATATTAATATACTGTCTATACTGTCTATACACACTATCATATATAACTACTGCTACTATTATAATAATATACTGTCTATACACACTATCATATATAACTACTGCTACTATTATAATAATACACTGTCTATACTGTCTATACACACTATCATATATAACTACTGCTACTATTATAATAATATACTGTCTATACACACTATCATATATAACTACTGCTACTATTATAATAATATACTGTCAATACACACTATCCTATATAACTACTGCTACTATTATAATAATATACTGTCAATACACACTATCCTATATAACTACTGCTACTATTATATTAATATACTGTCTATACACACTATCATATATAACTACTGCTACTATTATAATAATACACTGTCTATACTGTCTATACACACTATCATATATAACTACTGCTACTATTATAATAATATACTGTCTATACACACTATCCTATATAACTACTGTTACTATTATATTAATATACTGTCTATACTGTCTATACACACTATCCTATATAACTACTGCTACTATTATAATAATATGCTGTCTATACACACTATCCTCTATAACTACTGCTACTATTATAATAATATGCTGTCTATACACACTATCCTATATAACTACTGCTACTATTATAATAATATACTGTCTATACACACTATCCTATATAACTACTGCTACTATTATAATAATATACTGTCTATACACACTATCATATATAACTACTGTTACTATTATAATATACTGTCTATACTGTCTATACACACTATCATATATAACTACTGCTACTATTATAATAATATACTGTCTATACACACTATCATATATAACTACTGCTACTATTATAATAATACACTGTCTATACTGTCTATACACACTATCATATATAACTACTGCTACTATTATAATAATATACTGTCTATACACACTATCATATATAACTACTGCTACTATTATAATAATATACTGTCAATACACACTATCCTATATAACTACTGCTACTATTATAATAATATACTGTCAATACACACTATCCTATATAACTACTGCTACTATTATATTAATATACTGTCTATACACACTATCATATATAACTACTGCTACTATTATAATAATATACTGTCTATACACACTATCCTATATAACTACTGTTACTATTATATTAATATACTGTCTATACTGTCTATACACACTATCCTATATAACTACTGCTACTATTATAATAATATGCTGTCTATACACACTATCCTCTATAACTACTGCTACTATTATAATAATATGCTGTCTATACACACTATCCTCTATAACTACTGCTACTATTATAATAATATGCTGTCTATACACACTATCCTATATAACTACTGCTACTATTATAATAATATACTGTCTATACACACTATCCTATATAACTACTGCTACTATTATAATAATATACTGTCTATACACACTATCATATATAACTACTGTTACTATTATAATATACTGTCTATATTGTCTATACACACTATCATATATAACTACTGTTACTATTATAATAACACTGTCTATACTGTCTATACACACTATCCTATATAACTACTGCTACTATTATAATAATACACTGTCTATACTGTCTATACACACTATCCTATATAACTACTGCTACTATTATAATAATATACTGTCTATACTGTCTATACACACTATCATATATAACTACTGTTACTATTATAATAATATACTGTCTATACACACTATCCTATATAACTACTGTTACTATTATTATAATATACTGTCAATACACACTATCCTATATAACTACTGCTACTATTATATTAATATACTGTCAATACACACTATCCTATATAACTACTGCTACTATTATATTAATATACTGTCAATACACACTATCCTATATAACTACTGCTACTATTATAATAATATACTGTCTATACACACTATCCTATATAACTACTGTTACTATTATATTAATATACTGTCTATACACACTATCCTATATAACTACTGCTACTATTATATTAATATACTGTCTATACTGTCTATACACACTATCCTATATAACTACTGTTACTATTATAATAATATACTGTCAATACACACTAACCTCTATAACTACTGCTACTATTATAATAATATACTGTCTATACACACTATCATATATAACTACTGCTACTATTATATTAATATACTGTCTATACTGTCTATACACACTATCCTATATAACTACTGCTACTATTATAATAATACACTGTCTATACTGTCTATACACACTATCCTATATAACTACTGCTACTATTATATTAATATACTGTCTATACTGTCTATACATACTATCCTATATAACTACTGCTACTATTATAATAATATACTGTCTATACACACTATCCTATATAACTACTGCTACTATTATATTAATATACTGTCTATACACACTATCATATATAACTACTGCTACTATTATAATAATATACTGTCTATACTGTCTATACACACTATCCTATATAACTACTGCTACTATTATAATAATATACTGTCTATACACACTATCCTATATAACTACTGTTACTATTATAATAATATACTGTCTATACTGTCTATACACACTATCATATATAACTACTGCTACTATTATAATAATATACTGTCTATACACACAATCATATATAACTACTGTTACTATTATAATAATATACTGTCTATACTGTCTATACACACTATCATATATAACTACTGCTACTATTATAATAATATACTGTCTATACACACAATCATATATAACTACTGCTACTATTATAATAATACACTGTCTATACACACTATCATATATAACTACTGCTACTATTATATTAATATACTGCCTATACTGTCTATACACACTATCATATATAACTACTGCTACTATTATAATAATACACTGTCTATACTGTCTATACACACTATCCTATATAACTACTGCTACTATTATAATAATACTGTCTATACTGTCTATACACACTATCCTATATAACTACTGCTACTATTATATTAATATACTGTCTATACACACTATCATATATAACTACTGCTACTATTATAATAATATACTGTCTATACACACTATCCTATATAACTACTGCTACTATTATATTAATATACTGTCTATACTGTCTATACACACTATCCTATATAACTACTGTTACTATTATATTACTATACTGTCTATACACACTATCCTATATAACTACTGCTACTATTATATTAATATACTGTCTATACACACTATCCTATATAACTACTGCTACTATTATATTAATATACTGTCTATACACACTATCCTCTATAACTACTGCTACTATTATATTAATATACTGTCTATACACACTATCCTCTATAACTACTGCTACTATTATATTAATATACTGTCTATACTGTCTATACACACTATCCTATATAACTACTGTAACTATTATATTAACCTCTTGAACCTCTGGGGGCAGTATTTCATTTTTGGATGAAAAATGTTCCCGTTTTAAACAAGATATTTTGTCACGAAAAGATGCTCGACTATGCATATAATTGACAGCTTTGGAAAGAAAACACTATGACGTTTCCAAAACTGCAAAGATATTATCTGTGAGTGCCACAGAACTAATGCAACAGGCGAAACCAAGATGAAAGTTCATACAGGAAGTGAGCCAGATTTTGGAGGCGCTGTGTTCCAATGTCTCCTTATATGGCTGTGAACGAGCAAGGAATGAGCCTACACTTTCTGTTGTTTCCCCAAGGTGTTTGCAGCATTGTGAAATATTTGTAGGCATATCATTGGAAAATTGACCATAAGAGACTACATTTACCAGGTGTCCGCTCTGTGTCCTCCGTCAAAACTATTGCGTAATCTCCAGGTGCAGGCATTTTTCCATTTTGAACAGAGGCGAAACCAAACTGCAACGAGTGATTTATCATCGAATAGATATGTGAAATTATTGGATTATGTTTGCATTGTTTTTTAAATGTATTGCTTAACTGTTGGAGCACAAGGATTTCACTGCACCTGCGATAACATCTGCAAATCTGTACACGCGACCAATACATTTGATTTGATCTGACTGACGCACACAAACTTTGCAGGGATATGGATAGCATTGAAGTGATTATGAAGCAATATGACTGGCTGATTTATGAATGTGTTTATGAAGTCTCTGTTCTCGTTGAGGAGCATCACACACAGTAACTGCTGACAGGGGATCTGTTGGTGTGGGGGGAGAAACACCCACCCCGGGTGCTGCTGTGGGGGGAGAAACACCCACCCCGGGTGCTGCTGTGGGGGGAGAAACACCCACTCCGGGTGCTGCTGTGGGGGGAGAAACACCCACCCCGGGTGCTGCTGTGTGGGGAGAAACACCCACCCCGGGTGCTGCTGTGTGGGGAGAAACACCCACTCCGGGTGCTGCTGTGGGGGGAGAAACACCCACCCCAGGTGCTGCTGTGGGGGGAGAAACACCCACCCCGGGTGCTGCTGTGGGGGGAGAAACACCCACCCCGGGTGCTGCTGTGGGGGGAGAAACACCCACCCCGGGTGCTGCTGTGGGGGGAGAAACACCCACCCCGGGTGCTGCTGTGTGGGGAGAAACACCCACCCGGGTGCTGCTGTGTGGGGAGAAACACCCACTCCGGGTGCTGCTGTGGGGGGAGAAACACCCACCCCGGGTGCTGCTGTGTGGGGAGAAACACCCACTCCGGGTGCTGCTGTGGGGGAGAAACACCCACCCCGGGTGCTGCTGTGGGGGAGAAACACCCACCCCGGGTGCTGCTGTGGGGAGAAACACCCACCCCGGGTGCTGCTGTGGGGGAGAAACACCCACCCCGGGTGCTGCTGTGGGGGAGAAACACCCACCCCAGGTGCTGCTGTGGGGGGAGAAACACCCACCCCAGGTGCTGCTGTGGGGGGAGAAACACCCACCCCAGGTGCTGCTGTGGGGGAGAAACACCCACCCCGGGTGCTGCTGTGGGGGAGAAACACCCACACCGGGTGATGCTGTGGGGGGGGAGAAACACCCACACCGGGTGCTGCTGTGGGGGGAGAAACACCCACCCCGGGTGCTGCTGTGGGGAGAAACACCCACCCACCCCAGGGTGCTGCTGTGGGGGGGGAGAAACACCCACTCTGCGGGTGCTGCTGTGTGGGGAGAAACACCCACTCCGGGTGCTGCTGGGTGCTGCTGGGGGGAGAAACACCCACTCCGGGTGCTGCTGTGGGGGAGAAACACCCACCCGGGCTGCTGCTGTGTGGGGAGAAACACCCACTCCGGGTGCTGCTGTGTGGGGATGGGCTGCTGTGGGGAGAAACACCCACCCCGGGTGCTGCTGGGTGCTGCTGTGGGGGGAGAAACACCCACCCGGGTGCTGCTGTGGGGGAGAAACACCCACCCCGGGTGCTGCTGTGGGGGGAGAAACACCCACCCCGGGTGCTGCTGTGTGGGGAGAAACACCCACACCCACCCCGGTGCTGCTGTGGGGGATAAACACCCACCCCGGGTGCTGCTGGTAGAAACACCCAGTGCTGCTGTGGGGGAGGCTATACCCACCCCGGGTGCTATGTACGGGAGAAACACAGAGGGTGCTGCTGTGGAGACTATATACCCAGGGTGCTGCTGTGGGGGGACACCCACCCCGGTGCTGCTGTGGGGGAGAAACACCCAGTGCTGCTGTGGGGGCTAAATACAGGGTGCTATGCTGGGGAGAAACACCCACCCCGGGTGCTGTGGGAGAAACACCCACCCCGGGTGCTGCTGTGGGGGAAACACCCACTCCGGGTGCTGCTGTGGGACACCCACCCCGGGTGCTGCTGTGGGGGGAAACACCCACCCCAGGTGCTCTGTGGGGCTATATACAGGGTGCTGCTGTGTGGGGGTGTCAATGTGGGGAGGCTATATACAGGGTGCTGCTGTGTACAGAGTCACCCACCCCGGGTGCTGCTGTGGGGGAGATACCCACCCCAGGTGCTGCTGTGGTGGGGAGAAACACCCACCCCAGGTGCTGCTGTGGGGAGAAAGTCAATGTGGAGGGAGAAACAGACCCCAGGTGCTAGTGTGGGGGAATCACCCATTTCTGGGTGGGGATGCTGCTGTGGGGGAGAAATAGTACAGAGTCTGGGTGTCTGTGGAGGCCTATAACAGGGTAATGTCTCTGCATCTCCATTTAGTCAATGGAGTCCAAGACTATATACAGGGTATTTAGAATTTTAGAGTCAATTTAGAATTTTAGAATTTAGAATGAAAGGATTTTAGAATTTTAGGACCCCTGCAGGTATAAAAAAAATAAACTGGTTGAGAGAATGCCAAGAGTGTGTGAAGCTGTCATCACAGCAAAGGCTGGCTAGAATCTCAAAAATACAATATACTTTGATTTGTTTAAAACTTTTTGGAGTCAATGTGGAGGCCATATTTGCTATTTCATAGTTTTGATAGTTTCACTGTTATTCTATTATAAAATATTTGAAAAATGAGTAGGTGTCCAAACTATACTGTGTGGTAAGGAAGACAAAATAACAATGTGGAGGCTATATACAGGGTATTACGGTACAGAGTCAATGTGGAGGCTATATACAGGGTATTACGGTACAGAGTCAATGTGGAGGCTATATACAGGGTATTACGGTACAGAGTCAATGTGGAGGCTATATACAGGGTATTACGGTACAGAGTCAATGTGGAGGCTATATACAGGGTATTACGGTACAGAGTCAATGTGGAGACTATATACAGGGTATTACGGTACAGAGTCAATGTGGAGACTATATACAGGGTATTACGGTACAGAGTCAATGTGGAGACTATATACAGGGTATTACAGTACAGAGTCAATGTGGAGGCTATATACAGGGTATTACGGTACAGAGACAATGTGGAGGCTATATACAGGGTATTACGGTACAGAGTCAATTTGACTATATACAGGGTATTACGGTACAGAGTCAATGTGGAGACTATATACAGGGTAACGGTACAGAATCAATGTGGAGACTATATACAGGGTGTTACGGTACAGAGTCAATGTGGAGACTATACAGGGTATTACGGTACAGAGTCAATGTGGAGGCTATATACAGGGTATTACGGTACAGAGTCAATGTGGAGACTATATACAGGGAATTGCCAGTACAGAGTCAATGTGGAGACTATATACAGGGTATTAAAAGAGTCAAATGTGGATCAAATACAAATATTATTTGGTCAGAGTCACACATGGTTAGACTATATACAGGGTATTATGGTACAGAGTCAATGTGGAGGCTATATACAGGGTATTACGGTACAGAGTCAATGCGGAGACTATATACAGGGTATTACCAGAACTATGTGGAGGCTATATACAGGTTATTATGGTACAGAGTCAATGTGGAGGCTATATACAGGGATTATGGTACAGAGTCAATGTGGAGACTATATACAGGGTATTACAGTACAGAGTCAATGTGGAGACTATATACAGGGTGTTACGGTACAGAGTCAATGTGGAGACTATGTACAGGGTATTACGGTACAGAGTCAATGTGGAGGCTATATACAGGTTATTATGGTACAGAGTCAATGTGGAGGCTATATACAGGGTATGACAGTACAGAGTCAATGTGTTGACTATATACAGGGTATTACGGTACAGAGTCAATGTGGAGACTATATACAGGGTATGACAGTACAGAGTCAATGTGGAGACTATATACAGGGTATGACAGTACAGAGTCAATGTGGAGACTATATACAGGGTATTACGGTACATAGTCAATGAGGAGACTATATACAGGGTATTACAGTACATAATCAATGTGGAGGCTATATACAGGGTATTACGGTACAGAGTCAATGTGGAGGCTATATACAGGGTATTACGGTACAGAGTCAATGTGGAGGCTATATACAGGGCCTTCCTGTAACAATCAATGTGGAGGCTATATACAGGGTATTACGGTACAGAGTCAATTTGGAGGCTATATACAGGGTATTACGGTACAGAGTCAATGAGGAGGCTATATACAGGGTATTACGGTACAGAGTCAATGAGGAGGCTATATACAGGCTATTGCGGTACAGAGTCAATGTGGAGGCTATATACAGGGTATTACGGTAGAGTCAATGTGGAGGCTATATACAGAGTATTACGGTACAGAGTCAATGTGGAGGCTATATACAGGGGCTGCCGGTACCGAATCAATGTGGAGGCTATATACAGGGTATTACGGTACAGAGTCAATTTGGAGGCTATATACAGGGTATTACGGTACAGAGTCAATGTCGAGGCTATATACAGGGGGAACCGTTCCGAATCAATGTGGAGGCTATATACAGGGGTACCGTACAGAGTCAATGAGGAGGCTATATACAGGGGTGCCGGTACAGAGTCAATGTGGAGGCTATATACAGGGGTGACCGGTACAGAGTCAATGTGGAGGCTATATACAGGAGGTGCCAGTACAGAGTCAATGTGGAGGCTATATACAGGAGGTGCCAGTACAGAGTCAATGTGGAGGCTATATACAGGGTGTTACGGTACAGAGTCAATGTGGAGGCTATATACAGGGTATTACGGTACAGAGTCAATGTGGAGGCTATATACAGGGGGTACCGGTACCGAATCAATGTGGAGGCTATATACAGGGTATTACGGTACAGAGTCAATGTGGAGGCTATATACAGGGTTGCCGGTACCGAATCAATGTGGAGGCTATATACAGGGTATTACGGAACAGAGTCAATTTGGAGGCTATATACAGGGTATTACGGTACAGAGTCAACGAGGAGGCTATATACAGGGTATTACGGTACAGAGTCAATGTGGAGGCTATATACAGGGGGTACCGGTACAGAGTTAATGTGGAGGCTATATACAGGGGGTACCGGTACAGAGTCAATGTGGAGGCTATATACAGGGTATTACGGTAGAGTCAATGTGGAAGCTATATACAGGGTATTACGGTAGAGTCAATGTGGAGGCTATATACAGGGTATTACGGTAGAGTCAATGTGGAGGCTATATACAGGGTATTACGGTAGAGTCAATGTGGAGGCTATATACAGGGTATTACGGTAGAGTCAATGTGGAGGCTATATACAGGGTATTACGGTAGAGTCAATGTGGAGGCTATATACAGGGTATTACGGTAGAGTCAATGTGGAGGCTATATACAGGGTATTACGGTAGAGTCAATGTGGAGGCTATATACAGGGTATTACGGTAGAGTCAACGTGGAGGCTATATACAGGGGGGTACCGGTACCGAATCAATGTGCGGGGGTACAGGTTAGTTGAGGTAATTTGTACATGTAGGTGGGGGTGAAGTGACTGCATAGATAATAAACAGCGAGTAGCAGCAGTTTACAAACAAAGGAGGGGGTCAATTTAAATAGTCCGGGTGGCCATTTGATTCATTGTTCAGCAGTCTTGTGGCTTGGGGGTAGAAGCTGTTAAGGAGCTTTTTGGACCTAGACTTGGCACTCCGGTACCACTTGCCGTGCGGTAGCAGAGAGGACAGTCTATGACTAGGGTGACTGGAGTCTTTGACAATTTTTTGGGCCTTCCTCTGACACAGATTAGTGTGTATATATATATATATTTTTTTTTTTAACCTTTATTTAACTAGGCAAGTCAGTTAAGAACAAATTATTATTTTCAATGACAGCCTAGGAACAGTGGGTTAACTGCCTGTTCAGGGGCAGAACGACAGAGTTGTACCTTGTCAGCTCGGGGATTTGAACTTGCAACCTTCCGGTTACTAGTCCAACGCTCAAACCACTAGGCTACCCTAGGTCCTGGATGGCAGGAAGCTCGGCCCCGGTGATGTACTGGGCCGTAAGCACTACCCTCTGTAGTGTGATTGGAGGCTGAGCAGTTGCCATACCAGGCGGTGATGCATCCAGTCAGGATGCTCTCGATGTTGCAGCAGTATAACTTTGAGGATCTGGGCACCCATGACACATCTTTTGAGTCTCCTGAGGGGGAAAAGGCTTTGTCTTGCCATCTTCACGACTGTCTTGGAGTGCTTGGACCCTGATAGTTTGTTGGTGATGTGGACGCCAAAGAACCTTAAACTCTCAACCCGCTCCACTTCAGTCCAGTCGGGGTTAATGGGGGCCTGTTCGGCCCTCCTTTTCCTGTAGTCCACGATCAGCTCCTTCGTCTTGATCGTGTTGAGGGAGAGGTTGTTGTCCTGGTACCACACTGCCAGTTCTCTGACCTCCTCCCTATAGGCTGTCTCATTGTTGTCTGTAATCAGGCCTACCACTGTTGTGTCATCAGCAAACTTAATAGTGGTGTTGGAATCGTGTTTGAACAGGGAATACAGGAGGGGACTAAGTACTCACCCCTGATGGGCCCCAGTGTTAAAGATCAGCGTGGCAGATGTGCCTACCCTTACCACCTGGGGGCTGCCTGTCAGGGAGTCAGGATCCAGTTGCAGAGGGAGGTGATTAGTCCCAGGATCCTTAGCTTAGTGATGAGCTTTGAGGGCACTATGGTGTTGAACACTGAGCTGTAGTCAACGAATAGCATTCTCACACCGGTGTTCCTTTTGTCCAGGTGGGAAAGGGAGGTGTGGATTGCGATTGAGATTGCATCATCTGTGAATCTGTTGGGGCGGTATGCAAATTGGAGTGGGTCTAGGGTTTCTGGGATATTGGTGTTGATGTGAGCTATGACCAGCCTTTCAACACACTTCATGGCTACAGACGTGAGAGCTACAGGTCTGTAGTCATTTAGGCAGGTTACCTTTGCTTTCTTGGGTACAGGGACTATGGTGGTCTGCTTGAAACATGTTGGTATTACAGGCTGGTCTAGAAGGAAAATAAACGCACACCTATTTAGGCGAGGTGCTGGCTAGCGGAGTAGAAAGCTTGAAAATAAAAGAGGGCCGCACACTCTAGGAGCTCAGAAAATTGAATTGCCAAGCTGTCTTCATCAGGGTATAATCACAAACACTGCGGGATGACTCGTTTATATAGTGTCAAAAGACACAGGTGTCTGTAATAATGGCCAAGAGTGTCCTAATATCATTGGTTAATTATCGAATATTAAAATGTCATACAAAGAACAGCATATAAACAACAAATGGATAACATACGATCATAGATTAATTTGACTACACAAGCTTACAAACAATTACAATGGCAAAGTCACAAGAATGGCTTCAGATCAAAGTCTACGTTGAGACTGAAGGGAGCAAGGGTCTTACATTTACATTTAAGTCATTTAGCAGACGCTCTTATCCAGAGCGACTTACAAAATTGGTGCATTCACCTTATGACATCCAGTGGAACAGTCACTTTACGAAAGATCCAGGCAGCCTCTCGTTTAGAGGGTTGAACGTTCCAGTCAAGACACCAGTCAAGACACCAGTCAAGACACCTGTCAAGACACCTGTCAAGACACCTGTCAAGACACCAGTCAAGACACCAGTAAAGACACCAGTAAAGACACCAGTCAAGACACCAGTCAAGACACCAGTCAAGACACCAGTCAAGACACCAGTCAAGACACCAGTAAAGACACCAGTCAAGACACCAGTCAAGACACCAGTCAAGACACCAGTCAAGACACCAGTCAAGACACCAGTCAAGACACCAGTCAAGACACCAGTCAAGACACCAGTCAAGACACCAGTCAAGACACCAGTCAAGACACCAGTCAAGACACCAGTCAAGACACCAGTCAAGACACCAGTCAAGACACCAGTCAAGACACCAGTCAAGACACCAGTAAAGACACCAGTCAAGACACCAGTCAAGACACCTGTCAAGACACCAGTAAAGACACCAGTCAAGACACCTGTAAAGACACCAGTAAAGACACCAGTAAAGACACCAGTCAAGACACCAGTCAAGACACCTGTAAAGACACCAGTCAAGACACCAGTCAAGACACCAGTCAAGACACCAGTCAAGACACCAGTCAAGACACCAGTCACAGCCACCAGTCAAGACACCAGTCAAGACACCAGTAAAGACACCAGTCAAGACACCTGTCAAGACACCTGTCAAGACACCAGTCAAGACACCTGCCAGTAGGTCCGCGCTCCGAGTACAAATTTAAATATCAAATAAATTCTTGACACCAGACAAAACATATTTCATACAGCCTTATTTTGAGTACCTGGTTCTACCCCAAAGCTCCTGGTTTTACAAGCCACATCAGGTCAGCAACTCACATTATGCAGGCGGGTAAAAGTGATGTATAATTCCAATTAGAATATTTCCAGTTAACGGATTGGATAAGTTTAGAAATTAGCCAATCAAGAACATTTCTGTGTATTTGGTCAAACTCATTTCGACCAAACAGGAAATACTTTTCTGTTCCAACCCAACACTAACACACTTGATTCGACCAATCACCAATCCAGGTCAGATCGGGTAACTGTCCCTCTGAGGCTAAGAGAAGACACAGTCAAGACACACCACACACACACACACACACACACACACACACACACACACACACACACACACACACACACACACACAGTACACACACACACACACACACACACACACACACACACACACACACACACACACACACACACACACACACACACACACACACACACAGTATTGTGTGCAGGGTGCAGACACAGCCTATAGAAAAACACATCTGTGATGCTGACTGCTGATAAGGTGTTCTAGATCTCTCTAGTCTCTTGTCTGACCAGGAAGAGAGTTAAAAATATAACTCCAGGAGAGGAAGTTATTGTATGATGGTAGCATGGGAGCAGGAGAGGAGGGAGGAGGAGAGGAGGGAGGAGGAGAGGAAGTTATTGTATGGTGGTAGCATGGGAGCAGGAGAGAGGAGGGAGAGGAGGAGAGGATAGTTAGAAATTGTCATGGTGGTAGCATGGGAGCAGGAGAGGAGGGAGGAGGAGAGGAGGGCAGGAGGAGAGGAAGTTATTGTATGGTGGTAGCATGGGAGCAGGAGAGGAGGTTAGGAGGAGAGGAAGTTATTGTATGGTGGTAGCATGGGAGCAGGAGAGGAGGGAGGAGGAGGAGGAGGGAGGAGGAGAGGAAGTTATTGTATGGTGGTAGCATGGGAGCAGGAGAGGAGGGAGGAGGAGAGGAGGGAGGAGGAGAGGAAGTTATTGTATGGTGGTAGCATGGGAGCAGGAGAGGAGGGAGGAGGAGAGGAGGGAGGGGGAAGATATTATTGCACCCATAGCATGGGTGAGGAGGTTAGTATAGGAAGCATAGTGTGGGTGAGGAGGTTAGTATAGGAAGCATAGTGTGGGTGAGGAGGGTACTTTAGGTTACATAGTGTGGGTGAGGAGGGCACTTTAGGTTATATAGTGTGGGTGAGGAGGGAACTTTAGGTTATATAGTGTGGGGGAGGAGGTTAGTATAGGAAGCATAGTGTGGGTGAGGAGGGTACTTTAGGTTACATAGTGTGGGTGAGGAGGGCACTTTAGGTTATATAGTGTGGGGGAGGAGGTTAGTATAGGAAGCATAGTGTGGGTGAGGAGGTTAGTATAGGTTATATAGTGTGGGTGAGGAGGGCACTTTAGGTTATATAGTGTGGGTGAGGAGGGTACTTTAGGTTATATAGTGTGGGTGAGGAGGTTAGTATAGGTGGCATAGTGTGGGTGAGGAGGTTAGTATAGGTTATATAGTGTGGGTGAGGAGGGTACTTTAGGTTATATAGTGTGGGTGAGGAGGTTAGTATAGGAAGCATAGTGTGGGTGAGGAGGTTAGTATAGGAAGCATAGTGTGGGTGAGGAGGGTACTTTAGGTTACATAGTGTGGGTGAGGAGGGCACTTTAGGTTATATAGTGTGGGTGAGGAGGTTAGTATAGGTAGCATAGTGTGGGTGAGGAGGTTAGTATAGGAAGCATAGTGTGGGTGAGGAGGGTACTTTAGGTTACATAGTGTGGGTGAGGAGGGTACTTTAGGTTATATAGTGTGGGTGAGGAGGTTAGTATAGGTTATATAGTGTGGGTGAGGAGGGTACTTTAGGTTATATAGTGTGGGTGAGGAGGGTACTTTAGGTTATATAGTGTGGGTGAGGAGGTTAGTATAGGTAGCATAGTGTGGGTGAGGAGGTTAGTATAGGTTATATAGTGTGGGTGAGGAGGTTAGGTTATAGGTTATATAGGTGTGGGTGAGGAGGTTACTTTAGGTTATATAGTGTGGGTGAGGAGGGTACTTTAGGTTACATAGTGTGGGTGAGGAGGTTAGTATAGGTGGCATAGTGTGGGTGAGGAGGGCACTAGGTGGTTATATAGTGTGGGTGAGGAGGTTAGTATAGGAAGCATAGTGTGGGTGAGGAGGTTAGTATAGGTTACATAGTGTGGGTGAGGAGGGTACTTTAGGTTATATAGTGTGGGTGAGGAGGTTAGTGTGGGTGAGGAGGTTACATAGTGTGGGTGAGGAGGGTACTTTAGGTTATATAGTGGGGTGAGGAGGTTAGTATAGGAAGCATATAGGAAGGTTACATAGTGTGGGTGAGGAGGGCACTTTAGGTTATATAGTGTGGGGGAGGAGGTTAGTATAGGTGGCATAGTGTGGGTGAGGAGGTTAGTATAGGTTAGCATAGTGTGGGTGAGGAGGGTTACATTAGGTTATATAGTGTGGGTGAGGAGGGTACTTTAGGTTATATAGTGTGGGTGAGGAGGGTTAGTATAGGAAGCATAGTGTGGGTGAGGAGGTTAGTATAGGTTACATAGTGTGGAGGGTACTTTAGGTTATATAGTGTGGGTGAGGAGGGTACTTTAGGTTATATAGTGTGGGTGAGGAGGTTAGTATAGGAAGCATAGTGTGGGTGAGGAGGTTAGTATAGGAAGCATAGTGTGGGTGAGGAGGTTAGTATAGGAAGCATAGTGTGGGTGAGGAGGGTACTTTAGGTTATATAGTGTGGGTGAGGAGGTTAGTATAGGAAGCATAGTGTGGGTGAGGAGGGTACTTTAGGTTACATAGTGTGGGTGAGGAGGGTACTTTAGGTTACATAGTGTGGGTGAGGAGGGTACTTTAGGTTATATAGTGTGGGTGAGGAGGGTACTTTAGGTTATATAGTGTGGGTGAGGAGGTTAGGTATATAGTGTGGGTGAAGGAGGGTATAGTGTGGGGGGTGAGGAGGTTAGTATAGGAAGCATAGTGTGGGGAGGAGGTTAGTATAGGAAGTGTGGGTGAGGAGGTTACATAGTGTGGGGAGGAGGGTACTTTAGGTTACATAGTGTGGGTGAGGAGGGTACTTTAGGTTATATAGTGTGGGTGAGGAGGGTACTTTAGGTTATATAGTGTGGGTGAGGAGGGTACTTTAGGTTATATAGTGTGGGTGAGGAGGGTACTTTAGGTTACATAGTGTGGGTGAGGAGGGTACTTTAGGTTATATAGTGTGGGTGAGGAGGTTAGTATAGGAAGCATAGTGTGGGTGAGGAGGTTAGTATAGGTTACATAGTGTGGGTGAGGAGGGTACTTTAGGTTATATAGTGTGGGTGAGGAGGGTACTTTAGGTTATATAGTGTGGGTGAGGAGGTTAGTATAGGAAGCATAGTGTGGGTGAGGAGGTTAGGTATAGGAAGAGGGTATAGTGTGGGTGAGGAGGGCACTTTAGGTTATATAGTGTGGGGAGGAGGTTAGTATAGGAAGCATAGTGTGGGTGAGGAGGTTAGTATAGGAAGCATAGTGTGGGTGAGGAGGGTACTTTAGGTTACATAGTGTGGGTGAGGAGGGTAGTTTAGGAGGTTATATAGTGTGGGTGAGGAGGGTACTTTAGGTTATATAGTGTGGGTGAGGAGGTTAGTATAGGAAGCATAGTGTGGGGAGGAGGTTAGTATAGGAAGCATAGTGTGGGGGAGGAGGGTAGTATAGGAAGCATAGTGTGGGTGAGGAGGGTACTTTAGGTTATATAGTGTGGGTGAGGAGGGTACTTTGGGATTTAGGTTATATAGTGTGGGTGAGGAGGGTACTTTAGGTTATATAGTGTGGGTGAGGAGGGTACTTTAGGTTATATAGTGTGGGTGAGGAGGGTACTTTAGGTTACATAGTGTGGGTGAGGAGGTTACTTTAGGTGACATAGTGTGGGTGAGGAGGGTACTTTAGGTTACATAGTGTGGGTGAGGAGGGTACTTTAGGTTATATAGTGTGGGTGAGGAGGGTACTTTAGGTTACATAGTGTGGGTGAGGAGGGTACTTTAGGTTACATAGTGTGGGTGAGGAGGGTACTTTAGGTTATATAGTGTGGGTGAGGAGGGTACTTTAGGTTATATAGTGTGGGTGAGGAGGGTACTTTAGGTTACATAGTGTGGGTGAGGAGGGTACTTTAGGTTATATAGTGTGGGTGAGGAGGGTACTTTAGGTTATATAGTGTGGGTGAGGAGGGTAGGAGGTTTAGGTTACATAGTGTGGGTGAGGAGGGTACTTTAGGTTACATAGTGTGGGTGAGGAGGGTACTTTAGGTTACATAGTGTGGGTGAGGAGGCTACTTTAGGTGGCATAGTGTGGGTGGAGGAGGAGGGTACTTTTTAGGTTACATAGTGTGGGTGAGGAGGGTACTTTAGGTGGCATAGTGTGGGTGAGGAGGGTACTTTAGGTTATATAGTGTGGGTGAGGAGGGTACTTTAGGTTACATAGTGTGGGGGAGGAGGGTACTTTAGGGTGATATAGTGTGGGTGAGGAGGGTACTTTAGGTTACATAGTGTGGGTGAGGAGGGTACTTTAGGTTATATAGTGTGGGTGAGGAGGTTAGTATAGGAAGCATAGTGTGGGTGAGGAGGGTACTTTAGGTTACATAGTGTGGGTGAGGAGGGTACTTTAGGTTATATAGTGTGGGTGAGGAGGGTACTTTAGGTTATATAGTGTGGGTGAGGAGGGTACTTTAGGTTACATAGTGTGGGTGAGGAGGGTACTTTAGGTTATATAGTGTGGGTGAGGAGGGTACTTTAGGTTACATAGTGTGGGTGAGGAGGGTACTTTAGGTTACATAGTGTGGGTGAGGAGGGTACTTTAGGTTACATAGTGTGGGTGAGGAGGGTACTTTAGGTGGCATAGTGTGGGTGAGGAGGGTACTTTAGGTTACATAGTGTGGGTGAGGAGGTACTTTAGGTGGCATAGTGTGGGTGAGGAGGTTAGTATAGGTGCATAGTGTGGGTGAGGTTATATAGTGTGGGTGAGGAGGGTACTTTAGGTTATATAGTGTGGGTGAGGAGGGTACTTTAGGTTATATAGTGTGGGTGAGGAGGTTTAGTATAGGAAGCATAGTGTGGGTGAGGAGGTTAGTATAGGAAGCATAGTGTGGGTGAGGAGGGTACTTTAGGTTACATAGTGTGGGTGAGGAGGGCACTTTAGGTTATATAGTGTGGGTGAGGAGGTTAGTATAGGTGGCATAGTGTGGGTGAGGAGGTTAGTATAGGAAGCATAGTGTGGGTGAGGAGGGCACTTTAGGTTACATAGTGTGGGTGAGGAGGGCACTTTAGGTTATATAGTGTGGGGAGGAGGTTAGTATAGGAAGCATAGTGTGGGTGAGGAGGTTAGTATAGGTTATATAGTGTGGGTGAGGAGGGTACTTTAGGTTATATAGTGTGGGTGAGGAGGGTACTTTAGGTTACATAGTGTGGGTGAGGTTACTTTAGGTGGCATAGTGTGGGTGAGGAGGTTAGTATAGGTGGCATAGTGTGGGTGAGGAGGTTAGTATAGGTTATACAGTGTGGGTGAGGAGGGTACTTTAGGTTATATAGTGTGGGTGAGGAGGGTACTTTTAGGTTACATAGTGTGGGTGAGGAGGTTAGTATAGGTGGCATAGTGTGGGTGAGGAGGTTAGTATAGGTGGCATAGTGTGGGTGAGGAGTTTAGTATAGGAAGCATAGTGTGGGTGAGGAGGTTAGTATAGGTTACATAGTGTGGGTGAGGAGGGTACTTTAGGTTATATAGTGTGGGTGGGAGGTTAGTATAGGAAGCATAGTGTGGGTGAGGAGGGTACTTTAGGTTATATAGTGGGGGTGAGGAGGTTAGTATAGGAAGCATAGTGTGGGTGAGGAGGGCACTTTAGGTTATATAGTGTGGGGAGGAGGTTAGTATAGGTGGCATAGTGTGGGTGAGGAGGTTAGTATAGGTTACATAGTGTGGGTGAGGAGGTTAGTATAGGTTACATAGTGTGGGTGAGGAGGGTACTTTAGGTTATATAGTGTGGGTGAGGAGGTTAGTATAGGTAGCATAGTGTGGGTGAGGAGGTTAGTATAGGTTATATAGTGTGGGTGAGGAGGGTACTTTAGGTTATATAGTGTGGGTGAGGAGGGTACTTTAGGTTATATAGTGTGGGTGAGGAGGTTAGTATAGGAAGCATAGTGTGGGTGAGGAGGTTAGTATAGGTTACATAGTGTGGGTGAGGAGGGCACTTTAGGTTATATAGTGTGGGGGAGGAGGTTAGTATAGGAAGCATAGTGTGGGTGAGGAGGTTAGTATAGGAAGCATAGTGTGGGTGAGGAGGGTACTTTAGGTTACATAGTGTGGGTGAGGAGGGTACTTTAGGTTATATAGTGTGGGTGAGGAGGGTACTTTAGGTTATATAGTGTGGGTGAGGAGGTTAGTATAGGAAGCATAGTGTGGGTGAGGAGGTTAGTATAGGAAGCATAGTGTGGGTGAGGAGGTTAGTATAGGTTATATAGTGTGGGTGAGGAGGGTACTTTAGGTTATATAGTGTGGGTGAGGAGGGTACTTTAGGTTATATAGTGTGGGTGAGGAGGGTACTTTAGGTTATATAGTGTGGGTGAGGAGGGTACTTTAGGTTATATAGTGTGGGTGAGGAGGGTACTTTAGGTTACATAGTGTGGGGGAGGAGGGTACTTTAGGTTATATAGTGTGGGTGAGGAGGGTACTTTAGGTTATATAGTGTGGGTGAGGAGGGTACTTTAGGTTACATAGTGTGGGTGAGGAGGGTACTTTAGGTGGCATAGTGTGGGTGAGGAGGGTACTTTAGGTTACATAGTGTGGGTGAGGAGGGTACTTTAGGTTATAGTGTGGGTGAGGAGGGTACTTTAGGTTATATAGTGTGGGTGAGGAGGGTACTTTAGGTTATATAGTGTGGGTGAGGAGGGTACTTTAGGTTACATAGTGTGGGTGAGGAGGGTACTTTAGGTTACATAGTGTGGGTGAGGAGGTTAGTATAGGTGGCATAGTGTGGGTGAGGAGGTTAGTATAGGAAGCATAGTGTGGGTGAGGAGGTTAGTATAGGTTATATAGTGTGGGTGAGGAGGGTACTTTAGGTTATATAGTGTGGGTGAGGAGGGTACTTTAGGTTACATAGTGTGGGTGAGGAGGTTAGTATAGGTGCATAGTGTGGGTGAGGAGGGTACTTTAGGTTATATAGTGTGGGTGAGGAGGTTAGTATAGGTAGCATAGTGTGGGTGAGGAGGTTAGTATAGGTTATATAGTGTGGGTGAGGAGGGTACTTTAGGTTATATAGTGTGGGTGAGGAGGTTAGTATAGGAAGCATAGTGTGGGTGAGGAGGGTACTTTAGGTTATATAGTGTGGGTGAGGAGGGTAGTATAGGTTACATAGTGTGGGTGAGGAGGGTACTTTAGGTTATATAGTGTGGGTGAGGAGGTTAGTATAGGTAGCATAGTGTGGGTGAGGAGGTTAGTATAGGTAGCATAGTGTGGGTGAGGAGGGTACTTTAGGTTATATAGTGTGGGTGAGGAGGGTACTTTAGGTTATATAGTGTGGGTGAGGAGGTTAGTATAGGAAGCATAGTGTGGGTGAGGAGGTTAGTATAGGTAGCATAGTGTGGGTGAGGAGGGTACTTTAGGTTATATAGTGTGGGTGAGGAGGTTAGTATAGGAAGCATAGTGTGGGTGAGGAGGTTAGTATAGGAAGCATAGTGTGGGTGAGGAGGGTAGTATAGGTTGCATAGTGTGGGTGAGGAGGGTAGTTTAGGTTATATAGTGTGGGTGAGGAGGGTACTTTAGGTTATATAGTGTGGGTGAGGAGGTTAGTATAGGAAGCATAGTGTGGGGGAGGAGGTTAGTATAGGTAGCATAGTGTGGGTGAGGAGGTTAGTATAGGTTATATAGTGTGGGTGAGGAGGGCACTTTAGGTTATATAGTGTGGGTGAGGAGGTTAGTATAGGTTGCATAGTGTGGGGGAGGAGGGTACTTTAGGTTATATAGTGTGGGTGAGGAGGGTACTTTAGGTTATATAGTGTGGGTGAGGAGGGTACTTTAGGTTACATAGTGTGGGTGAGGAGGGTACTTTAGGTGACATAGTGTGGGTGAGGAGGGTACTTTAGGTTACATAGTGTGGGTGAGGAGGGTACTTTAGGTTACATAGTGTGGGTGAGGAGGGTACTTTAGGTGGCATAGTGTGGGTGAGGAGGGTACTTTAGGTTATATAGTGTGGGTGAGGAGGGTACTTTAGGTTATATAGTGTGGGTGAGGAGGGTACTTTAGGTTACATAGTGTGGGTGAGGAAGTTAGTGTCTGGTCTGTTTCAAAGCATCTATAGAAGATCAGTAGAGCACTCAGGGTTTAGACAGAGACCACAAAACAGTGTTCTCATCCTTGACACCTCTCTCTCTCTCTCTAGTGTTCTCACAGCATAGACAACCATGAACCCCCCCCCCCTCCCTCCGTCTCCACACACCCCAACGGTCTCCTAAAGAACACCCCAGTCAAAACACGAGGGTCTCAGCTGACAGGGGAGGGGCACGCAGCAGTGCAGAGAGTTTCTATCGCTGCGGACATGGATGACCCCCCAAACACACACAAAGCTCCTGTATATTCACACGCTGGTCTGTGCCACCCCAGTCGTTAATCAAAACTGCTAGGGAGGGGGGCGTCCCCCTACTCAACACTCACGGTAGAGGAAACTCGATTCTTGAGACGTCATAAGGTTACTGCACTTATGAGCTAGAGACCAGAGGGCGAGACACAGAAAGAGGGAGCTTTAATGCTTATTTATTTTCCCTTGTGTACTTTAACCATTTGTACATCGTTACAACACTGTATATAAAAATAATATGACATTTGTAATGTCTTTATTCTTTGGGAACTTTTGTGAGTGTAATGTTTACTGTTCATTTTTATTGTTTATTTCACTTTTGTATATTATCTACTTCACTTGCTTTGTCAATGTTAACACATGTTGGATTGAGAGAGACAGAGAGAGAGAGAGACAGAGAAAGAAAGAGAGACACAGACAGAGAGACAGACAGAGGGACAGACACACAGAGACAGAGAAAGACAGACAGGAGAGACACAGACAGAGGACAGGGACACACAGAGACAGAGAAAGACAGACAGGAGAGACACAGACAGAGAGACAGACAGAGGGACAGACACACAGAGACAGAGAAAGACAGACAGGAGAGACACAGACAGAGAGACAGACACACAGAGACAGAGAAAGACAGACAGGAGAGACACAGACAGAGACAGACAGACAGAAGAAAAAGTGTGTGGGAGGTAGAGGAACACAGTGAGGCTGTCTGTCTGAGTACCTGTCTGTCTGGGTACCTGTCTGTCTGGATAGGTCTATGGCTGGCTGTATGGGTGTATAGCTGGCTGTATGGATGGGTGTCTGGCTGTATGGATGGGTGTCTGGCTGTATGGATGGGTGTCTGGCTGTATGGATGGGTGTCTGTATGGCTGGCTGTATGGATGGGTGTCTGGCTGTGTCTGGCTGTTTGGATGGGTGTCTGTATGGCTGTCTGGCTGGCTGGCTGTATGGATGGGTGTCTGTATGGCTGTGTCTGGCTGGCTGTCTGGATGGGTGTCTGTATGGCTGGCTGGCTGGCTGGATGGCTGGATGGGTGTCTGTATGGATGGATGGCTGGCTGGCTGTATGGATGGGTGTCTGTATGGGTGTATGGATGGCTGGATGGGTGTCTGTATGGATGGCTGGCTGTATGGCTATCTGGCTGATTGTATGGATGGCTGTATGGGTGTATGGATCTGGCTGGCTGTATGGGTGTATGGATGGCTGGCTGGGTGTATGGGTGTCTGTATGGCTATCTGGATGACTGTATGGGTGTATGGATGGCTGTATGGGTGTCTGGATGGCTATCTGGCTGACTGTATGGCTGTATGGCTGGCTGTATGGCTGGCTGTATGGCTGGCTGTATGGGTGTATGGATGGGTGTCTGAAATCAAACAAATGAATCAATTTTAGAATAAGGCTGTAAGGTAACAAAATGCAGAAAAAGTGAATGCATCTGAACACCTGCCAACTGCCCTGTATTAGTTCAGCAAGAACTCAAATAAATTAAACAGAAAACGGCTTCAGTAGTCCGTTTTATTTAAGTATTGGTTTGTAATTGTAATATATCTTTTATTAGTAACATAGGATCATCATCATTAGTGGCTTTTAATAACACAAGGCTGTAACGATTAGAGACACTAATCAATACAGTTTAACATACAAAACGTGTCTGGGTACCTATACCAACGACTTATATAAACCCTGGATTGCCGATTGCTATGAAACCACCGGTCGGCCATATTGGAAATCCCCAGTCGGAGCAATCCTCCATAGGAATGAATAGAATTCTACAGAATTTCAATTCGATGTTTCTTGGAAGGAAATGACTGTATGTATATAAGTATGTTTCTGTTGTTGTAGTGTGTAGAGTAACATAAAGTTATACTTTAAAGGAAAATGTTTTGATATACACAGAGTAAACAAACCAAACACCTGCTCTTTCCATGACAGACTGAATCCAGGTTGAAAACTATGATCCCTTATTGATGTCACTTGTTTAAATCCACTTCAATCAGTGTAGATGAAGAGGAGAAGAGGATTTTTATGCCTTGAGGCATTGTGAGTCCCTGACACAACGAACTGAGGCTGTTCTGAGGACGGACGGCTGCAACTCCATATCAGGAAGGTGGAAACAACAGGGACTCTACAAGGTGTGGAAACAACAGGGACTCTACAAGGTGTGGAAACAACAGGGACTCTACAAGGTGTGGAAACAACAGGGACTCTACAAGGTGTGGAAACAACAGGGACTCTACAAGGTGTGGAAACAACAGGGACTCTACAAGGTGTGGAAACAACAGGGACTCTACAAGGTGTGGAAACAACAGGGACTCTACAAGGTGTGGAAACAACAGGGACTCTACAAGGTGTGGAAACAACAGGGACTTTACAAGGTGTGGAAACAACAGGGACTCTACAAGGTGTGGAAACAACAGGGACTCTACAAGGTGTGGAAACAACAGGGACTCTACAAGGTGTGGAAACAACAGGGACTCTACAAGGTGTGGAAACAACAGGGACTCTACAAGGTGTGGAAACAACAGGGACTCTACAAGGTGTGGAAACAACAGGGACTCTACAAGGTGTGGAAACAACAGGGACTCTACAAGGTGTGGAAACAACAGGGACTCTACAAGGTATGGAAACAACAGGGACTCTACAAGGTGTGGAAACAACTCTAGGGACTTTACAAGGTGTGGAAACAACAGGGAATCTACAAGGTGTGGAAACAACAGGGACTCTACAAGGTGTGGAAACAACAGGGACTCTACAAGGTGTGGAAACAACAGGGACTCTACAAGGTGTGGAAACAACAGGGACTCTACAAGGTGTGGAAACAACAGGGACTCTACAAGGTGTGGAAACAACAGGGACTCTACAAGGTGTGGAAACAACAGGGACTCTACAAGGTGTGGAAACAACAGGGACTCTACAAGGTGTGGAAACAACAGGGACTCTACAAGGTGTGGAAACAACAGGGACTCTACAAGGTGTGGAAACAACAGGGACTCTACAAGGTGTGGAAACAACAGGGACTCTACAAGGTGTGGAAACAACAGGGACTCTACAAGGTGTGGAAACAACAGGGACTCTACAAGGTGTGGAAACAACAGGGACTCTACAAGGTGTGGAAACAACAGGGACTCTACAAGGTGTGGAAACAACAGGGACTCTACAAGGTGTGGAAACAACAGGGACTCTACATCCTAATGTTTAATTTATCAGTGTATTTTTTCATATTTTTTAAAATGTTTATGTTAATCCGTAATAGAATAAACTAGTGTAGACATTAATACATGCATATATATAGCTTCCAAAATACTTTTTACAGCGGTGAGGGAGCGCCAAGAGATAGACACAGCGGCTTCAACACAGCGGCCCCCCTCCCTGTCATATAAGTCATTGGTACATACACCTCTGGTTTGGACAACCCAATAACTGAACCTGACACACACACACACACACACACATAGGCAAACTCCCACAACCCACAGGTATAAAAACAAGGCACAACACCCTCCACCTGCAAAAAAACCCACACATTTAATTTCCTTTTAAATCTACGTCCCTTTATGTTAGGCACGGTGGCATGCACGCACACACACGCACACACACGCACACACACAGAGATGCACAAACATGCTAGGGATGAATGACCACTGTGCATTGACTGACTATTCAAATCAAAACTCTATTTCCACACTGAGTGGCATGTGGAAGACGGACTTTCCTTGGTGAGCAGTAAAATATAACAGTGAGTTGAGCGTAAAGGCTAGCGCCGATATGAGGCCAAGGCTAAGACTGTTATCCCGCTCTCTCCCTCCTTCCCTCCCTCCCTCCTCCATCCTTCCCTCCCTCCATCCATCCTTGCCTCCCTCCCCATCTCTCTCTTCCTCCCTCACTCCCTCCCCCTCTCTCTCTTCCTCCCTCACTCCCTCCCCCTCTCTCTCTCTCTCTCCCTCCATCCCTCCTTGCCTCCCTCCCTCCATCCTTGCCTCCCTCCCTCCATCCTTGCCTCCCTCCCTCCATCCTTGCCTCCCTCCCTCCATCCTTGCCTCCCTCCATCCATCCCTCCATCCATCCTTGCCTCCCTCCCTCCATCCTTGCCTCCCTCCCTCCATCCTTGCCTCCCTCCCTCCATCCTTGCCTCCCTCCCTCCATCCATCCTTGCCTCCCTCCCTCCATCCATCCTTGCCTCCCCTCCCTCCATCCATCCTTGCCTCCCTCCCTCCCCCTCCTTCTCCCCCTCTCAATCTTCCTCCTCCCTCCCTCCCTCCCCCTCTCTCTCTCTCTCAATCCTTCCCTCCCCCTCTCTCTCCCTCCCCTCCCCCTCCCTCCCCCTCTCTCTCTCCTCCCCTCCTTCCCTCCCTCCTTCCCTCCCCCTCTCTCTCCTTCCCTCCTTCCCTCCCCCTCTCTCTCCCTCCCCCTCCTTCCCTCCCCCCCCTCTCTCCCTCCTTCCCTCCATCCTGCTTTTAAATAGTTTTTGTTGTTTTTTTAAGGTCAGGGTTCATCCCCGTTCTCCTTGGCTGCAGAAAGAAGTATGTTTGGACGTCTGAAAACAACAGTTATTATCACCTCGCGGTAAGTCGTGTTCCTGTAGCATCAACACACTAACTGACCTAGGTCGTCACACCCATCAAATACGATCATGTGGCTTGAATCTTTTTGACCCCGTACGACCCCAAAACGGTGTTCGTAAACACTTAAGAGACAAGATATAACATTTTTCATGTCAAATAAACCCCTAAAATACTAAACCACTCCAAAATGAAATCCACCCGCAAAAACAATACTGGAAGACATGGTAGAGACACAGGCTAGAGTTTCCTCAACCAATAGGATGGTTGAGTTCAGGTCTGGTGGGCGGAGACTGATGTTCCTTAGCCAACAGGATTGCGAGGTTGAAGCTCGTTGGCCAATAGGATGTAATGGGTTCAGGTCTGGTGGGCGGAGATAAGATTCCTTGGCTAATGAGATTGCTCTATTCAGGTCTAGTGGGCAGATATTGAGGTTGCAGTAATCAATAGGATTGCAAGGTGGAGTTTCCTTGGCTAATAGGATCACTCCATTCAGGTCTGGTGATGTTCGTTGACCAATAGCGTTGCTCCATTCAGGTCTGGTGGGCAGAGATGAGGTTGCGTAGCTGTTTGACCACGGTGTCGATGAGTTTCTGTTTGTCTCTCTCGTTCTTCCTGAACTGAGCAAACATGTTGTTCTTACGACTGGTGTCTTTCATCCTGGAGGGAGAGGAAGGATGAGGGAGGCGAGGAGTGGGAGAGGAAGGATGGAGGGAGGAGAGAGGAAGGATGGAGGGAGAGAAGGATGAGGGAGAGGGAGGAGGAGTGGGAGAGGAAAGATGGAGAGAAGGATGGAGGGAGGGGGAGGATGAGGGAGGAGAGGAGTGGGAGAGGAAGGATGGAGAGAAGGATGGAGGGAGGAGAGAGGAAGGATGGAGGGAGAGAAGGATGAGGGAGAGGAGAGGAGTGAGAAGAAGGATGGAGAGAAGGATGGAGGAGGGAGGAAGAGATGGAGAAAGGATGGAGAAAAGGATGGAGGGGGGAGGATGAGGGAGAGGAAGGATGGAGAAAAGGATGGAGGGAGGGGGAGGATGAGGGAGAGGGAGGAGAGGAGTGGGAAAGGAAGGATGGAGAGAAGGATGGAGGGAGAGAAGGATGGAGGGAGGAGAGATGAAGGATGGAGGGAGGAGAGATGAAGGATGGAGGGAGAGGAAGGATGGAGGGAGGAGAGAGGAAGGATGGAGGGAGGAGAGATGAAGGATGGAGGGAGAGGAAGGATGAGGGAGAGGAAGGATGAGGGAGAGGAAGGATGAGGGAGGCAAGGAGGGGGACAGGAAGGATGGAGGGAGGGAGGTGAGAGAAGTGGGAGGATGGAGGAAGAGGGAGGAGGGAGGAAGATGATCAGCACTCGAGAGGATTCAGACATGATTACTCATCTCACAGCAAGATGCGCAGAGCCAATCAGTACATTCCATAAGACATTTCAATACACACGTGACAGAGTCTGCAAGGAGTGTGTCACATGAGAGGTGTTGTGCAGCTGCTGCGTCACGGTGCAGTGCTCCACTACAGAGCTCCAGGGGGTCAGGGGGACGGAGAGGCAGAGTAACCCCAGCATGGTGCATCCTCTGTGGGAAAACAGACCACCAGGACTGGGCCTCCGACTCATGACTCTCTGACGACCACTGACTTGCTAACGAACATGGTGTGTGTGTGTGTGTGTGTGTGTGTGTGTGTAAAACAGTAATCTCTCCACAGTAGACTGATAAGGTGATAGCAGTCATCACTATGGATACATAACGGTGTTGTTATAGCCATCCCATCATTACCACAGACACCTGTCTTATCACCACGGCGATAACAACGCTTATCTGCACTACCTGTCTGGGTGATTATCACACTGCTTCCGTTTTAATTATCTTTACTGGCACGCAAAACACGCAAAACACAAACACACACACACACACACACACACACACACACACACACAAACAACAACAACAAAAAATAATTTCACAACACACAGACAGACGTGCAACTCCAGTCTCATTTCAGTACTTACAGTCGAGAAATCCTGTAGGATTCAAGACAGGAGAGAGATTAGGTCACAAAACAGAACAGGATGGACAGATGAGAGAGATGGGAGGGAGGGAGATGAGAGGGAGGGAGGGAGGGAGATGAGAGGGAGGGGGAGATGAGAGGGGGACGGAGAGGGAGGGGGACGGAGATGAGAGGGGGGAGGGAGATGAGAGGGAGGGAGGGAGATGAGAGGGAGGGAGATGAGAGGGAGGGAGGGAGATGAGAGGGAGGGAGATGAGAGGGAGGGAGGGAGATGAGAGGGAGGGAGAGATGAGAGGGAGGGAGATGAGAGAGGGAGATGAGAGGGAGGGAGATGAGAGGGAGGGGGAGGGAGGGAGATGAGAGGGAGGGAGATGAGAGGGAGGGGGAGGAGGGAGATGAGAGGGAGAGGGGAGGGAGGGAGATGAGAGGGAGGAAGATGAGAGGGAGGGAGGAGATGAGAGGGAGGGAGGGAAAAGGAGAGAGATGGGAGGGATGGAGGGAGGGAGATGAGTGGGAGGGAGGGAGATGAGAGGGAGGGAGATGAGAGGGAGGGAGATGAGAGGGAGGGAGATGAGAGGAGGAGGGAGAGAGAGGGAGGGAGGGAGATGAGAGGGAGGGAGGGAGATGAGAGGGAGGGAGGGAAAAGGAGAGAGATGGGAGGGATGGAGATGAGATGGGGGGAGGGAGATGAGAGGGAGGAGAGGGAGATGAGAGGGAGGGAGGGAGGGAGAGAGGAGATGAGAGGGAGGGAGGAGAGATGAGGAGAGAGGAGGGAGATGGAGGGAGGGAGGAGATGGAGGGAGGAGAGATGAGAGGGAGGGAGGGAGATGAGAGGGAGAGGGAGGAGAGATGAGAGGGAGGGAGGAGAGAGAGATGAGAGGGAGGGAGGGAGATGAGTGGGAGGGAGGGAGATGAGAGGGAGAGAGACTGTACACTGTATATATATATATATATATATATATATATATATATATATATATATATATATATATATATATATATATATATATAATATGACATTTGTAATGTCTTTACTGTTTTGAAACTTCTGTATGTGTAATGTTTACTGTTCATTTTTGTTGTTTTTCACTTTATATATTCACTTTGTATGTTGTCGACCTCACTTGCTTTGGCAATGTTAACACATGTTTCCCATGCCAATAAAGCCCTTGAATTGAATTGAGAGAGATGAGAGGGAGAGAGAGAGAGATACTTCTAGGGCTGTGTGAGGGTTGAGGTTAGGGATGGATGGATAAGGAGAGAAAGGAGAGGTATACTTACTTTTCCAGAAGTGTTAGGGCTGTGTGAGGGTTGACTCTCAGGTATTTGCAGGTGGGTCTTCCATAGTCAGCTAGATAGCTGGACCAGTCCCACTGGGTGAACAGATCTAATAACTAGAGACAGACATGTGTCATTCATAAATAACAAGTAACACCATATATTACTAAAAGTCTAACATTTAGAGAGGGCCAGAAGAAGAGGAGAAGAGAGAGAGAGAGAGAGAGGGGGCAGAAGAATAGGAGAAGAGAGAGAGAGTGAGGGCCAGAAGAATAGGAGAAGAGAGAGAGAGTGAGGGCCAGAAGAAGAGGAGAAGAGAGAGATAGGTGATATAAGAAGAGTATAGGCTGGACCAGTGACAGAAGAACAGGATCTATAACTATATTATAGATATATATTCATAAATAAAATATATATATATATATATATAATATATAATTTATAATATATTATTTTTATTATTTTAGAGGAGATTATATTTAGAGTGATCAGTATTATTTACAGATGATAAAATGGCAGAAGAATAGAGAGAGAGAGAGGATAGAAGAATAGAGAAGAGAGGAGAGTGAGGGATAGAAGATTAGGGGAGGAGATTTAGAGTTATTATTAGAAGAGGAGAGGAGGGAGAGATTATTAATAGAAGGAGGGGGGAGAGGGGATTAGTATGAAGAGATAGAAGTGAGGGGGAGAGGAGAGAGAGGAGAGGATAGAAGGAGGGGGAGAGGAGGAGAGTGATGGATAGAAGGAGGGGGAGAGAGGAGGAGAGAGATGGATAGAAGGAGGGGAAGGAGGAGAGAGTGAGATGATGGATAGAAGGAGGAGAGGAGGAGAGTGATGGATAGAAGGAGGGGAGAGGAGGAGAGTGATGGATAGCAGGAGGGGAGAGGAGGAGAGTGATGGATAGAAGGAGGGGGGAGAGGAGGAGATATGGATGGATATGAAGGAGGGGGAGAGGAGGAGAGTGATGGATAGCAGGAGGAGAGAGGAGGAGAGTGATGGATAGAAGGAGGGGGAGAGGAGGAGATTGATGGATAGCAGAAGGAGGGGGAGAGGAGAGAGTGATGGATAGCAGAGGGGAGAGGAGGAGAGGATGATGGATAGAAGGAGGGGGAGAGGAGGAGAGTGATGGATAGAAGGAGGGGGAGAGGAGAGTGATGGATAGAAGGAGGGGGAGAGGAGGAGAGTGATGAATAGAAGGAGGGGGAGAGGAGGAGAGTGATGGATAGAAGGAGGGGGAGAGGAGGAGAGTGATGGATAGAAGGAGGGGGAGAGGAGGAGAGTGATGGATAGAAGGAGGGGGAGAGGAGGAGAGTGATGGATAGAAGGAGGGGGAGAGGAGGAGAGTGATGGATAGAAGGAGGGGGAGAGGAGGAGAGTGATGGATAGAAGGAGGGGAGAGGAGGAGAGTGATGGATAGAAGGAGGGGGAGAGGAGGAGAGTGATGGATAGAAGGAGGGGGAGAGGAGGAGAGTGATGGATAGAAGGAGGGGAGAGGAGGAGAGGATGGATAGAAGGAGGGGGAGAGGAGGAGAGGATGGATAGAAGGAGGGGGGAGAGGAGGAGAGTGATGGATAGAAGGAGGGGAGAGGAGGAGAGTGATGGATAGAAGGAGGGGGAGAGGAGGAGATTGATGGATAGAAGGAGGGGGAGAGGAGGAGATTGATGGATAGAAGGAGGGGGAGAGGAGGAGAGACTGATGATAGAAGGAGGGAGAGGAGGAGGAGGATGGATAGAAGGAGGGGGAGAGGAGGAGAGTGATGATGGATAGAAGGAGGGGGAGAGGAGGAGAGGATGGATAGAAGGAGGGGGAGAGGAGGAGATTGATGGATAGAAGGAGGGGAGAGGAGGAGATTGATGGATAGAAGGAGGGGAGAGGAGGAGATTGATGATAGAAGGAGGGGAGAGGAGGAGAGTGATGGATAGAAGGAGGGGGAGGAGGAGAGTGATGGATAGAAGGAGGGGAGAGGAGGAGAGTGATGGATAGAAGGAGGGGGAGAGGAGGAGAGTGATGGATAGAAGGAGGGGGAGGAGAGGTGAAGAGTGATGGATAGAAGGAGGGGAGAGGTGAGAGATTGATGGATAGAAGGAGGGGGAGAGGAGGAGAAGGATGGATAGAAGGATGGATAGGGAGAGGAGGAGAGTGATGGATAGAAGGAGGGGGAGGAGGAGATTGATGGATAGAAGGAGGGGAGAGGAGGAGAGTGATGGATAGAAGGAGGGGAGGAGGAGAGAGATGGATAGAAGGAGGGGAGAGGAGGAGAGTGATGGATAGAAGGAGGGGAGAGGAGGAGAGTGATGGATAGAAGGAGGGGAGAGGAGGAGAGTGATGGATAGAAGGAGGGAAGGAGTGATGGATAGAAGGAGGGAGAGGAGGAGAGTGATGGATAGAAGGAGGGGAGAGGAGAGGTGATGGATAGAAGGAGGGGAGAGGATGGAGATGGATAGAAGGAGGGGAGAGGAGGAGAGTGATGGATAGAAGGAGGGGAGAGGAGGAGATGGATGATGAGGGGGAGAAGGAGGGGAGGAAGAGGAGAGGAGGAGAGTGATGGATAGAAGGAGGGGAGAGGAGGAGAGGATGGATAGAAGGAGGGGGAGAGGAGGAGATTGATGGATAGAAGGAGGGGAGAGGAGGAGAGTGATGGATAGAAGGGGGGGAGGAGGAGAGTGATGGATAGAAGGAGGGGGAGAGGAGGAGAGTGATGGATAGAAGGAGGGGGAGAGGAGGAGATTGATGGATAGAATGGATAGAAGGGAGAGGAGAGAATGGATAGAAGGAGGGGGAGAGGAGGAGATTGATGGATAGAAGGAGGGGAGAGGAGGAGAGTGATGGATAGAAGGAGGGGGAGAGGTGGAGAGTGATGGATAGAAGGAGGGGGAGAGGTGGAGAGTGATGGATAGAAGGAGGGGGAGAGGTGTATGACATTATCACAGGCTGACTACACCGCTCACGCACGTTGCAAAATACATTTAGAAATCTATATTATTGCACCCACACTGCTTGCGCGCGCGCCAACGAGTATCTGCGTCGCCAAGGGCTAAAATAAAAGTCAGTTCTATTTCTGACGCAGATCGTGCTGCATGTCCTGCCTCTCCCATCTCCTCATTGGTTTATATAAGCAGGTGCCATCTATAATCAAGCTATAATATAAAGTCAAGAGAAGAAAAGGCTTGGAAGGAGGAGAGATGACTAGAAACGATTCAGAAACGATTCAGTTGACCGTTTTATGTGTGGATGAATTGTCGGAGTAGAGGACCTTGTGCATTTCAGGTAAAATAACAACTCAATGTTTAAAGGTAAATAATAAAATATATCACAGGACAAATTAGCTAGCAAGTGCAAGCTAACTAGCTAGCTAAATAGGACAAATTAGCTAGCAATAGCAAGATAACTAGCTAGCTAAATTGCCATAAATGCTTAATGCTTTTCGAACCTGTCCCCAAATGAGTGTAATTGGTTCAGAGTTTGTTGTGATATTTTAACCTGCGTGTCGTGATCGCGTTTGGTGTGGGGGGACAAAATACCTTTATGCACGATGGCGCACAGCCGGTTTGGGTTCCGTGTTACTGGGCCCGTTTTTCTTCTGATAGAACCATTGGCCTGATAGAACCAACCAACCCAGCCACTGAGCCACCAACCCACCGAGTCAGCCACCAACCCAACCACTGAGCCAACTACACCACTGAGTCACCCACCCACTGAGCCACCCACCCACTGAGCCACCAACCCACTGAGCCACCCACCCACTGAGCCACCTACCCACTGAGCCACCTACCCACTGAGTCACCCACCCACTGAGTCCACCCACCTAGCCACTGAGCCACCCACCAACCCAACCACTGAGCCACCTACCCACTGAGCCACCTACCCACTGAGCCACCCACCCACTGAGCCACCCACCCACTGAGCCACCCACCCACTGAGCCACCCACCCACTGAGCCACCCACCCACTGAGCCACCCACCCACTGAGCCACCCACCCACTGAGCCACCCACCCACTGAGCCACCTACCCACTGAGCCACCCACCCACTGAGCCACCCACCCACTGAGCCACCCACCCACTGAGTCACCGACCCACTGAGCCACCCACCCACTGAGCCACCCACCCACTGAGTCACCAACCCACTGAGCCACCTAGCCACTGAGCCACCCACCCACTGAGTCACCCACCCACTGAGTCACCTACCCACTGAGTCACCTACCCACTGAGCCACCCACCCACTGAGCCACCCACCCACTGAGCCACCTACCCACTGAGTCACCAACCCACTGAGCCACCAACCCACTGAGTCACCAACCCACTGAGCCACCAACCCAGTCACCAACACACACACTATTTTCCTGACTATTGATCACTTTTGTTTCTGTGGCCTACATTAATCGAGTGACTAATTCTGGCCTAGTGGGTAGCCTAGTGGTTAGAGTGTTGGACTAGTAACTGAAAGGTTGCAAGTTCAAATCCCCAAACTGACAAGGTACAAATCTGTCGTTCTGCCCCTGAACAAGGCAGTTAACCCACTATTCCCAGGCCGTCATTGAAAATAAGAATTTGTTCTAAACTGACTTGCCTAGTTAAATAAAGGTAAAATAAAACTAAAATAAAGACATGAAGTTGGACCATTAGTTTATCTACACAATTAACATATTTTACCCTTCGGTCAAAAGATACACATTTGATTGGACACCCAATCAGACAACACAAACACAAGACCAATCCCTGACCTGGGTTTGACCCCTTTCCCTAATATGACACACGCGCGCGATTGCGTCGATAAGAAGGAAGCTTGTATCATATTGATAGACGGCATCGTGTGTTGGGGGAAGTAACTTCAAAAGCCTCCGCCGCCTCGTTACGCCACACACAGATAGGACTTCGCTCAGGTGGATTTGCATCGGAATCAGAGAGGAGATCTCTTTCTTCTCAAATCACACACTGTACATCTCAGAGGGAGAGCGAGAGAGAGCGAGAGAGAGAGAGAGAATAGAGAGAATAGAGAGGAGAGAATGGTACTGGTGGAGTACACGCGCCCCTGACCCCCAATTCACCCCCCCACACACCCTTCTGATTCACTCCACGCACAAACTGACTCCCCATCAACAAGTCGGTCTCCCCTCAGTCTTCACCTCTATATGAAAGTTCCCTCGTTCTTTCTCTCCTTCACCTCACGGTGACCTGGCACAACATCCACTTAGGAAGGCGGGAGGATAGGGGGCGAGGGAGAGACGAGAGGGGGCGAGGGAGGGAGGATAGGGGGCGAGGAGGGAGGATAGGGGCGAGGGAGGGAGGATAGGGGCGAGGGAGGACGAGAGGGGGCGAGGAGGGAGGATAGGGGCGAGGGAGGGACCCAGAGGGGGCTGAGGGAGGAGGATAGGGGGCAGGAGGAGGATAGGGGGCCAGGAGGGAGGATAGGGGGCGAGGGGAGGAGGATAGGGGCCAGGAGGACCAGAGGGGGCGAGGGAGGGACGAGAGGGGGCGAGGGAGGGACCTAGAGGGGGCGAGGGAGGGGGAGGGGCAGGAGGAGGATAGGGGCCAGGAGGACCAGGAGGGGGCGAGGGAGGACCAGAGGGGCAGGAGGAGGATAGGGGCCAGGGAGGGACCCAGAGGGGCGAGGAGGGAGGATAGGGGGCGAGGGAGGGACCCAGAGGGGGCGAGGAGAGACAGAGGGGGCAGGAGGACCAGAGGGGCCAGGGAGGACCAGAGGGGGCGAGGGAGGGACCAGAGGGGGCGAGGAGGACCCAGAGGGGCGAGGAGGACGAGAGGGGGCGAGGGAGTGGGATAGGGGGCGAGGGAGGGGAGAGATGGGGCTAGGAGGAGGAGATGGGGTGAGGGAGGAGATGGGGTGAGAGGAGGAGATGGGGTGAGAGAGGAGATGGGGTGAGAGAGGAGATGGGGTGAGGGGGAGATGGGGTGAGAGAGGAGGAGATGGGGACTGCAAAATTAGGAGGAGATGGGGTAAGGGAGGAGATGGGGCGAGGGAGGAGATGGGGTGAGAGGAGGAGATGGGGAGAGAGGAGGAGATGGGGTGAGGAGGAGATGGGGTGAGGGAGGAGATGGGGTGAGAGAGGAGGAGATGGGGAGAGGAGGAGGAGATGGGGTGAGAGAGGAGGAGATGGGGTGAGAGAGGAGATGGGGTGAGAGGAGGAGATGGGGTGAGAGAGGAGGAGATGGGGTGAGAGAGGAGGAGATGGGGAGAGAGGAGGAGATGGGGTGAGAGGAGGAGATGGGGTGAGAGAGGAGGAGATGGGGTGAGAGGAGGAGATGGGGTGAGAGGAGGAGATGGAGAGAGGAGGAGGAGATGGGGTGAGAGAGGAGGAGATGGGGTGAGAGAGGAGATGGGGTGAGAGGAGGAGATGGGGTGAGAGGAGGAGATGGGGTGAGAGGAGGAGATGGGGTGAGAGAGGAGGAGATGGGGTGAGAGAGGAGGAGATGGAGGGAGAGAGGAGGAGATGGGGTGAGAGAGGAGGAGATGGGGTGAGAGGAGGAGATGGGGTGAGAGGAGGAGATGGGGTGAGAGGAGGAGATGGGGTGAGAGAGAGGAGATGGGGTGAGAGGAGGAGATGGGGTGAGAGAGGAGGAGATGGGGTGAGAGGAGGAGATGGGGTGAGAGGAGGAGATGGGGTGAGAGAGAGGAGATGGGGTGAGAGGAGGAGATGATGGGTGAGAGAGGAGGAGATGGGGTGAGAGGAGGAGATGGGGTGAGAGGAGGAGATGGGGTGAGAGGAGGAGATGGGGTGAGAGAGGAGGAGATGGGGAGAGGAGGAGATGGGGGGAGAGGGAGGAGATGGGGTGAGGAGGAGGAGATGGGGTGAGAGAGGAGGAGATGGGGTGAGAGGAGGAGATGGGGTGAGAGAGAGGAGATGGGGTGAGAGAGGAGGAGATGGGGTGAGAGAGGAGGAGATGGGGTGAGAGAGGAGGAGATGAGAGAGGAGGAGATGGGGTGGAGGAGGATGGGGTGAGAGAGGAGGAGGGATGGTGAGGGAGAGGAGGAGATGGGGTGAGAGGGAGGAGAGATGGGGAGAGGAGGAGGAGATGGGGTGAGAGGAGGAGAGGAGATGGGGTGAGAGGAGGAGGAGATGGGGTGAGAGAGGAGGAGATGGGGTGAGAGAGGAGGAGATGGGGTGAGGGAGGAGATGGGAGGAGATGGAGGAGATGGGGAGAGAGGAGGAGATGGGGTGAGAGAGGAGGAGATGGGGAGAGAGGAGGAGATGGGGTGAGAGAGGAGGAGATGAGGGTGAGAGAGGAGGAGATGGGGTGAGGAGGAGGAGATGGGGTGAGAGAGGAGGAGATGGGGTGAGAGAGGAGGAGATGGGGTGAGGAGGGAGAGATGGGGAGAGAGGAGAGATGGGGTGAGAGAGGAGGAGATGGGGTGAGAGGAGGAGGAGATGGGGTGAGAGAGGAGGAGATGGGGTGAGAGAGGAGGAGATGGGGTGAGAGGAGGAGATGGGGTGAGAGGAGGAGGAGATGGGGTGAGAGGAGGAGATGGGGTGAGAGGAGGAGATGGGGGAGAGGAGGAGATGGGGTGAGAGGAGGAGATGGGGTGAGAGGAGGAGATGGGGTGAGAGGAGGAGATGGGGTGAGAGGAGGAGATGGGGTGAGAGGAGGAGATGGGGTGAGAGGAGGAGATGGGGTGAGAGGAGGAGATGGGGTGAGAGGAGGAGATGGGGTGAGAGAGGAGGAGATGGGGTGAGAGAGGAGGAGATGGGGTGAGAGAGGAGGAGATGGGGTGAGAGGAGGAGATGGGGTGAGAGAGGAGGAGATGGGGTGAGAGAGGAGGAGATGGGGTGAGAGGAGGAGATGGGGTGAGAGGAGGAGATGGGGTGAGAGAGGAGGAGATGGGGTGAGAGAGGAGGAGATGGGGTGAGAGAGGAGGAGATGGGGTGAGGGAGGAGGAGATGGGGTGAGAGGAGGAGATGGGGTGAGAGAGGAGGAGATGGGGTGAGAGAGGAGGAGATGGGGTGAGGGAGGAGGAGATGGGGTGAGGGAGGAGGAGATGGGGTGAGGGAGGAGGAGATGGGGTGAGAGGAGGAGATGGGGTGAGAGAGGAGGAGATGGGGAGAGAGGAGGAGATGGGGTGAGAGGAGGAGAGATGGGGTGAGAGGAGGAGATGGGGTGAGAGGAGGAGATGGGGTGAGAGAGGAGGAGATGGGGTGAGAGAGGAGGAGATGGGGTGAGAGAGGAGGAGATGGGGTGAGAGGAGGAGATGAGGAGGAGATGGGGTGAGAGAGGAGGAGATGGGGTGAGAGGAGGAGATGGGGTGAGAGAGGAGGAGATGGGGTGAGAGGAGGAGATGGGGTGAGAGGAGGAGATGGGGTGAGAGAGGAGGAGATGGGGAGAGAGGAGGAGATGGGGTGAGAGAGGAGGAGATGGGGTGAGAGAGGAGGAGATGGGGTGAGAGGAGGAGATGGGGTGAGAGAGGAGGAGATGGGGTGAGAGAGGAGGAGATGGGGTGAGAGAGAGGAGATGGGGTGAGAGAGGAGGAGATGGGGTGAGAGGAGGAGATGGGGTGAGAGAGGAGGAGATGGGGTGAGAGAGGAGGAGATGGGGGGGAGGAGGAGATGGGGTGAGAGAGAGGAGGAGATGGGATGAGGAGGAGATGGGAGAGAGGAGGAGATGGGGTGAGAGAGGAGGAGATGGGGTGAGAGAGGAGGAGATGGGGTGAGAGGAGGAGATGGGGTGAGAGGAGGAGATGGGGTGAGAGGGGGGGAGGGGGGGTGAGAGGGAGATGGGGAGAGGAGGAGATGGGGTGAGAGAGGAGGAGATGGGGTGAGAGAGGAGAGATGGGGTGAGAGGAGGAGATGGGGTGAGAGGGAGGAGATGGGGTGAGAGGGAGGAGATGGGGTGAGAGGAGGAGATGGGGTGAGAGGAGGAGATGGGGTGAGAGGAGGAGATGGGGTGAGAGAGGAGGAGATGGGGTGAGAGGAGGAGATGGGGTGAGAGAGGAGGAGATGGGGTGAGAGAGGAGGAGATGGGGTGAGAGGAGGAGATGGGGTGAGAGGAGGAGGAGATGGGGGAGAGGAGGAGATGGGGTGAGAGAGGAGGAGATGGGGTGAGAGAGGAGGAGATGGGGTGAGAGGAGGAGATGGGGTGAGATGGGGTGAGAGAGAGAGGAGATGGGGTGAGGAGGAGGAGATGGGGTGAGAGGAGGAGATGGAGGAGGAGATGGGGTGAGAGGAGGAGATGGGGTGAGAGAGGAGGAGATGGGGTGAGGGAGGAGATGAGGAGAGAGGATGGTGAGGGAGAGAGGAGGAGATGGGGTGAGGAGGAGGAGGAGATGGGGTGAGGAGAGAGATGGGGTGAGGAGATGGGGTGAGAGAGGAGGAGATGGGGTGAGAGAGGAGGAGATGGGGTGAGAGAGGAGGAGATGGGGTGAGAGAGGAGGAGATGGGGTGAGAGGAGGAGATGGGGTGAGGGAGGAGGAGATGGGGTGAGGGAGGAGGAGATGGGGTGAGAGAGGAGGAGATGGGGTGAGAGAGGAGGAGATGGGGTGAGAGAGGAGGAGATGGGGTGAGAGAGGAGGAGATGGGATGGGGTGAGATGGGGTGAGAGATGGAGGAGATGAGAGAGGAGGAGATGGGGTGAGAGAGGAGATGGGGTGAGAGAGGAGGATGGGGTGAGAGGAGGAGGAGATGGGGTGAGAGAGGAGGAGATGGGGTGAGAGAGGAGGAGATGGGGTGAGAGAGGGAGATGAGGGTGAGAGAGGAGGAGATGGGGTGAGAGAGGAGGAGATGGGGAGGAGGAGATGGGGTGAGAGGAGGAGGAGATGGGGTGGAGGAGAGATGGGGTGAGAGAGGAGGAGATGGGGTGAGAGAGGAGGAGATGGGGTGAGAGAGGAGATGAGAGATGGAGGAGATGGGGAGGAGATAGGAGATGGGAGGGGAGGAGGAGATGGGGTGAGGAGGAGGAGATGGGGTGAGAGGAGGAGATGGGGTGAGGAGAGGAGGAGATGGGAGAGGAGATGGAGGAGATGGGGTGAGAGGAGGAGATGGGGTGAGAGAGGAGGAGATGGGGTGAGAGGAGAGGAGATGGGGTGAGAGAGGAGGAGATGGGGTGAGGAGGAGGAGATGGGGTGAGAGAGAGGAGATGGGGTGAGAGAGGAGGAGATGAGGGAGAGGAGGAGATGGGGTGAGAGGAGGAGATGGGGGAGGAGAGAGGAGGAGATGGGGTGAGAGAGAGGAGATGAGGAGATGAGAGGAGGAGATGGGGTGAGAGGAGAGGAGATGGGGAGATGAGAGAGGAGAGATGGGGTGAGAGGAGGAGATGGGGTGAGAGGAGGAGAGATGGGGGTGAGAGAGGAGGAGATGGGGTGAGAGAGGAGGAGATGGGGTGAGAGAGGAGGAGATGGGGTGAGAGAGGAGGAGATGGGGTGAGAGAGGAGGAGATGGGGTGAGAGAGGAGGAGATGGGGTGAGAGGAGGAGATGGGGTGAGAGAGGAGGAGATGGGGTGAGAGAGGAGGAGATGGGGTGAGAGGAGGAGATGGGGTGAGAGAGGAGGAGATGGGGTGAGAGAGGAGGATGGGGTGAGAGGAGGAGATGGGGTGAGAGAGGAGGAGATGGGGTGAGAGGGAGGAGATGGGGTGAGAGGAGGAGATGAGAGAGAGGAGGAGATGGGGTGAGAGGAGGAGATGGGGTGAGAGAGGAGGAGATGGGGTGAGAGAGGAGGAGATGGGGTGAGAGAGGAGGAGATGGGGTGAGGAGGAGAGATGGGGTGAGAGAGATGGGGGAGATGGGGATGAGGAGGAGAGAGGAGGAGATGGGGTGAGAGAGGAGGAGAGATGGGGTGAGAGGAGGAGGAGATGGGGTGAGAGAGGGAGATGGGGGTGAGAGGAGGAGATGGGGTGAGGGAGGAGGAGATGGGGTGAGAGAGGAGATGAGGTGAGGGAGAGAGGAGGAGATGGGGTGAGAGAGGAGGAGATGGGGTGAGAGGAGGAGATGGGGTGAGGAGGAGATGGGGTGAGATGAGGAGGAGATGGGGTGAGAGGAGGAGATGGGGAGAGAGGAGGAGATGGGGTGAGAGAGGAGGAGATGGGGTGAGAGGAGGAGATGGGGGAGAGGAGAGAGATGGGGTGAGAGGAGGAGATGGGGTGAGGAGAGGAGAGAGATGGGGTGAGAGAGGAGATGGGGTGAGAGAGGAGGAGATGGGGTGAGAGAGGAGGAGATGGGGTGAGAGGAGGAGATGGGGTGAGAGGAGGAGATGGGGTGAGAGAGAGAGAGATGGGGAGAGGAGGAGAGATGGGGTGAGAGGGAGGAGATGGGGAGGAGAGAGAGGAGATGGGGTGAGAGAGGAGAGATGGGGTGAGAGGAGGAGATGGGGTGAGAGGAGGAGATGGGGTGAGAGGAGGAGGAGATGGGGTGAGAGGAGGAGATGGGGTGAGAGGAGGAGATGGGGTGAGAGAGGAGATGGGGAGAGAGGAGGAGATGGGGTGAGGAGGAGGAGATGGGGTGAGAGAGGAGGAGATGGGGTGAGAGAGGAGATGGGGAGGAGGAGGAGATGGGGTGAGAGGAGGAGATGGGGTGAGAGGAGGAGATGGGGTGAGAGAGGAGGAGATGGGGTGAGAGGAGGAGATGGGGTGAGAGGAGGAGGAGATGGGGTGAGAGAGAGAGGAGATGGGGTGAGAGAGGAGGAGATGGGGTGAGAGGAGGAGATGGGGTGAGAGGAGGAGATGGGTGAGGAGGAGGAGATGGGGTGAGAGGAGGAGATGGGGTGAGAGGAGGAGATGGGGTGGAGGAGAGATGGGGTGAGAGAGGAGGAGATGGGGTGAGATGGAGGAGGAGGAGATGGGGGTGAGGAGGAGAGATGGGGTGAGAGAGGAGGAGATGGGGTGAGAGAGGAGGAGATGGGGTGAGAGAGGAGGAGATGGGGTGAGAGAGGAGGAGATGGGGTGAGAGAGGAGGAGATGGGGTGAGAGGAGGAGATGGGGTGAGAGGAGGAGATGGGGTGAGAGAGGAGGAGATGGGGGGGTGAGAGAGGAGGAGATGGGGTGAGAGAGGAGGAGATGGGGTGAGAGAGGAGGAGATGGGGTGAGAGAGGAGGAGATGGGGTGAGAGAGGAGGAGATGGGGTGAGAGGAGGAGATGGGGTGAGAGAGGAGGAGATGGGGTGAGAGGAGGAGATGGGGTGAGAGAGGAGGAGATGGGGTGAGAGAGGAGGAGATGGGGTGAGAGAGGAGGAGATGGGGTGAGAGAGGAGGAGATGGGGTGAGAGAGGAGGAGATGGGGTGAGAGAGGAGGAGATGGGGTGAGAGAGGAGGAGATGGGGTGAGAGAGGAGGAGATGGGGTGATGGGAGATGGGGTGAGAGGAGGAGATGGGGGAGATGAGAGGAGGAGATGGGGTGAGGAGGAGGAGATGGGGTGAGAGGAGGAGATGGGGTGAGAGAGAGGAGATGGGGTGGAGAGGAGGAGATGGGGTGAGAGAGGAGGAGATGGGGTGAGAGAGGAGGAGATGGGGTGAGAGGAGGAGATGGGGATGAGAGAGAGGAGGAGATGGGGTGAGAGAGGGAGATGGGGTGAGAGAGGAGGAGATGGGGTGAGAGAGGAGGAGATGGGGTGAGAGGAGAGATGGGGTGAGAGAGAGGAGATGGGGTGAGAGAGGAGGAGATGGGGTGAGAGAGATGGGGTGAGAGAGAGGAGATGGGGTGAGAGAGGAGGAGATGGGGTGAGAGGAGGAGATGGGGTGAGAGAGAGGAGATGGGGTGAGGAGAGGAGATGGGGTGAGAGAGGAGGAGATGGGGTGAGAGAGGAGGAGAGGGGTGAGAGAGAGGAGATGGGGTGAGAGAGGAGGAGATGGGGAGAGAGGAGGAGATGGGGTGAGAGAGGAGGAGATGGGGTGGGGTGAGAGAGGAGGAGATGGGGAGAGAGGAGATGGGGTGAGAGAGAGGAGATGGGGTGAGAGAGGAGGAGATGGGGTGAGAGGAGGAGATGGGGTGAGAGGAGATGGGGTGAGAGAGGAGGAGATGGGGTGAGAGAGGAGGAGATGAGATGGGGGAGAGAGGAGGAGATGGGGTGAGAGAGGAGGAGATGGGGTGAGAGAGGAGGAGATGGGGTGAGAGAGGAGGAGATGGGGTGAGAGAGGAGGAGATGGGGTGAGAGAGGAGGAGATGGGGTGAGAGAGGAGGAGATGGGGTGAGAGGAGGAGATGGGGTGAGAGAGGAGGAGATGGGGTGAGAGGAGGAGATGGGGTGAGAGAGGAGGAGATGGGGTGAGAGAGGAGGAGATGGGGTGAGAGAGGAGGAGATGGGGGGGAGAGGAGGAGATGGGGTGAGAGGAGGAGATGGGGAGAGAGGGAGGAGATGGGGTGAGAGAGAGGAGATGGGGTGAGAGAGGAGGAGATGGGGTGAGAGAGGAGGAGATGGGGTGAGAGAGGAGGAGATGGGGTGAGAGAGGAGGAGATGGGGTGAGAGGAGGAGATGGGGTGAGAGAGGAGGAGATGGGGTGAGAGAGAGAGGATGGGGTGAGAGAGGAGGAGATGGGGTGAGAGAGGAGGAGATGGGGTGAGAGGAGGAGAGATGGGGTGAGAGGAGGAGATGGGGTGAGAGGAGGAGATGGGAGAGAGGGGAGATGGGGTGAGAGGAGGAGATGGGGTGAGAGGAGGAGATGGGGTGAGAGGAGGAGGAGATGAGGAGAGAGGAGGAGATGGGGTGAGAGAGGAGGAGATGGGGTGAGAGAGGAGGAGATGGGGTGAGAGGAGGAGATGGGGTGAGAGAGAGGAGGAGATGGGGTGAGAGAGGAGGAGATGGGGTGAGAGAGGAGGAGATGGGAGTGAGAGAGGAGGAGATGGGGTGAGAGGAGGAGATGGGGAGAGAGGAGGAGATGGGGTGAGAGGAGGAGATGGGGTGAGAGGAGGAGATGGGGTGAGAGAGGAGGAGATGGGGTGAGAGGAGGAGATGGGGTGAGAGGAGGAGATGGGGTGAGAGAGGAGGAGATGGGGTGAGAGAGGAGGAGATGGGGTGAGAGAGGAGGAGATGGGGTGAGAGAGGAGGAGATGGGGTGAGAGAGGAGGAGATGGGGTGAGAGGAGGAGATGGGGTGAGAGGAGGAGATGGGGTGAGAGAGAGAGAGGAGATGGGGTGAGAGAGGAGGAGATGGGGTGAGAGGAGGAGATGGGGTGAGAGAGGAGGAGATGGGGTGAGAGGAGGAGATGGGGTGAGAGAGGAGGAGACAGATGGGGTGAGAGGAGGAGATGGGGTGAGAGAGGAGGAGATGGGGTGAGAGGAGGAGATGGGGTGAGAGAGGAGGAGATGGGGTGAGAGAGGAGGAGATGGGGTGAGAGGAGGAGATGGGGTGAGAGAGGAGGAGATGGGGTGAGAGAGGAGGAGATGGGGTGAGAGGAGGAGAGATGGGGTGAGAGGAGGAGATGGGGTGAGAGGAGGAGATGGGGTGAGAGGAGGAGATGGGGTGAGAGGAGGAGATGGGGAGATGAGAGAGAGGAGGAGATGGGGTGAGAGAGGAGGAGATGGGGTGAGAGGAGGAGATGGGGTGAGAGAGGAGGAGATGGGGTGAGAGGAGGAGATGGGGTGATGGAGGAGATGGGAGAGGAGGAGATGGGGTGAGAGAGGAGGAGATGGGGAGGAGGATGGGGAGACAGAGGAGGAGGAGATGGGGTGAGAGAGGAGGGGGTGAGAGAGGAGGAGATGGGGTGAGAGAGGAGGAGATGGGGTGAGAGAGGAGGAGATGGGGTGAGAGAGGAGGAGATGGGGTGAGAGGAGGAGGAGATGGGGTGAGAGAGATGGGGTGAGAGAGGAGGAGATGGGGTGAGAGAGGAGGAGATGGGGTGAGAGAGGAGGAGATGGGGTGAGAGAGGAGGAGATGGGGTGAGAGAGGAGGAGATGGGGTGAGAGAGAGGAGGAGATGGGGTGAGAGAGGAGGAGAGATGGGGTGAGAGAGGAGGAGATGGGGTGAGAGGAGGAGATGGGGTGAGAGAGGAGATGGGGTGAGAGAGGAGGAGATGGGGTGAGAGAGGAGGAGATGGGGTGAGAGAGGAGGAGATGGGGTGAGAGAGGAGGAGATGGGGTGAGAGAGGAGGAGATGGGGTGAGAGAGGAGGAGATGGGGTGAGAGAGGAGGAGATGGGGTGAGAGAGGAGGAGATGGGGTGAGAGAGGAGGAGATGGGGTGAGAGAGGAGGAGATGGGGTGAGAGAGGAGGAGATGGGGTGAGAGAGAGGAGATGGGGTGAGAGAGGAGGAGATGGGGTGAGAGAGGAGGAGATGGGGAAAGAGAGGAGGAGATGGGGTGAGAGAGGAGGAGATGGGGTGAGAGAGGAGGAGATGGGGTGAGAGAGGAGGAGATGGGGTGAGAGAGGGAGGAGATGGGGTGAGAGGGAGGAGATGGGGTGAGAGAGGAGGAGATGGGGAGAGGAGGAGAGAGGAGGAGGAGAGATGGGGTGAGAGAGGAGGAGATGGGGTGAGAGAGGAGGAGATGGGGTGAGAGAGGAGGGGATGGGGTGAGAGAGGAGGAGAGGGGGTGAGAGGGGAGGAGGTGGGGTGAGAGAGGGGGAGATGGGGTGAGAGGAGATGGGGTGAGAGAGGAGGAGATGGGGTGAGGAGGAGGAGATGGGGTGAGAGGAGGAGATGGGGTGAGAGGGAGGAGATGGGGTGAGAGGAGAGGAGATGGTGAGAGGGAGGAGATGGGGTGAGGAGGAGAGATGGGGTGAGAGGGAGGAGATGGGGTGAGAGGAGGAGATGGGGTGAGAGAGGAGGAGATGGGGTGAGAGGAGGAGATGGGGTGAGAGGAGGAGATGGGGTGAGAGGAGGAGATGGGGTGAGAGAGGAGGAGATGGGGTGAGAGAGGAGGAGATGGGGGGAGAGAGGAGAGATGGGGTGAGAGGGAGGAGATGGGGTGAGAGGAGGAGATGAGATGGGGTGAGAGGAGGAGAGATGGGGTGAGAGAGGAGGAGATGGGGTGAGAGAGGAGGAGATGGGGTGAGAGGAGGAGATGGGGATGGGAGATGGGGTGAGAGGAGGAGATGGGGTGAGAGAGGAGGAGATGGGGTGAGAGGAGGAGATGGGGTGAGAGGAGGAGATGGGGTGAGAGAGGAGGAGATGGGGTGAGAGGAGGAGGAGATGGGGTGAGAGAGGAGGAGATGGGGTGAGAGAGGAGGAGATGGGGAGAGAGGAGGAGATGGGGTGAGAGAGGAGGAGATGGGGTGAGAGAGGAGGAGATGGGGAGAGAGGAGGAGATGGGGTGAGAGAGGAGGAGATGGGGTGAGAGGAGGAGATGGGGTGAGAGGAGATGGGAGAGAGGAGGAGATGGGGTGAGAGAGGAGGAGATGGGGTGAGAGAGGAGGAGATGGGGTGAGAGAGAGGAGATGGGGTGAGAGAGAGGAGGGATGGGGTGAGAGGAGGAGATGGGGTGAGAGAGGAGGAGATGGGGTGAGAGAGGAGGAGATGGGGTGAGAGAGGAGGAGATGGGGTGAGAGAGGAGGAGATGGGGTGAGAGAGGAGGAGATGGGGTGAGAGAGGAGGAGATGGGGTGAGAGAGGAGGAGATGGGGTGAGAGAGGAGGAGATGGGGTGAGAGAGGAGGAGATGGGGGTGAGAGAGGAGGAGATGGGGTGAGAGAGGAGGAGATGGGGTGAGAGAGGAGGAGATGGGGTGAGAGAGGAGGAGATGGGGTGAGAGAGAGGAGATGGGGTGAGAGAGGAGGAGATGGGGTGAGAGAGGAGGAGATGGGGTGAGAGAGGAGGAGATGGGGGGGAGAGAGGAGGAGATGGGGTGAGAGAGGAGGAGATGGGGTGAGAGAGGAGGAGATGGGGTGAGAGAGGAGGAGATGGGGTGAGAGAGGAGGAGAAAGATAGAAACCTCCTTCCTTCCCCTCTCTATGATATAGAAACCTCCTTCCTTCCCCCTCTCTATGATATAGAAACCTCCTTCCTTCCCCCTCTCTATGATATAGAAACCTCCTTCCTTCCCCCTCTCTATGATATAGAAACCTCCTTCCTTCCCCTCTATGATATAGAAACCTCCTTCCTTCCCCCTCTCTATGATATAGAAACCTCCTTCCTTCCCCTCTCTATGATATAGAAACCTCCTTCCTTCCCCTCTCTATGATATAGAAACCTCCTTCCTTCCCCCTCTCTATGATATAGAAACCTCCTTCCTTCCCCCTCTCTATGATATAGAAACCTCCTTCCTTCCCCCTCTCTATGATATAGAAACCTCCTTCCTTCCCCCTCTCTATGATATAGAAACCTCCTTCCTTCCCCTCTCTATGATATAGAAACCTCCTTCCTTCCCCCCTCTCTATGATATAGAAACCTCCTTCCTTCCCCTCTCTATGATATAGAAACCTCCTTCCTTCCCCCTCTCTATGATATAGAAACCTCCTTCCTTCCCCTCTCTATGATATAGAAACCTCCTTCCTTCCCCCTCTCTATGATATAGAAACCTCCTTCCTTCCCCCTCTCTATGACATAGAAACCTCCTTCCTTCCCCCTCTCTATGATATAGAAACCTCCTTCCTTCCCCCTCTCTATGACATAGAAACCTCCTTCCTTCCCCCTCTCTATGACATAGAAACCTCCTTCCTTCCCCCTCTCTATGATATAGAAACCTCC
>NC_068455.1:78324350-78339350 GCF_023373465.1 Oncorhynchus keta | reverse complement strand
AGAGACAGAGAGAGAGAGACGGAGAGAGAGAAGGAGAGAGAGGGGGAGGGAGGGGGGGGAGAGAGAGAGGGAGAGAGAGAGAGAAAGCTATGACGCTATGGAGTCCTGGCTGTTCACCTGTCACGACTGACAGAAACCAGAAAGTCCCCTCCCCCAAGACAGAGAAACACAGACAATTACTAAGGAAAGAGAGTGAGACAGAGGGGGAAAGGGGGACCAGATGGTCTAACACTGCACAATGACAACACACAGATCAGAGTCGGTGTAAAGTAGGTGGAGGGACAACAACACACAGATCAGATCGGTGTAAAGTGGGTGGAGGGACAACAACACACAGATCAGAGTCGGTGTAAAGTGGGTGGAGGGACAACAACACACAGATCAGAGTCGGTGTAAAGTAGGTGGAGGGACAACAACACACAGATCAGAGTCGGTGTAAAGTGGGTGGAGGGACAACAACACACAGATCAGAGTAAAGTGTAAAGTGGGTGGAGGGACAACAACACACAGATCAGAGTAAAGTGGGTGGAGGGACAACAACACACAGATCAGAGTAAAGTAGGTGGAGGGACAACAACACACAGATCAGAGTAAAGTAGGTGGAGGGACAACACACAGATCAGAGTAAAGTAGGTGGAGGGACAACAACACACAGATCAGAGTCGGTGTAAAGTGGGTGGAGGGACAACACACAGATCAGAGTAAAGTGGGTGGAGGGACAACAACACACAGATCAGAGTAAAGTGGGTGGAGGGACAACAACACACAGACCAGAGTAAAGTAGGTGGAGGGACAACAACACACAGACCAGAGTAAAGTAGGTGGAGGGACAACAACACACAGATCAGAGTCGGTGTAAAGTAGGTGGAGGGACAACAACACACAGACCAGAGTCGGTGTAAAGTGGGTGGAGGGAAGGAGTCATTTTAGAGCCGCGGTTCCTGGTTCTTTTCACACTCACCTAAACAGGAAGATCAAAGTCAGTGTAAAGGTTAAGATGATGACTGGAGGCTTTTGGACCAGTATTATTATTATTATTATTATTATTATCTGCTGCTGTGTCAGGTCTTTGTGTTGTCTGGTTATCAGCTCCAACTCTTAACTCGACATCCCTCTTCCCCACTGGCTCCAGACACAACCTGTTGTAGCCCAGCCAAAACAACCCCTCTTCCTGACTCTCTCTCTGTGTGTGTGTGTGTGTGTGTGTGTGTGTGTGTGTGTGTGTGTGAGGCGTCCGAGGCCCCAAAGTAACCTTCCTGTCTGTCGAGTTATCGCCGGGGTAACGAGGCCAAACGCCGGTCACCGCGACAACACAAAGCAGCAATCTGATGATTGGTGGAGTCAACCGATGGTCACGGCATCCGACCAACGCGGTCAAACAGTGGTCAGTAGTGAAAAACAATGGTCAAGAGTCACAGAGAAGCAAAGCAAAACAAACAGCGACAGAAGTCCCTTTGCCAGCGGAGGGAAAAAAAAATACCCAAATGTCATACTTGAGTAAAAGTAAAGATATACCTTAAAAATAAAAAAAATAAAAAAACTCAAGTTTCTCCACAATTCCTGACATTTAATCCTAGTTAAAAATTCCCTGTCTTAGGTCAGTTAGGATCACCACTTTATTTTAAGAATGTGAAATGTCAGAATAATAGTAGAGAGAATGATTAATTTCAGCTTTTATTTCTTTCATCACATTCCCAGTGGGTCAGAAGTTTACATACACTCAGTTAGTATTTGGTAGCATTGCCTTTAAATTGTTTAACTTGGGCTAAATGTTTCTGGTAGCCTTCCACAAGCTTCCCACAATAGGTTGGGCCCATTCCTCCTGACAGAGCTGGTGTAACTGAGTCAGTTTTGTAGGCCTCCTTGCTCGCACACACTTTTTCAGTTCTGCCCACACATTTTCAATGGGGTTGAGGTCAGGGCTTTGTAATGGCCACTCCAATACCTTGACTTTGTTGTCCTTAAGCCATATTGCCACAACTTTAGAAGTATGCTTGGGGTTATTGTCCATTTGGAAGACCCATTTGGGACCAAGCTTTGAATTCCTAACTGATGTCATGTGATGTTGCTTCAATATATCCACACACTTGTCCCTCATGATGCCATCTATTTTCTGAAGTGCACTAGTCCCTCCCGCAGGAAAGCACCCCCACAACATGATGCTGCCACCCCCGTGCTTCACGGTTGGGATGGTGTTCTTCGGCTTGCAAGCCTCCCCCTTTTTCCTCCAAAAATAACCATGGTCATTATGGCCAAACAGTTCTATTTTTGTTTCATCAGACGAGAGGACATTTCTCCATAAAGTACTATCTTTGTACCCATGTCCAGTTGCAAACCGTAGTCTGTTTTTTTTATGGCGGTTTTGGAGCAGTGGCTTCTTCCTTGCTGAGCGGCCTTTCAGGTTATTTCGATATAGGACTCGTTTTACTGTGGATATATATACTTTTGTACCCGTTTCCTCCAGCATCTTCACAAGGTCCTTTGCTGTTGTTCTGGGATTGATTTGCACTTTTCACACCAAAGTGCGTTCATCTCTAGGAGACAGGAGGTCTACAATGTTTTTCTGTGGTCTTGGCTGATTTCTTTAGATTTTCCAATGATGTCAAGCAAAAAGGCACTGAATTTGAAGGTAGGCATTGAAATACATCCACAGATGCACCTCCAATTGACTCAATTGAAGTCAATTAGCCTATCAGAAGCTTATAAAGCCATGACATAATTTTCTGGAATTCTCCAAGCTGTTTAAAGGCACAGTCAACTTAGTGTATGTAAACTTCTGACCCACTGGAATTGTGATACAGTGAATTAATTATAAGATAAATAATCTGTCTGTCAACAATTGTTGGAAAAATTACTTGTCATGCACCAAAGTAGATGTCCTAACCGACTTGCCAAAACTATAGTTTGTTAACAAGACATTTGTGGAGTGGTTGAAAAACGAGTTTTAATGACTCCAACCTAAATGTATATAAACTTCTGATTTCAATTGTACCCGAATCGAAAAGGACACAAGGGAAATTGAAAGTCACACAGTATTTGGTTTTAAATAAATTTAAACTTAAGTGTCAAAAGTAAAAGTATTAAATCAGTTAATTGCAAAGACAGTCCAAAACTGTATATTTACAAAATATGCAAAACTCTTTAGTGAGTCCTCCAGATCAGAGGCAGTAGGGATGACCAGGGATGTTCTCTGTTTAGTGAGTCCTCCAGATCAGAGGCAGTAGGGATGACCAGGGATGTTCTCTGTTTAGTGAGTCCACCAGATCAGAGGCAGTAGGGATGACCAGGGATGTTCTCTGTTTAGTGAGTCCACCAGATCAGAGGCATGACCAGGGATGTTCTCTGTTTAGTGAGTCTGCCAGATCAGAGGCAGTAGGGATGACCAGGGATGTTCTCTGTTTAGTGAGTCCTCCAGATCCGAGGCTGTAAGGATGAACAGGGATGTTCTCTGTTTAGTGATTCCTCCAGATCAGAGGCAGTAGGGATGACCAGGGATGTTCTCTGTTTAGTGAGTCCACCAGATCAGAGGCAGTAGGGATGACCAGGGATGTTCTCTGTTTAGTGAGTCCACCAGATCAGAGGCAGTAGGGATGACCAGGGATGTTCTCTGTTTAGTGATTCCTCCAGATCAGAGGCAGTAGGGATGACCAGGGATGTTCTCTGTTTAGTGAGTCCTCCAGATCAGAGGCAGTAGGGATGACCAGGGATGTTCTCTGTTTAGTGAGTCCACCAGATCAGAGGCAGTAGGGATGACCAGGGATGTTCTCTGTTTAGTGAGTCCACCAGATCAGAGGCAGTAGGGATGACCAGGGATGTTCTCTGTTTAGTGAGTCCTCCAGATCAGAGGCAGTAGGGATGACCAGGGATGTTCTCTGTTTAGTGAGTCCTCCAGATCAGAGGCAGTAGGGATGACCAGGGATGTTCTCTGTTTAGTGAGTCCTCCAGATCAGAGGCAGTAGGGATGACCAGGGATGTTCTCTGTTTAGTGAGTCCTCCAGATCAGAGGCAGTAGGGATGACCAGGGATGTTCTCTGTTTAGTGATTCCTCCAGATCAGAGGCAGTAGGGATGACCAGGGATGTTCTCTGTTTAGTGATTCCTCCAGATCAGAGGCAGTAGGGATGACCAGGGATGTTCTCTGTTTAGTGATTCCTCCAGATCAGAGGCAGTAGGGATGACCAGGGATGTTCTCTGTTTAGTGAGTCTGTTTATGAGTCTCCAGATCAGAGGCCTCCAGATCAGAGGCAGTAGGGATGACCAGGGATGTTCTCTGTTTAGTGATTCCTCCAGATCAGAGGCAGTAGGGATGACCAGGGATGTTCTCTGTTTAGTGAGTCCTCCAGATCAGAGGCAGTAGGGATGACCAGGGATGTTCTCTGTTTAGTGAGTCTGTCCAGATCAGAGGCAGTAGGGATGACCAGGGATGTTCTCTGTTTAGTGAGTCCTCCAGATCAGAGGCAGTAGGGATGACCAGGGATGTTCTCTGTTTAGTGATTCCTCCAGATCAGAGGCAGTAGGGATGACCAGGGATGTTCTCTGTTTAGTGATTCCTCCAGATCAGAGGCAGTAGGGATGACCAGGGATGTTCTCTGTTTAGTGAGTCCTCCAGATCAGAGGCAGTAGGGATGACCAGGGATGTTCTCTGTTTAGATGAGTCCTCCAGATCAGAGGCAGTAGGGATGACCAGGGATGTTCTCTGTTTAGTGATTCCTCCAGATCAGAGGCAGAGGCAGTAGGGATGACCAGGGATGTTCTCTGTTTAGTGATTCCTCCAGATCAGAGGCAGTAGGGATGTTCTCTGTTTAGTGAGTCCTCCAGATCAGAGGCAGTAGGGATGACCAGGGATGTTCTCTGTTTAGTGATTCCTCCAGATCAGAGGCAGTAGGGATGACCAGGGATGTTCTCTGTTTCGTGAGTCTGCCAGATCAGAGGCAGTAGGGATGACCAGGGATGTTCTCTGTTTAGTGAGTCCTCCAGATCAGAGGCAGTAGGGATGACCAGGGATGTTCTCTGTTTCGTGAGTCCTCCAGATCAAAGGCAGTAGGGATGACCAGGGATGTTCTCTGTTTAGTGAGTCCTCCAGATCAGAGGCAGTGGGGATGACCAGGGATGTTCTCTGTTTAGAGTCCTCCAGATCAGAGGCAGTAGGGATGACCAGGGATGTTCTCTGTTTAGAGTCCTCCAGATCAGAGGCAGTAGGGATGACCAGGGATGTTCTCTGTTTAGAGTCCTCCAGATCAGAGGCAGTAGGGATGACCAGGGATGTTCTCTGTTTAGAGTCCTCCAGATCAGAGGCAGTAGGGATGACCAGGGATGTTCTCTGTTTAGAGTCCTCCAGATCAGAGGCAGTAGGGATGACCAGGGATCTCTGTTTCGTGAGTCTGCCAGATCAGAGGCAGTAGGGATGACCAGGGATGTTCTCTGTTTAGAGTCCTCCAGATCAGAGACAGTAGGGATGACCAGGGATGTTCTCTGTTTAGTGAGTCCTCCAGATCAGAGGCAGTAGGGATGACCAGGGATGTTCTCTGTTTAGTGAGTCCTCCAGATCAGAGGCAGTAGGGATGACCAGGGATGTTCTCTGTTTAGTGAGTCCTCCAGATCAGAGGCAGTACCAGGGATGACCAGATCAGGATGTTCTCTGTTTAGTGAGTCCTCCAGATCAGATCAGATGGCAGATCAGAGGGATGACCAGGGATGTTCTCTGTTTAGTGATTCCTCCAGATCAGAGGCAGTAGGGATGACCAGGGATGTTCTCTGTTTAGTGAGTCCTCCAGATCAGAGGCAGTAGGGATGACCAGGGATGTTCTCTGTTTAGTGAGTCCTCCAGATCAGAGGCAGTGGGGATGACCAGGGATGTTCTCTGTTTAGTGAGTCCTCCAGATCAGAGGCAGTGGGGATGACCAGGGATGTTCTCTGGACCATTTTCCCCCCAAAACGTATTCAGAACCTTTTCTTGAGCTCAGGTGCATCCGGTTTCCATTAAATCACCCGTGAGATGTTTCTACAACTTGATTGGTCCACTTGTGGTAAATTCTATTGGATTGGACATGATTTGGAAAGGCACACACCTGTCTATATAACGTCACACAGTTGACAGTGCATGTCAGAGAAAAAAACCAAGCAGTGAGGTCGAAATAATTGTCCGTAGAGCTCAGAGACAGGATTGTGTCGAGGCACAGATCTGGGGAAGGTCCCCAAGAACACAGTGGCCTACATCATTCTGAAATGGAAGAAATGGAAGAAGCCAAACTGAGCAATTAGAGGAGGTCAGGGAGATACCCAAGAACCTGATGGTCACTCTGACAGAGCTCCAGGGTTCCTCTGTGGAGTTGGGAGAACCTTCCAGAAGGACAACCATCTCTGCAGCACTCCACCAATCAGGCCTTTATGGTAGAGTGGCCACTCCTCAGAAAAAGACACATGACAGCCAGCTTGGAGTCTTCCTAAAGGACTTTTGGTCTGAATGCCAAGCGTCACGTGGAGGAAGCCTATAAGAATAGTTATTTAAATGTACCATCAGTTTTTTTAATTTGTAATACATTGGCAAAAATGTTTTCTGTTTTTTGCTTGTCATTATGGGGTATTGTGATGTCATTATGGGGTAGTGTGATGTCATTATGGGGTATTGTGATGTCATTATGGGGTATTGTGATGTCATTATGGGGTATTGTGATGTCATTATGGGGTAGTGTGATGTCATTATGGGGTATTGTGATGTCATTATGGGGTAGTGTGATGTCATTATGGGGTAGTGTGATGTCATTATGGGGTAGTGTGATGTCATTATGGGGTATTGTGATGTCATTATGGGGTAGTGTGATGTCATTATGGGGTAGTGTGATGTCATTATGGGGTAGTGTGATGTCATTATGGGGTAGTGTGTGTGTAGATCGATGAGGAGAAAAAAGTCATCAATTATAGAATAATGCTGTCACGTAATAAAATGTTGAAAAAGTCCAGGGGTCTGAATACTTTCCTGAAGGCTCTCCTTTTCTGCATGTACACACACACACACACACTTTGTAAAGTCCTTCAGACTAAAATGTAATATAATAATATATATATGGAGAAAATGGCTGATACAGTAACCGTGATGAGAAGCTTTTCCCAAGTAAAACAATAACTAATTTCATCCTGTTATGGTGAGTAAGGCTGAAGACTTAATGGAGCAGGACAGATCACAGACTGGAACACAGACCCAATTACCAACAACACCTTTATATATATACAGGCCTGTGTGTGTGTTGTTTTCGTAGGGCCCGCTCCACCAGCATTATGCCTAATCCTAGAGGGTGTGGCGGATCAGATATGGCTCGTTTTTCAGAAGGGCGGGCGGTGGATGTTGTCATGGTTACGACCCCATAAAACAGGGTCAGACAACAGGAAGCAGAGTTGATGTTGACACACATAGGTTAGTTGGTTCACAGCATCAGAGTAGAGCTAAACGTATCCTCGCCCCTCTCTGGCTCGGTGCCTTATCCTCGACCCTCTCTGGCTCGGTGCCTTATCCTCGACCCTCTCTGGCTCGGTGCCTTATCCTCGCCCCTCTCTGGCTCGGTGCCTTATCCTCGACCCTCTCTGGCTCGGTGCCTTATCCTCGCCCCTCTCTGGCTCGGTGCCTTATCCTCGACCCTCTCTGGCTCGGTGCCTTATCCTCGACCCTCTCTGGCTCGGTGCCTTATCCCTCGACCCTCTCTGGCTCGGTGCCTCGACCTAGTGACCTCAGGTTGCAGCGGTGAGAGAAGGGCCAAGTGAAACATATTGGGAACACCTCATTCCCCTAAAGAACCTTGACTGAGATTGAGAGAGAGAGAGAGAGTGCGAGAGAGAGAGTGCGAGAGAGAGAGTGCGAGAGAGAGAGTGCGAGAGAGAGAGTGCGAGAGAGAGAGTGCGAGAGAGAGCGAGAGAGAGAGAGCGAGAGAGAGAGAGAGAGCGAGAGAGAGAGAGAGAGAGAGAGAGAGAGAGAGAGAGAGAGAGACAGAGCGAGAGAGAGAGCGAGAGAGACAGAGCGAGAGAGAGAGCGAGAGAGACAGAGAGAGAGACAGAGAGAGAGACAGAGAGAGAGACAGAGAGAGAGACAGAGAGAGAGACAGAGAGAGAGACAGAGAGAGAGACAGAGCGAGAGAGCGAGAGACAACGTAAAACACCAAATAATGCATGCAGAGCAGAATTAGGCCGATACCCACTAATTATCAAAATCCAGAAAAGAGCCATTAAATTCTACAACCACCTAAAAGGAAGCGATTCACAAACCTTCCATAACAAAGCCATCACCTACAGAGAGATGAACCTGGAGAAGAGTCCCCTAAGCAAGCTGGTCCTGGGGCTCTGTTCACAAACACAAACACACCCTACAGAGCCCCAGGACAACAGCACAATTAGACCCAACCAAATCATGAGAAAACAAAAAGATAATTACTTAACACATTGGAAAGAATTAACAAAAAACAGAGCAAACTAGAATGCTATTTGGCCCTACACAGAGAGTACACAGCGGCAGAATACCTGACCACTGTGACTGACCCAAAATTAAGGAAAGCTTTGACTATGTACAGGCTCAGTGAGCATAGCCTTGCTATTGAGAAAGGCCGCCGTAGGCAGACATGGCTCTCAAGAGAAGACAGGCTATGTGCTCACTGCCCACAAAATTAGGTGGAAACTGAGCTGCACTTCCTAACCTCCTGCCCAATGTATGACCATATTAGAGAGACATATTTCCCCCAGATCACACAGATCCACAAAGAATTCGAAAACAAATCCAATTTTGAAAAACTCCCATATCTACTGGGTGAAATTCCACAGTGTGCCATCACAGCAGCAAGATTTGTGACCCGTTGCCACGAGAAAAGGGCAACCAGTGAAGAACAAACACCATTGTAAATACAACCCATATTTATGCTTATTTATTTTATCTTGTGTCCTTTAACTATTTGTACATTGTATATATATATATATATAATATGACATTTGTAATGTCTTTACTGTTTTGAAACTTCTGTATGTGTAATGTTTACTGTTCATTTTTGTTGTTTTTCACTTTATATATTCACTTTGTATGTTGTCTACCTCACTTGCTTTGGCAATGTTAACACATGTTTCCCATGCCAATAAAGCCCTTGAATTGAAATTGAATTGAATTGAATTGACAGAGACAGAGAGAGAGAGAACTGGCTCCAGGCCGGTGCACACTGGCTGCCCGCATGGTGCTTCCAGAACCAACCCAGGTGAAAATGACTGAGAAAGAAGGAACGAGGAACACTGTCAGGAACGGTCAGTGGGTTCAGTTGGTGTAGCACCCTTACAACGACGTGGAAGACAGAGCAGTAAATAGCCTGGGTACCATGAGATACAAGACCAGAGAGAGATGAGGTCTGAAAAACAAACACAGGGAGAGATGAGGTCTGAAAAACAAACACAGGGAGAGATGAGGTCTGAAAAACAAACACAGGGAGAGATGAGGTCTGAAAAACAAACACAGGGAGAGATGAGGTCTGAAAAACAAACACAGGGAGAGATGAGGTCTGAAAAACAAACACAGGGAGAGATGAGGTCTGAAAAACAAACACAGGGAGAGATGAGGTCTGAAAAACAAACACAGAGAGAGATGAGGTCTGAAAAACAAACACAGGGAGAGATGAGGTCTGAAAAACAAACACAGGGAGAGATGAGGTCTGAAAAACAAACACAGGGAGAGATGAGGTCTGAAAAACAAACACAGGGAGAGATGAGGTCTGAAAAACAAACACAGAGAGAGATGAGGTCTGAAAAACAAACAAAGAGAGAGATGAGGTCTGAAAAACAAACACAGAGAGATGAGGTCTGAAAAACAAACACAGGGAGAGATGAGGTCTGAAAAACAAACACAGGGAGAGATGAGGTCTGAAAAACAAACACAGAGAGAGATGAGGTCTGAAAAACAAACAAAGAGAGAGATGAGGTCTGAAAAACACACACAGAGAGATGAGGTCTGAAAAACAAAACAGAGAGATGAGGTCTGAAAAACAAAACAGGGAGAGATGAGGTCTGAAAAACAAACACAGAGAGATGAGGTCTGAAAAACAAACACAGAGAGATGAGGTCTGAAAAACAAATACAGAGAGATGAGGTCTGAAAAACAAACACAGGGAGAGATGAGGTCTGAAAAACAAACACAGAGAGAGATGAGGTCTGAAAAACAAAACAGAGAGAGATGAGGTCTGAAAAACAAAACAGGGAGAGATGAGGTCTGAAAAACAAACACAGAGAGAGATGAGGTCTGAAAAACAAAACAGAGAGAGATGAGGTCTGAAAAACAAAACAGGGAGAGATGAGGTCTGAAAAACAAACACAGAGAGAGATGAGGTCTGAAAAACAAAACAGAGAGAGATGAGGTCTGAAAAACAAACACAGAGAGAGATGAGGTCTGAAAAACAAACACAGAGAGAGATGAGGTCTGAAAAACAAAACAGAGAGAGATGAGGTCTGAAAAACAAACACAGAGAGAGATGAGGTCTGAAAAACAAACACAGAGAGAGATGAGGTCTGAAAAACAAACACAGGGAGAGATGAGGTCTGAAAAACAAACACAGAGAGAGATGAGGTCTGAAAAACAAAACAGAGAGAGATGAGGTCTGAAAAACAAACACAGAGAGAGATGAGGTCTGAAAAACAAAACAGAGAGAGATGAGGTCTGAAAAACAAACACAGAGAGAGATGAGGTCTGAAAAACAAAACAGAGAGAGATGAGGACTGAAAAACAAAACAGGGAGAGATGAGGTCTGAAAAACAAACACAGGGAGAGATGAGAGAGAGGAAGGAAAGAACATCCTGGTCATCGGACTGCCCGTCACTCACACTCTGCTATGTCAGAACTGTAAATCGAGAGAATGTGCGTGAGAACGAGACAGACATTTCATATTTCTCCAACCCATCGTTGTTTTTTCAAATCATTCTCAGACAGAGAGACGGACAGGTGTACAAGGTCAGCATACCAAGATGGAATCCCTCGGCCTTAAGGCCCCCTGGAATTCAGGATGCCTGTCTCTCTCTCTCTGTGTATCAGTGTGTATGGTGTGTATGGTGTGTATCAGTGTGTATGGTGTGTATCAGTGTGTATCAGTGTGTATGGTGTGTATCAGTGTGTATGGTGTGTATCAGTGTGTATGGTGTGTATCAGTGTGTATGGTGTGTATCAGTGTGTATTTCTCAGTGTGTACGGTGTGTATCAGTGTCAGAGGTTCCCAAAAGAACCACAGGGGTCATTCAAAAGTCGATCTGCTGCACCTCTCTCTCTCTACCTCCACCGCTCTCCACCTCCACCGCTCTCCACCTCCCCCGCTCTCTCCCTCCACCTCCCCCGCTCTCTCCCTCCACCTCCCCCGCTCTCTCCCTCCACCTCCCCCGCTCTCTCCCTCCACCTCCCCCGCTCTCTCCCTCCACCTCCCCCGCTCTCTCCCTCCACCTCCCCCTCTCTCCCCACCTCCACCTCCCCCCACCTCCCCCGCTCTCTCCCTCCACCTCCCCCGCTCTCTCCCTCCACCTCCCCCGCTCTCCTCCATCCATCCACCTCCCCGCTCTCCTCCATCCACCTCCACCGCTCTCCTCCATCCACCTCCACCGCTCTCCATCCACCTCCCCGCTCTCCTCCATCCACCTCCCCATCCACCTCCCCGCTCTCCTCCCTCCACCTCCCCCGCTCCTCCCCTCCACCTCGCCCGCTCCTCCCACCACCTCCCCCGCTCGCTCCCACCTCCCCCGCTCTCCACCTCCCCCGCTCTCTCCTCCACCTCCACCTCCCCCGCTCTCCACCTCCCCCGCTCTCCACCTCCACCGCTCTCCACCTCCACCGCTCTCCACCTCCACCGCTCTCCACCTCCACCCCTCCCCACCTCCACCGCTCCCCTCGCCCCATCCACCTCCCCGCTCCTCCCTCCACCTCCCCGCCCTCCACCTCCCCCGCCCTCCACCTCCCCCCCTCCCCCTCCTCCCTCCCTCCCCCGCTCTCCTCCCTCCCCCCTCCACCTCCCCCGCTCTCCTCCCCCCCCTCCTCTCCTCCCTCCACCCCCATCCCTTAACTGTCCTCTGTCTGAACCCTCAACCCTTAACTGTACTGTCTGAACCCTCATCCCTTACATGTCCTCTCTGAACCCTCATCCCTTACACGTCCTCTGCCTGAACCCATCTTGTCACACACACACACACACACACACACACACACACACACGCACGCACGCACGCACGCACGCACGTATGTCTCGTGCCCCTCGACTACCTCCTGTGACTGCACCTCACAGGAATGTGAAGGTCTCTCTCTCCTCTCTTCCAATCGCCCCCCTTGTTCCTTCGCTCTCCTTACTATACCTACCTTCTCTCTAACTCCCTCCTTCTTCCAAAGACTGATTCCCCTTCTCCATATCCTCCCCCCATTCCACTCAATTTCTCTGTTTGACAGTGTCGATATAGAGGAGGAGGAGGTAGGGGTCGATATAGAGGTGGAGGTAGGGGTCGATATAGAGGAGGTAGGGGTCGATATAGAGGAGGAGGTAGGCGTCGACATAGAGGAAGAGGTAGGGGTCGACATAGAGGAGGAGGAGGTAGGCGTCGATATAGAGGTGGAGGTAGGGTTCGACATAGAGGAAGAGGTAGGGGTCGATATAGAGGAGGTAGGGGTCGATATAGAGGAGGTAGGGGTCGATATAGAGGAGGTAGGCGTCGATATAGAGGAGGAGGAGGTAGGCGTCGATATAGAGGAGGAGGAGGTAGGCGTCGATATAGAGGAGGAGGAGGTAGGCGTCGATATAGAGGAGGAGGAGGTAGGCGTCGATATAGAGGAGGAGGAGGTAGGGGTCGATATAGAGGAGGTAGGGGTCGATATAGAGGAGGTAGGGGTCGATATAGAGGAGGTAGGCGTCGATATAGAGGAGGTAGGCGTCGATATAGAGGAGGTAGGGGTTATGTATGTATGTATGTATGTATGTATGTATGTATGTATGTATGTATGTATGTATGTATGTATGTGTGTATGTATGTGTGTGTATGTATGTATGTATGTATATATATATAGGTAATCATATTCTTCAACTGAAAATCAACAAGAGGAAAATATTGGTCTTTTAACTCACTTTGTCACTCTTAATCGTGCTAGCTATATATAGAGAGATGCTCTAGAACAGCAAAGATCTATATGGAGAGAGATGCTCTAGAACAGCAGAGAGACGCTCTAGAACAGCAGAGATATATATGGAGAGAGATGCTCTAGAACAGCAGAGATCTATATGGAGAGAGATGCTCTAGAACAGCAGAGATCTATATGGAGAGAGATGCTCTAGAACAGCAGAGATCTATATGGAGAGAGATGCTCTAGAACAGCAGAGATCTATATGGAGAGAGATGCTCTAGAACAGCAGAGATCTATATGGAGAGAGATGCTCTAGAACAGCAGAGATCTATATGGAGAAAGATGCTCTAGAAGAGCAGAGATCTATATGGAGAAAGATGCTCTAGAAGAGCAGAGATCTATATGGAGAGAGATGCTCTAGAACAGCAGAGATCTATATGGAGAGAGATGCTCTAGAACAGCAGAGATCTATATGGAGAGAGATGCTCTAGAACAGCAGAGATCTATATGGAGATAGATGCTCTAGAACAGCAGAGATCTATATGGAGAGAGATGCTCTAGAACAGCAGAGATCTATATGGAGAGAGATGCTCTAGAACAGCAGAGATCTATATGGAGAGAGATGCTCTAGAACAGCAGAGATCTATATGGAGAGAGATGCTCTAGAACAGCAGAGATCTATATGGAGATAGATGCTCTAGAACAGCAGAGATCTATATGGAGATAGATGCTCTAGAACAGCAGAGATCTATATGGAGATAGATGCTCTAGAACAGCAGAGATCTATATGGAGAGAGATGCTCTAGAACAGCAGAGATATATATGGAGAGAGATGCTCTAGAACAGCAGAGATATAAATGGAGAGAAATGCTCTAGAACAGCAGAGAGACGCTCTAGAACAGCAGAGAGATAGAGATGCTCCAGAACAGCAGAGAGATGCTCTAGAACAGCACAGATACATAGAGAGAGATACTCTAGAACAGCAGAGATCTATATGGAGAGAGATGCTCTAGAACAGCAGAGATCTATATGGAGAGAGATGCTCTAGAACAGCAGATATATATAGAGATGCTCTTGAACAGCAGAGGTTATATATAGAGATGCTCTAGAACAGCAGAGATCTATATGGAGAGAGATGCTCTAGAACAGCAGAGATCTATATGGAGAGAGATGCTCTAGAACAGCAGAGATCTATATGGAGAGAGATGCTCTAGAACAGCAGAGGTATACATGGAGAGCGATGCTCTAGAACAGCAGAGATATATATGGAGAGAGATGCTCTAGAACAGCAGAGATATATATGGAGAGAAATGCTCTAGAACAGCAGAGAGACGCTCTAGAACAGCAGAGAGATAGAGATGCTCTGGAACAGCAGAGATAGATGCTCTAGAAAAGCAGAGAGAGATGCTCTAGAAAAGCAGAGATAGATGCTCTAGAACAGCAGAGATATATAGAGAGATGCTCTAGAACAACATAGATATATAGAGATATGCTCTAGAACAGCAGAGAGAGATGCTCTAGAACAGCAGAGAGAGATGCTCTAGAAAAGCAGAGAGAGATGCTCTAGAAAAGCAGAGATAGATGCTCTAGAACAGCAGAGATATATAGAGAGATGCTCTAGAACAGCAGAGATATATAGAGAGATGCTCTAGAACAGCAGAGAGAGATGCTCTAGAACAGCAGAGAGAGATACTCTAGAACAGCAGAGAGAGAGAGATGCTCTAGAACAGCAGAGAGAGAGAGATGCTCTACAACAGCAGAGATGTATATATATGGAGAGAGATGCTCTAGAACAGCAGAGATATATATACTTATGGAGAGAGATGCTCTAGAACAGCAGAGAGAGAGAGATTCTCTAGAACAACAGAGATAAATATGGAGAGGGTTGCTCTAGAACAGCAGAGA
>NC_068455.1:78311850-78319350 GCF_023373465.1 Oncorhynchus keta | reverse complement strand
GATCCACACCAGATACTGACTGGTGTTCTGATCCACACCAGATACTGACTGGTGTTCTGATCCACACCAGATACTGACTGGTGTTCTGATCCACACCAGATACTGACTGGTGTTCTGATCCACACCAGATACTGACTGGTGTTCTGATCCACACCAGATACTGACTGGTGTTCTGATCCACACCAGATACTGACTGGTGTTCTGATCCACACCAGATACTGACTGGTGTTCTGATCCACACCAGATACTGACTGGTTTCTGATCCACACCAGATACTGACTGGTTTTCTGATCCACACCAGATACTGACTGGTGTTCTGATCCACACCAGATACTGACTGGTGTTCTGATCCACACCAGATACTGACTGGTGTTCTGATCCACCAGATATGGACACACAGATACTGACTGGTGTTCTGATCCACACCAGATACTGACTGGTGTTCTGATCCACACCAGATACTGACTGGTGTTCTGATCCACACCAGATACTGACTGGTTTTATGATCCGCACCAGATACTGACTGGTGTTCTGATCCACACCAGATACTGACTGGTGTTCTGATCCACACCAGATACTGACTGGTGTTCTGATCCACACCAGATACTGACTGGTGTTCTGATCCACACCAGATACTGACTGGTTTTCTGATCCACACCAGATACTGACTGGTGTTCTGATCCACACCAGATACTGACTGGTGTTCTGATCCACACCAGATACTGACTGGTGTTCTGATCCACACCAGATACTGACTGGTGTTCTGATCCACACCAGATACTGACTGGTGTTCTGATCCACACCAGATACTGACTGGTGTTCTGATCCACACCAGATACTGACCGGTGTTCTGATCCACACCAGATACTGACTGGTGTTCTGATCCACACCAGATACTGACTGGTGTTCTGATCCACACCAGATACTGACTGGTGTTCTGATCCACACCAGATACTGACTGGTGTTCTGATCCACACCAGATACTGACTGGTGTTCTGATCCACACCAGATATGGACTGGTGTTCTGATCCACACCAGATACTGACTGGTGTTCTGATCCACACCAGATACTGACTGGTTTTCTGATCCACGCCTCCACCTTTAAATCTGGACCATTATTGATACACAGGAAACTATTGAGTGTGAAAAACCCAGCAGCATTGCAGTTCTTGACAAACCGGTACGCCTGGCACCTACTACCATAACCCCGTTCAAGGGCACTTTAAATATTTTGTCTTGTCCCTTCACCCTCTGAATGGCCCAACGCTCCAACCACTAGGCTATCTTCTTGCCCCTAACCACTAGGCTACCTGCTCCAGCCACTAGGCTATCTTCTTGCCCCTAACCACTAGGCTATCTTCTTGCCCCATAGCCCCAACTTTTGACATACTCTATACTTTTTAAACAATCTATTTAAAAAAAAAAACATTTTTTTGGGGGTCAATTTATCCATTCACATTTTTAAACATGATAAAACTTTCCATTGTGACATCACCTCAATTCTGTGTAAATACAATGTCAGGCAAGAACACATTCTTATTTAGGAACGGTGGGTTAACTGCCTTGTTCAGGGGCAGAAAGACAGATTTTCACCTTGTCAGCTCGGGGGATCCAATCTTGCAACCTTACAGTTAACTAGTCCAAGGCAATAACGACCTGCGTCTCTCTCGTTGCACTCCACAAGGAGACTGCCTGTTACGCGAATGCAGTAAGCCAAGGTAAGTTGCTCGCTTGCATTAAAATTATCTTATAAAAAAACTATCAATCATAATCAGTAATTAACGACACATGGTTGATGATATTAATAGATATTATCTAGCGTATTCTGTGTTGCATATAATCTGACTGAGCATACAAGCATACAAGTACAGTGCCTTGCGAAAGTATTCGGCCCCCTTGAACTTTGCGACCTTTTGCCACATTTCAGGCTTCAAACAAAGATATAAAACTGTATTTTTTTGTGAAGAATCAACAACAAGTGGGACACAATCATGAAGTGGAATGACATTTATTGGATAATTCAAACTTTATCAAATCAAAAACGGAAAAATTGGGCGTGCAAAGTTATTCAGCCCCCTTAAGTTAATACTTTGTAGCGCCACCTTTTGCTGCGATTACAGCGGTAAGTCGCTTGGGGTATGTCTATCAGTTTTGCACATCGAGAGACTGAATTTTTTTCCCATTCCTCCTTACAAAACAGCTCGAGCTCAGTGAGGTTGGATGGAGAGCATTTGTGAACAGCAGTTTTCAGTTCTTTCCACAGATTCTCGATTGGATTCAGGTCTGGACTTTGACTTGGCCATTCTAACATCTGGATATGTTTATTTTTGAACCATTCCATTGTAGATTTTACTTTATGTTTTGGATCATTGTCTTGTTGGAAGACAAATCTCCATCCCAGTCTCAGGTCTTTTGCAGACTCCATAAGGTTTTCTTCCAGAATGGTCCTGTATTTGGCTCCATCCATCTTCCCATCAATTTTAACCATCTTCCCTGTCCCTGCTGAAGAAAAGCAGGCCCAAACCATGATGCTGCCACCACCATGTTTGACAGTGGGGATGGTGTGTTCAGGGTGATGAGCTGTGTTGCTTTTACGCCAAACATAACGTTTTGCATTGTTGCCAAAAAGTTCAATTTTGGTTTCATCTGACCAGAGCACCAGGTGGCTTGTGGCAAACTTTAAATGACACTTTTTATGGATATCTTTAAGAAATGGCTTTCTTCTTGCCACTCTTCCATAAAGGCCAGATTTGTGCAATATACAACTGATTGTTGTCCTATGGACAGAGTCTCCCACCTCAGCTGTAGATCTCTGCAGTTCATCCAGAGTGATCATGGGCCTCTTGGCTGCATCTCTGATCAGTCTTCTTGTATGAGCTGAAAGTTTAGAGGGACGGCCAGGTCTTGGTAGATTTGCAGTGGTCTGATACTCCTTCCATTTCAATATTATCTCTTGCACAGTGCTCCTTGGGATGTTTAAAGCTTGGGAAATCTTTTTGTATCCAAATCCGGCTTTAAACTTCTTCACAACAGTATCTCGGACCTGCCTGGTGTGTTCCTTGTTCTTCATGATGCTCTCTGCGCTTTTAACGGACCTCTGAGACTATCACAGTGCAGGTGCATTTATACGGAGACTTGATTACACACAGATGGATTGTATTTATCATCATTAGTCATTTAGGTCAACATTGGATCATTCAGAGATCCTCACTGAATTTCTGGAGACGGTTTGCTGCACTGAAAGTAAAGGGGCTGAATAATTTTGCACGCCCAGTTTTTCAGTTTTTGATTTGTTAAAAAAGTTTGAAATATCCAATAAATGTCATTCCACTTCAGGATTGTGTCCCACTTGTTGATTCTTCACAAAAAAATACAGTTTTATATCTTTATGTTTGAAGCCTGAAATGTGGCAAAAGGTCGCAAAGTTCAAGGGGGCCGAATGCTTTCGCAAGGCACTGTATCTAAGTATCTGACTGAGCGGTGGTAGGCAGAAGCAGGCCCGTAAACATTCATTCAAATAGCACTTTCATGCGTTTTGCCAGCAGCTCTTCGTTGTGCGTCAAGCATTGCGCTTTTTATGACTTCAAACCTATCAACTCCCGAGATGAGGCTGGTGTAACCGAAGTGAAATGGATGGCTAGTTAGCGCGCGCTAATAGCATTTCAAACTTCACTCGCTCTGAGCCTTGGGGTGGTTGTTTCCCTTGCTCTGCATGGGTAACGCTGCTTCGACGGTGGCTGTTGTCGTTGTGTTCTTGGTTCGAGCCCAGGGAGGAGCGAGGAGAGGGACGGAAGCTATACTGTTACACTGGCAATACTAAAGTGCCTATAAGAACATCCAATAGTCAAAGGTTAATGAAATACAAATGGTATAGAGGGAAATAGTCCTATAATTCCTATAATAACTACAACCTAAAACTTACCTGGGAATATTGAAGACTCATGTTAAAAGGAACCACCAGCTTTCATATGTTCTCATGTTCTGAGCGAGGAACTGAAACGTTAGCTTTCTTACATGGCACATATTGCACTTTTACTTTCTTCTCCAACACACATCGGCCCTTTTGGTTCTCCAATAATCGGTATCGGCGTTGAAAAAAATCATAATCGGTCGACCTCTACTACAGAGGGTAGGTAGTGCGTGCGGCCCAAGTTTCCTGCCATCCAGGACCTCTATACCAGGCGGTGTCAGAGGAAGGCCCTACAATTTGCTAAAAAGACTCCAGCCACCCGAGTCACAGATTGTTCTCTCTGCTACCGCACAGCAAGCGGTACCGGAGCACCAAGTCTAGGTCCAAAAGACTTAACAGCTTCCAAGACACAAGACTGATTTGCCTGTCTGTAAAGAAAAGGGCGGGCTATACAAAGATCCTGCTGCTCTGATTTGATAGATCGAAAGCCGTCTCTGTTCCCTCTTCATATTTCATCCAATCACTTCTCGTCGTCCTTTCAGTTTGCACATGCAACAAATGTAATTTCGACAAACTCTGACCATAACCACACAACTACTGACCACAACTACTGACCACAACCACTGACCACAACTACACGACTACCGACCACAACCACACAACTACCGACCACAACCACACAACTACTGACCACAACCACACAACTACTGACCACAACCACACAACTACTGACCACAACCACACAACTACTGACCGCAACCACACAACTACTGACCGCAACCACACAACTACTGACCGCAACCACACAACTACTGACCGCAACCACACAACTACTGACCGCAACCACACAACTACTGACCGCAACCACACAACTACTGACCGCAACCACACAACTACTGACCGCAACCACACAACTACTGACCGCAACCACACAACTACTGACCACAACCACACAACTACTGACCACAACCACACAACTACTGACCACAACCACTGACCACTGACCAACCACACAACTACTGACCACAACCACACAACTACTGACCACAACCACACAACTACTGACCACAACCACACAACTACTGACCACAACCACACAACTACTGACCACAACCACACAACTACTGACCACAACCACTGACCACTGACCAACCACACAACTACTGACCACAACCACACAACTACTGACCACAACCACTGACCACTGACCAACCACACAACTACTGACCACAACCACTGACCGCAACCACACAACTACTGACAACCACAAAACTATTGACCACAACTGACAACAACCACACAACTATTGACCACAACTACTATAATAATGACAGCAACTGACAACAACCACACAACTATTGACCACAACTACTGACCACAACTGACAACAACCACACAACTATTGACCACAACTACACAACTATTGACCACAACCACTGACCTCAACCACACATCAACTGACAACAACCACACAACTACTGACCAACCACACAGCTACTGACCAATCACACAACTACTGACCACAACCACACAACAACTGACAACCATACAGCTATTGACCACAACCACACAACTACTGACCACAACTGACAACCACACAACTATTGACCACAACCACACAACTACTGAACACAACCACTGACCTCAACCACACATCAACTGACAACAACCACACAACTACTGACCAACCACACAGCTACTGACCAATCACACAACTACTGACCACAACCACACAACAACTGACAACCATACAGCTATTGACCACAACCACTGACAACAACCACACAACTACTGACCAACCACACAGCTACTGACTAATCACACAACTACTGACCACAACCACACAACTGACAACCATACAGCTATTGACCACAACCACTGACCACAACCACACAACTACCGACCACAACCACACAACTACCGACCACAACCACACGACTACACCACAACCACACGACTACCGACCACAACCACCGACTACCGACCACAACCACACGACTACCGACCACAACCACACGACTACCGACCACAACCACACGACTACCGACCACAACCACACGACTACCGACCACAACCACACGACTACCGACCACAACCACACGACTACCGACCACAACCACACGACTACCGACCACAACCACAACCACACAACTACTGACCACAACCACACAACTACTGACCACAACCACACAACTACTGACCACAACCACACAACTACTGACCACAACCACACAACTACTGACCACAACCACACAACTACTGACCACAACTACACAACTACTGACCACAACCAACCACACAACTACCGACCACAACCACACAACTACCGACCACAACCACACAACTACTGACCACAACCACTGACCACACCTACATGACTACTGACCACACCTACTAACCACAACCACAACTACTGACCACACCTACTAACCACAACCACACAACTACTGACCACAACCACTGACCACAACCACAACTACTGACTCAACCACACAACGACTGACAAACCACACAACTACTGACAAACCACACAACTACTGACCACAACTACTGACCACAACCATATAACTATTGACCACAACTATTGACCACAACCATACAACTATTGACCACAACTACTGACCACAACCATATAACTATTGACCACAACTACTGACCACAACCATATAACTATTGACCACAACCATACAACTATTGACCACAACTACTGACCACAACCATATAACTATTGACCACAACCATACAACTATTGACCACAACTACTGACCACAACTACTGACCACAACTACACAGCATTAAAATGACCCCAACCTCTAACTCTTGAACCGTTCAAGCTAGATACACTAAACCAACTTTAACATGTTTAGGTAATCCTAACTTCAAATTCTTTAAAACTTTTATCAACTATAACTAGTAGTTGTGTGGTTGGTCAATAGTTGTGGTTGTGGTCAGTGGTTGTGGTCGGTAGTGGTCAAATACTGTGGTTGTGGTCACAACCATAGCAACCACACAACTACTGACCGCAACCACACAACTACTGACCGCAACCACACAACTACTGACCACAACCACACAACTACTGACCGCAACCACACAACTACTGACAACAACCACAAAACTATTGACCACAACTACTGACCGCAACTGACAACAACCACACAACTATTGACCACAACCACACAACTATTGACCACAACCACACAACTACTGACCGCAACCACACAACTACTGACAACAACCACAAAACTATTGACCACAACTACTGACTGCAACTGACAACAACCACACAACTATTGACCACAACTACTGACTGCAACTGACAACAACCACACAACTATTGACCACAACTACTGACCGCAACTGACAACAACCACACAACTATTGACCACAACCACACAACTACTGACCACAACCACACAACTACTGACCACAACTGACAACCACACAACTATTGACCACAACCACACAACTACTGAACACAACCACTGACCTCAACCACACATCAACTGACAACACCACACAACTACTGACAACAACCACACAACTACCGACAACAACCACACAACTACCGACAACAACCACACAACTAC